>NC_072481.1:62209015-62526880 GCF_027574615.1 Eptesicus fuscus
TTTGGCTGGACCGGGATGATTGTGCCCTCAAAATGTCTGCAGACAGTTTTATTGGCACAACTGGGGTGTGCTATTGGCATCTAATTGGTGGCAACCGAGGATGCTACCATGCACTGGACAGTCTCCCAACACAAAGAATGATCTGGCTCAAAATGTGAATAGAGCACATTGAGAAACCCTGAGCTAGATGATCCAAACATGCCCACATGCTATGTTGGCCCAACCACCTCTCCTCCCCAAAGGAGATATACAAACAGGAGACAATAGTGAAGGAAAGCACGGTGCCTACTTAATTAACCGGCCTTGGCCCTGAACTCTCAATGCAGAGCATTCTTATGACCTGAATTGAAGAATGTGGCTTAGGCCAGAGGCTCAGGGGAGCCTCCACCTACCTGAAAGCCCGAACCCAAATCTCAGACCCAGCCAGCCAGTCACAAAGGTGAACTTAGGGCAGGAGAGAAAAAACACACCAAAGACCTCTCCAGTCCAGGCCTGGGCCTTGGCCTTCTCCCCAGTGTAGCAAAATGGACTGTGGAAATGACAGAGAGAGGCACTCTCAATATCCCTGTACTCTCACTGCAGGAATCCCACCCCCAAGCCGGTTAATGTCTTAGAATATGTCCAGTCAGATTCCCTTTTCCTTCTCTGGGAACAAACAGAATAAGGGTTGGAGTTCATGGAGCATCAACCTGCAGACTGAAGGGTCCCGGGTTCAATTCCGGTCAGAGGCACATGCCCTGGTTGTGGGTTCAGCCCCTAGCAGGGGGCATGCAGGAGGCAGTCGATCAATGATTCTCTGTCATCATTGATGTTTCTATCTCTGTCTCCCTCTCCATTCCCCTCTGAATGCATTAAAAACTATATTTTAAAAAAGAAAAGAATAAGGGTGGGGGAAATAGCTGAGGGCTTGAGCACATTCCTTTCCTTAGACTTACAGGCCTTCGTGAAACGTAAGTGAAATGATATATTTAAGTGCTTATATTTAAGTGGCTGCCATCAGGGAAACAGTCAATATATGTCAGTCATTCATAATTATTGCCTTTGCTAGGTTTACCTTTTATAAATTACCTAAAAGGCAAGATGAGGAAAGTAGAAAGACTGGGTTAGAATACCTGTACCTGGACTCGACAAGCAGAAGCTGGAGGAAGAGCAAGCAGCTAATGAATAGCACCAGGAGCGTTTTGGGAAGGACATTAGAACAGCTGTATGAAGCCTATGCCTCCAAGGTATGTGATAGTTAACTATTCATTTAAATCATATAAAAATGCATAAAGCAGAATCCAAAGCTTCCAAAAGATTTTAACTGCTCGGCTACCCAACCCCCAACCCTTGCACCTTGATTCACAATCTGAATCAACTGAGCAAGACCTCAGGAAATATTGCTATAGAGTCATTGGACTCTACAGCAGCAATTTTTAACCGGTGTGCCATGTCAGGCGCACTGGGGTGCCGCAAGAATTTTTAAAACAACCAATATCTGACTAGTCAGGGGCACTGACCTCATTTTCCTTAGATTGTCAAATCAAAAATGACAACTTCTAAGACAACAATAGCCATCTTGTGTGAATGAGTCAAAATTATACCTTTTTTTTTTTTTTTTGTCAGATTGGCAAAAAATATATTTTTTGGTGTGCCGCAGAATTTTAGTAATTAGTTTATATGTGCCATGAGATGAAAAAGGTTGAAAATCGCTGCTCTGCAGTAATACCAAATTGTTGATACATTCAGCACCATGTCCAATGGTATCACTGGGCAAGGTGTGAACTAATTAAGTAGCGAAGTCTTCTGGCTGCCAAATTCATTGCTTGCTATCTCATCCCTCTAATGGAACTATGGAGAAGAACCCGCTCCTGGTACAATGCAATGCAGATCTTTGATCAATGTGGCATTAGTTACGGAGTTGTTTAAGCCACGAATGGGGGTGACTTATGTAAGGGGTCACCCAGTCTTCCTTTTCATTAATCTTTTTCAAAATGGTAGGTTGAGGCCTAGACTTTTGTTCAAAACCCTACATCTAACGTGGAGATTAAACCTGCTATCTGGCCTTCATCAGGCGATGAGCTAACCAGCAAAAGAGACATAAGGTAAGTAGGCTTGCTGGCTCAACGTGGGCAGTTTCCCGGCATCCCTGGCACCATCTGCGGTTTAGTGACAAGATAACCGCTTTCAATCAGGGGTGACAAGTAAAATCAAACAATAATCAATGTCCAATTACACTCAGGTATGCATTTGCTAACAAACAACTTACATAAATACATCAAATGACTCGGCACTTACAATGTTCTGGGCTTTTACATACATTAACTAATTAATCCCCCAGCAATACTATTAGGCTCTGACACTGCTGTGAATGTGAATCTGAATATTTATTCAAAATGTGCAGAGAGCTGTCACTGTGTTTGCTAATGTTCGCTTACTTGCCATTAAGACCAGCCTTCAGAGCCAAGTTTCAAAGTCAAAACTTATTTGTAAGCTGTTTGACTACCTGTGAGGTGCCAGGCACTGCTCTAGGTGCTTTAAAAAGAATATTTTATCTCAGCAGCAACTCCGTTTTGAATAGATTATTATGTAAAATCGAAATCGCCTGCGGCTGCTTCTGCTTTCCAAGGCTGGGGCTGAAGGACCGGGAACACAACTCAGCAGTGATAAAATACACACATTGTTCCCTTCCAGTCTCAGAGACTGAATGGGGGGGCGGGGAGGGTTGAGGGAGTGGAGAGGAGCAACCATGAGCCTCTGTCGGCAACCTTAGTTGGGGCAGAAGGTTCTTAGTTTGGCAGAATATAATAATAGTATTTGGAGGCTCAAAATCAGAGCCTAGGAGGGCAAGAGAGCTAAACTGCTCTGCAATATAAAAAAGGGGATAGATGGGAGCTAGGAATTGAAAAGTAAAAGAAACATGGAGGGAAATTGGGGGCAGGTCAGCATGATCATGTACAATTATTCAATGTTCATACCTTCATGTAAACCTGCTCATACACAATGCCTTGAGTGATGGTTCTAGGGAAGAAATTACAGTAAAGGGGCTGATTTCCAGGTGTGATTGGCATGGAACCAGAAGAAGAATGACAATAGTGGGTGATATCCAGGTGAGATTGGATGCTTTTTGGAAACTGGAATTATGTGACTATGAGAACATAATTCCCCACCTCTTGACCTGGAGTTGAACTTCTGAGAGTAGAATGCAAGGTCAGACCAACTGGTTTTAAATCTCACATGTCAAGGTGACCTAAACCAATATCTGGATTACATTTAAAATTGTTTCTCTTCTTTTGCCTTTGTAAACAAGAATCTTCCATACACCTTCCTAATAACACCAAACAATGTTGCTGTGGTCTGTACCTGTCTGTTTATATTCCCAGCTAGACTGGAGGCAGAGACCATACCCTTCTTGTTCACTAGTCAAAATAACACTCACATATGTGTTAAAGGAATAAAGCTGTCCAAAGGCACATGCTTACATCTGCTTATTCTTAAGTCCATGATCTTTCCCCTATGTCAGAGAGCCGCTATTCCAACTATGGCTACAACCCCTATAACCTTAGCTAGTTGTTCAAACCTGGTTAGAATAATTCATGTCATCGTATTATAAGAATAAATTTCCTCATTGAATCCTTCCAGAGCCCCTCCACATTGCACCCCAAAGGCACACACTGCCCTCATTACCACATTTGCTGCCCGCTTAACAAATAACTGTCAGAGGTCTCCAGAGAAGGATGCAAATGGTAGCTATGGTCAATTGTGGAAAATGAGGGTGAGGATACAGCTTACTGCCCTGATGTTTCTAAATACAGTAGCCAAGAATGCTACGTAGATTATGCTGCACATTTTTTTTACAAATGTTTTTAGATTACATCAAATAATTAAGCAGCTATAAGAGATTCGGTTATTGACTTTTTTTTTCGGAGAGAAAAGCAAGAGCTCTTCTTCAGGAAATGGATTGTCCTTTTCTGCTTTTAATTGTCACTGAGGTTTTTTTTAAATATCGACATTATTGGATTCAATAAAGATCACTGCTTCATGACACAGATGAAATGAAACCACACAGAGCAAATACAAGTAAGTTTCTAAAACGTGACACTGAGACACTCTCAAAATAGTAGCTTAATTTTGGAGAATTTATTAGTATTTTGGGTTACCAGAGGAAACCCAATACCACACCTTCAGTTTCACCACTTTTTCTAAGCAGGAAAATACCAATTTAGGAAGATGAAGTGATAGAGAAAGGGACCGAAGGAAAATCCTCTCCAGTCAGTGAGGCAGGGGAGCCGATAATGAGAAATCCTGATTCAACACAGCGCCGCGCCCAAGCAGCGGAGCACAAAGTAGGCAGAAGAAATCAGATCCTGACAACCTGTTCTGCATTGTGCCTATACTATCAACGGGAAAATCCCCGGTGCAATCCTTGGCTGGTTGTTCCTACTTCATTTCCTGAACAAATACTTAACTACTTTTTTATTATACACCGGTTGCCAAATCAGAAGCATGGGTCCAAAACAACCAAGGGATATAGAAATGTCATCCTCACACACATCACAATGCATAGGGCTCCTGCCATGCAAGACAAAGCCATGCCTGCGTGTGAATGGACTTTCTGGCCCTGGTCTTGTAGGTCCCAGAATTCAGATTGATGGGGAAGCTGCCCATTAGGAGAATGGGTGACTTCTCATGAATATTAATGAAAGCTCTGCATTGCAGGCTAGGTAGCTGGTAGAAATGTTGTGAGCATTTGTAAGTGGAAGATTTGCACCATTGTAACCCTAATATGTTCCTGCAGAATAACAACACCGCCTATCTAATGTACAATGACGCAGTCCCTAAATCTGTGAATTACAGCAGAAAATATGGACATTCCAAAGGTATGACAAAGGCTCTTAGTTTCTCTTTCTTACTGAAAGTCAACACTTTCTTAAACATTTTGTCTTCAATATTCTTATATTCCACACTAGAAAGAGAGCTTTTAATTTTTAATGCTTTATTTTGAGTTACCAAAACATGTGATTTCTCTATCACAAATTATAATTACATAATTTCCTTTTCACAAATGCCTTTTTCTTAACATATTTTTAGATGTATGCTTTATAACAGAAATCCATGTACTGACTACTGGGAAAAGTAGCCAGTATATATATATCTATACATGTATGTGTGTCTCAGTGTGTATTCCCGCACATTTCAGTCAGGTTTATTTAGTTACAATTTACATAGAGTAAAACTTACTCTTCTTAGTGTTTAGTTCCCTTTGAAATAAACATTTACTTTTAAATGTTTATTTATAAATGTAAAATTTTATTTTTAATTAGTTTTTACATTATAGTAATTTTTGTTACATGTTGTTATTACATATTATAGTAATTTTTATTATAGTAACTTTTAGTATTTTTCTATTTATAAGATATGCATCTACACATGTACATGCATTTTAGAAAAATTCAAAATGCCAGTAAACAGAAAGAAATCTGTCATCTTAATACACATTAATCACATTTAATGCTTTCTAAGTTTTTCTATCAAGCATATTTTTTAAAAAATTTTTTAAATATATTTTTATTGTTAATAGTATTACAGATATCTCCCATTTTCTCCTCCTTTCCTCCCTTCTCCCAGCCCCTACCCACCCCTCACAGGTCTTCACCACCCTATTTATCAAACATATTTTAAAACATTTTTATAAAACTATCATTACAACTAGTTTTCAACCTTTTTTCAACCTAACATATTATGAATAACTTTTCATGGCAGCAAGAATTCAGAAGGTTCCAAACCCAAATGTCTTCAGGAACAGGCAAGAGATGTCAGCAAGTTAAGTGGGCAGAACGAGCAAGGTAACTGGGGAGGTGGAGAGTACATACTTAGTCTAAAGGGGCAGTTACTACTTAGCATGCCTTATCGGAATGCAATTTTTCAGAGGATGTTGAAAATTAGTATTTGTGGGAAATCTCCCCAGTGTTTAAATGTTGGCAATTAATTCAAAGTTTTAAAAATACTCTGCAAGCATAATATGAATCTGCGGGCTAGTTTTGCCCTGTGGGCAGCCAGTTTGCAACCTCTGATTAAGAATATAATTTGTAATGGCTGTCAAATATCATGATCATTGAATGCTTTTGATTTAGCCAAGTTGCCCTCCTATTTGCATGGAAACCAACAATTTTTATAATATGCTACATTCTCTAAATTCTCCACCAACTATCTCCCACCACCACTCTCATCCACTCTGTTAGTTGCTACAGGGATTTGGGGGAGGAGGGAAGAGAGGGACTGGAAAAGGACTGGGACTTAATGTCAAGTGGAGGAGTTCTCTTTGCCAACAGGTGTCTTGACATCCTGTGGCATTCATACCAGGAGGTTAAGATTTCAGCCAAATAGCACACTCATCTGAGCAGAAGATAGCCCCTGAAAGTTATCCAGCTCAGATAAGCAACAAAATTTTGAACATTTTCTATTCATACACATGCATTGAGAGAGCAATAGTGTGCTTTCTTAAGTGTGTTTTTGAAAGAGAAAGAATTGGCAGGCATTTGGTTTCCACTTAACAATAAGGCAAACATGAATGAGTTTTATGTTTGCATGGTCATATACAAACCAGAAAGTCTTGTCAGCACACCAAAACTACCAAAACTACCCTAATCTATATATATAAAAACCCAGTGACCGTTACAGCGGAACGACCAGGACAACCAGAACGACCAGTGGCTATGATATACACTGTGACAGCTGGATTGCCCCCAACACCTCGATCAGGGTGGGGCCCACCAGCTAACTACCTTGGCTGGCAGAAATTTGGGATCCGGGGACCTGGGAGGTGCTTGGTCTCAGGCAGCTGCGTGGGGAAAGCTCTTTTTTTGACAGAAGTGGACCCGGAATCAGGAAGCCGGAGTTGGGGATGGGGTGGGTATGCTTTCCTGGTGGCCACAGCAATCCCTGCGGGCCATGCACAGCACCCAGGCATCTGGCCCCAGTTGGAGTAGTGGCAGGAATAGGGGCCACAGGGCCCAGGAGAAGGCACACAGGAGCCAGGAGGCACGAGGCCTGACCTGGGCTCTTATCCCAACCGCTGCCCAGCAGCACCAGCAGGTGGGCCATGGTGTACAGCGAGGCACTGGGCTGCCCACCAGAGAGGAAGCAAGCCAGGAGGGCAAGGCCCTACGCCAGCCAGAGCCCAGAGCACTGTGGGCGGGGCTGGAGCTGGAAACCCTGGAGGAGTGGGTGGGGCTGCAGCCCCGGGCCTTTTCGGCTTTGGCCTTGGAATTCTGAGGGCAACCAGAGTACTGGCTACCAGTGCATCAGAGGTCAGCCCCGCTTCAAGAGAGAGGACGTGGTGGAAAGTGGCAAGGCCACAGGAGGGATGGGAAATGTTGTGGCCATCTTCAGGAAACACAGCTGCCATGGTCTTTAGTAACCGTGAACAGATAATCTTTGATCTCAGTTCTACAGAAAAGGAAGCTGAGACTCAAAGAAGGGAGCCTTCCGCAACACCTCACCCACTTCTCAGACCTGACCCCGTGCAGCATTGTTTTCGTTGAAAGTAGAGGATCCAAAATGGTTTGAGATCTTTGCTATTTTAGGCAGAAAATAATTTAGCACAGGGAATTGGTGCTTGGGAAATCATTGGAAATCTGGAGGAGTGGGTATTAGGCTGGGCCCCCAGGAAAGATTCCGTGCCCAGCGGGAGCAGCTGCCCCCTCAGCCACAACTGAATTCTAGGACACTCTGGCACAGTTGTGACCCGGGGATCAGGAAACTGCTGCCCCTGAAAGTGCCCTCCAGCTCCCACAAAACAGGTCACTGGGCACTGCCTCTGCCACAACTGCCTGTGCACAGCCTGGATTCCACTGCAGAAAACCTCCACATCTCTGCAAACATGATCACCAGCAGCAAACAGCCCAAACTGCAGGAAGTTGCCTCTGCCCCACTTCTGCCTTCAAAATATTGTGCAAGCACATCCAATCGGCAGAAGCAAATTCAAATCCAGAAACCTAGCTGCAAAGGAGTTTGGGCAATTTCAGGCTTTTGTCTAGGAATGAGATGTTGCCAATGTACCTCATGTGCCTGGTATTGATAAAAATGGGGCCCGGATGGTGGGGCTCAGTGGTTGAGCATTGACCTATGAACCAGGTGGTCACAATATGATTCCCGGTCAGGTTTCAGGCTTGATCCTCAGTAGGGGTGTGCAGGAGGCAGCTGATCAATGATTCTCATCATTGATGTTTCTATCTATCTCTCCCTCTTTCTTCTCTGAAATCAATAAATATTTTTTTTTAAATAGGGTCATCTGTATATATGTGTTATAATGAGTTTTTCATGTCATGGATCACTAATGTCTTTCCTGTTAAAACCATACTTATAGAACATTATTTATTTATCATTCATTTTAATTGATCTCAGAGAGGAGAAGGGAGAGAGAGAGAAACATTGTTCTGTTGTTTCCTGCACTCACTGGACTGGGTATTGAATCTGCAACCTGGGCTTGTGCCCTGACTGGCAATCGATCCACCACTTTCTGGTGTATGGGACGATGCTATGCTGGTACCCTGACCCCAAATTCCAGCCTCCAGAACTGTGAGAAAAATACATTTCTGTTGTTTAAGCCACACAAATTTATGATATTTTGTAATGGCTGTCTGAGCTGACTAATCCTATATAATAAAAGCCCAGAGACCGAATGGCAGAATGACTGGAACAACCATGGCCCTTCGCCCTGGCAGGCCCCTCCCCCAATTAGCCCCCATAGAGGTGGGTCAACTGGACCCCACCAGTGCATGAATTCATGCACCAGGCCTCTAGTATATTTATAAACACAGAAATAGTCATAGATACCTGTTGTACTAGGTTCATTTTGCCATATCACAAGATGATGAAAATTTCTTCTTTGCTGGCTTCCATGTTACTTGGCTCTAGAGATTTTTACTAAACACAATTAACTGAAATGCTTCAGCATGGTTTTCCCTTTTCTTCTTTTTGATTCTTTTTTTTTTTTCTGGTTTGTGGAATTGGGTGATTCTTCTGCAAATACATGAGCACCAGTTCCTTACAACAAATTAGTGCAAGTACATTTCTTCATTTGATATTTTCTCTTTCAACTCTGCTTTTTAGCCAACTTTTGAAAATAACTTAGCTGCTTAGCAGTGAAGACATATCTAAAGCTTGCCAGGTAACTATATAGGTTAACAAGGTCAAATTCCAATTTAGCAAATTTGCATTCTGTCAAAACAAATTTTCTCTGTGGTTTCAATAAGAAATTTCTCTTAATTCTTCACAGGATGGCTCCCCTGGGCCCCCTTTTGTGGAGGCTTATTATCAGAAATGGGGCAATTGTGCCTGAATTGGTGTTGAAATCTCTGAAAAAAATTAGCTTGTGATTATCGGCCTAATAAAATATTAGCCTGAAGTATAAATGGGCTTAAATATTGTAACTTTGAACTCTATTTGAAAAAGGAGATTTGCTTTTCTAATGTGTCTGTATTAACTGTATCTTTGGTAGGTTTACTGCTGTGGAACAGATTCCAGGGGTTCTGGCTGATTCATTCTATTCCCCAGTTTCCTCCAATCCCTGAAGAAGGCTATGATTATCCACCCACAGGGAGACGAAATGGACAAACTGGCATCTGTGTAACTTTCAAGTATAACCAGTACGAAGCCATAGGTAACATTAGTGTGTGCAAAAAAGATAGCAATGTTGAAGAAGGGGCAATATTAATATACTAGAGGCCCAGTGCATGAAATTCGTGCATGGGTAGGGTCCCTAGGCCTGGCCAGCGATCAGGGCCAATCAGGGCCTTCCAGATGCCGGCAGGGACCTCCCTTTGTTCCATGTCACCCAGTGGTAGTCAGCGCACATCATAGTGATTGAACTCCTGGTCTCCCAGTTGAACTCCTGAGGGGACACTTTGCATATTAGCCTTTTATATATATAGGTTTGGGCTATATGAATAAATTGGTCACTTCATTTGTTTCTCTATTCATAGACCTTCTGATCCCTACATTCTAATATTGGCTTTGCCATGGTGAGATCTAAGGCAGGCTCACTTACTGGAGCTTGGTTTCCTGGGTCTTTCCATGAATTCTATGAACTTGATCAGGGGTAGTAATTGCAAATGTCTACAGAAGCCAAACAGGTAATAGAAATGGGTGAAATAGGTGAATGTTGCATGGGCAGTGGATATAGTGACAAACTGGGGTATTGACTCTCCCCAGCTTCTCTCAAAGAAGGGAGAGAGAGAGAAAGAGAGAGATCCTGCTTTTTAAATATGGTCTCAATATTAAAAAAAAAAAAAAAGTACAGATCTCATGTTGCCTATAGCCTGCCAATCTGACCCATCTGAGTCCCCAGATGATAGGCCTCAAGCTCAAATGGTCCAATTAGTTGGCTTTGGAAAACTATGATAGAGGAGGAGTATAAGAAGGAACACCATTTTACCAATCACTCTTTACTTAGATGGCTGCTAAATAGCGGCAAAAAGTGACTTGCCTCTAGAAAAAAGGTTTAAAATATTTTTCATCCAATTTTCATCTTATGACAAGGAGTTCTGAGCCAAATCAAACTCCAGTCTAACTAGTGGGGTTCATGTAATGATTAGACAGCCAAATAACAAAAAGCTTAGGTATGCACATCATGAGTTGATCATTCCTGAAGCTGGAGATTGGTACATGGGAGCTCTCCACATATATATATATATATATATATATATATATATATATATATATATATATATATATGAAAAGACATATGGCCTCTGATGCCAGTCTGCCTGGGTTTGCATAGCAACTCCATTAGTTACAAGCTTTATAACTATGGGCATGTGACATGAATTAACCATTAATTCATCTATAAAATGAGGATAATGATAAATGAACTTACCTAATAATAAGATTGCTATGAAGACTAATTAGTAAATCCACTTAAAATTCATAAAACAATGCCTGCAAAGTAGGAAATGCTCAATAGATGTCAATTATCTTAACTCAAAAATTATTTGAAAGCTATTGGCTTAAAGAAGGGAATACTTTTGTTCTGTTTTTTAATTCACAAAATATCTGGAATAAAAAAAGACTTCCATTTGTATCTTAATTCTCAGATTTTCTTGATCATTTCTTTTTCAGACTCTCAGCTCTTGGTCTGCAACCCAAACATTTATAGCTGTTCCATTCCGGCTATGTTTCGGCAGGAGCTCATTCACATGCCCCAGCTGTGTGCCAGATCCAGCTCATCAGAGACCCCTGCCCGACACCTGGCCACACTTCAGTCAGCTCAGGGGCAAAACTTCCTCCATTTTGCAAAGTCTGATTCTTTTATTGACGGTATGAAAGACCATCATCAAATAATATGCTATATAACTCTGCTGCTGAACTCATTTGGGATTGTGTAAAGGAAATATTCTGATTATTCAGGGGAAAAGAAATACAAAAGAGGGACAAAGAACATTTTCAGACACAAATATCAGCTTAGTAATAATGATAATAACTTTTATTTGCATATTACTTTAGCATTTACAAAATGTTCTTCCATCTACTATCTCAATTATGTTGTTATTATTGTATCTGTGACATCCACATATCAGAGATGAATGATGATTTTCATTCCTGAGGATATTTTCAGATACTTATCCTATATAAAAAGAGGCAATATGCAAATTGACCACCATTCCAACACACAAGATGGCCACCCCATGTGGTCAAATATGGCTGCCCCCATGTGGACACAAGATGGCCACCACAAGATGGCCAGCAGGGGAGGGCAGTTTGGAGGTGATCAGGCCTGCAGGGGAGGGCAGTTGGTGGTTACCAGGCCTGCAGGGGAGGACAGTTGGGGGTGACCAGGCCTGCAGGGCAGGGCAGTTAGGGGAAACCAGGCCTGCAGGGGAGGGTAGTTGGGAGCAACCAGGCCTGCAGGGGAGGGTAGTTGGGAGCAACCAGGCCTGCAGGGGAGGGCAGTTGGGGACAACCAGTCCAGCAGGGGAGGGCAGTTAGGGGCAATCGGGCCAGCAGGGGAGCAGTTAGGTATCAATCAGGCTGGTAGGGGAGTGGTTAGGGGGTGATCAGGATGGCAGGCAGAAGTGGTTAGGGGCAATCAGGCAGGCAGGAAGATTAGCAGTTGGGAGCCAGCAGACCTGGATTGTGAGAGGGATGTCCAACTTCCCTCTAGGGGTTCTATATTGGAGAGGGTGCAGGCTGGGCTGAGGGACATACCGCCCCCCCATGCACAAATTTCATGCACTGGGCCTCTAGTCCTATATAATAAAAGGGTAATATGCAAATAGACCAAATGGCGGAATGACTGATCTCATGATGCACACTGACCACCAGGGGGCAGACACTTAACGCAGGAGCTGCCTCCTGGTGGTTAGTGCTCTCTCACAAGGGGAGCACTGCTTAGCCAGAAGCCGGGCTCACGACTGGCGAGCACAGCAGTGGTGGCGGGAGCCTCTCCTGCCTCTGCCGCAGCGCTAAGGATTTCCAACTGCTGGCTTAGGCCTGCTCCCAACGGGAAGCAGGCCTAAGCCATCAGTTGGACATCCCCCGAGGGGTCCTGGACTGCGAGAGGGTACAGGCCAGGCTGAGGGATGCCCCCCCTCGAGTGCATGAATTTTGTGCATCGGGCCTCTAGTCTAAGTATAAATACTAACCTCACTATCTTTCTCCTTATAAACTCTAGACATTTTTGCAGCCTGGATGGCTCAACAGTTGAAGACACACTTGCTTACCGAAACCTGGCAGCGAAAGAGACAAGAGCTTCCTTCAAACTGTTCCCTTCCTTACCATGTCTACAATGTCAAAGCAATCAAGATATCTGGACAATCTTATTTCAGTTCTTATCAGGATCATGCTAAATGGTGTATTTCCCAAAAGGGCACCAAAAATCGCTGGACATGTATTGGAGACCTAAATCGGAGCCCATATCAAGCCTTCAGAAGTGGAGGATTCATTTGTACCCAGAATCAGCTTATTTACCAAGCATTTCAAGGATTAGTTTTGTATTATGAGAACTGTAACTAAACTTGATGAATGGACATATGTCCTATTAATTTCAACATTGACAATGGATCTTCTCCCATTAGATTCATTCTGTATATATTAAAGCCTGTGAATGTACTTAAAATCCACATATTGTCAAGCAAAACACTTTTCTCCACATATTGTCAAGCAAAACCCTTTATCTTCTAACTAGAGGCCCAATGCATGAAATTCTTGCACTGGGGATGGGGGGTCCCCTCAGCCTGGCCTGCGCCCTCTCACAGTCCAGGACATCCCTCTCACAGTCTGGGATCCCTCATTCCTTACCGCCCACCTGCTTGCTGCTTCTTACTGCTTGGCTCACTGTTCCTTAGCGCTGCCACGGAGGTGGGAGAGGCTCCCACCACTGCTGCTGCACTCGCCAACTGTGAGCTGGGTTTCTGGCTGAGTGGCACTCCCCCTGTGGGAGTGCACTGACCACCAGGGGCAGCTCCTGTGTTGAGCGTCTGCTCTCTGGTGGTCAGTGTGCATCATAGCGACGGATCGTTCTGGTTGTTCCACCGTAACAGTCGCTTAGGCTTTTATTATATAGATTAGTGGCAATTTATCTACTTTGCATTTATATTCTCTAAACATAAACTATCATATATAACTAAAATGAGAATGAAAGAAAAAAAATATTTGCTCCAGATTAGTCAACTCTCAATTGTTTGTGGAGTGATTGGCAATCTTGCAGATTAGATTTCATCTCCTTCACAGAGACTTCCCTGACTCTCCTACCCACCTTTTTTCTGAAGGGAGGAGGAGGGAAACCTTTCTCTATATACTTCATACTATTTACCCCTATTCCTCTTAAGTTTCTTTCTCACTGGTTTATGGTTAAACTATATCATTCTTGCAGCTGCTACTTACTAACTGTATGATCTTGGATCATACACTTGAACTCTCTGAGCCTTGGTTTTCTTATCTATGAAATAGGTATTAGAAGCCTAACACAGAGTTGACAATACTGTGGAATTTGAATCTGAATTTCCACACCCAGCAAGAAAAGACAAAAGGAAGTTTAGAATGAGTAGTATGTTCAAAATTTTTAAAAATCAGATTAGGAGAAAGAAATGAAACAGCACCTAAGTCTAGCCCATCAACTTAGGGGAAAAGAAGTGTACCAAAGAAACCAGAATAAAATCTAATACTTTTAGTTCCAGGATGCTTCATTTTATGTAATTCTTATTAATAAACATAGCTATTATATAAATCAATAATAATAAATTTATATTAAGTACTAATTGCTTAATAAAGTTTGAGATATGGTTCCTAATTTCAAGAAGTTACAACCTAGCAAAAGTAATCACATCAGGAAGGACTGCAGAATAACTTGTTTCTTTTTTATTTGCATTTTATTCTTATTTTAAAGTATTATTATTAAGACTTACTAAGTATAAATGCTAACTTCACTATCTTTTTCCATATAAACTCTAGACATCTTTGCAGACTGGATGGCTCAACAGTTGAAGACACACTTGCTTACCAAAACCTGGCAGCAAAAGAGACAAGAGCTTCCTTCAAACTGTTCCCTTCCTTACCATGTCTACAATGTCAAAGCAATTAAGATATCTGGACAATATTAGTAGTAGTAGTAGTAGTAGTAGTAGTAGTAGTAGTAGTAGTAGTAGAGGCCCAGCGCATGATTAAAATCGCTCGAGGAGGCGCCCCACCTCCCGCCATGCGAGAAGGCACCCCGCAGGGGGCTGGGACCCGCACCTGACTCAAGCAGCGCCGTCTGCCACGGGAGTCTGGCCAGACGGCACCACAGGGGGTCGGACTGGCACCACGGGGACCAGGACCCATGCCTGACTCGCAGCATTCCCTGGCCCCCCTGCCTGTGTCTGCTCTGGGGCTGCCCGAGCCACCACGCCGGCTCGGGCCAGGCCCCCTGCCTCTGTCTCCATCTCCACTCTGGGCCGCACCTGCGAGTGAAACCTCCTCCTGTCTGATCGTGACCCATTACAGAGTCCCAGCCTAATTTGCATATTACCTCTTTATAATATAGATTATTTAGTAGTATCCTTGCCTGTGCCTTAGCAATGATAGCTGATGGCCTTGAACACCAGAAAAACAGTGCTGGGTCTGCGGTCCAAGCTTCTTAGGCTTGTTACCATTTCCTTTGCCAAGAACACTGTTCTGATCAGATGTATCTATCCCTTTCTGACTCCCCACCAAAATCGATATCCTAGCATTCTGAAGGAATTAACCTAATAGCTTCCAAAGTGTCTCTTTTGTCCTCATGAACTGTCACTTTTCCTGTAAAATGTGGCTTTTGACCTTGATGCTGAAGACTTAACTTATCCCTATCCACATCCCTCCCTACTAGTGAGAAAAATGAACCTCAATAACATTTCCAGTATCCCTTGAGAGGAATAGAGGTTCAGTATTATCATGTAGCATTTGCTATTTTTTTTTTAAATTTCATGTCTCTCACTTAGACAGCACTTTTCTTTTTTACACCTACACTAGAGGCCCAATGGACGAAATTCGTGCAAGAGTAGGCCTTCCTTCCCCTGGCTGCCAGCACCGGCTTCCCTCTGGCACCCAGGATCCAAGCTTCCCTCACAGCCCCGGCTTCATCCGGAAAGTCATCCAATCTAATTAGCATATTATGCTTTTATTATCATAGATAGTCCCAGTAGTTCAAGGATACCAAATACTTGGGAGGAAAAAAATGTATCTTGGTCTTGGAAGTTCCCTGTGGTGGAGCTTAGAGGCAGTCACAGTAAATGAAAGCGAGCTAGCATTGCTGTCTTTCTCAGCATATGCCCAGGAAATGCCACCCAATTATGCTGATTCCTATGGGGAGACTGGGATATGTCTTTAGGAGAATGACATCATTGGAAGGAAACTGAAATATATGAGAATATAGAGGATGTTTTTGTTGATTCTCTTTGGGTGAAATGGGAGGATTTGGGAGAGATCAATGAATGAAATTTAAGTTCTAAACTATGGTTTAAAATAAGTACTAGAGTGAAAGACTCATATCTAAGATGGGAGTGTATCTTACAAAGAAGTATAGGGTATGTTTGGCTAGAAACAACTTTGTAATAGTGGAGAAAAAATTTAAAAAACAACAACAACAACAACACCCAACCTATGGCACTAAATAGAATAGAGGATGCCAGTTCTAACATGACAATCCCAAATCATTTCTGCTGTGCCCCATACCCTTCTTATAAAAGCTATTTTCCACAATCTGTTGGTATCAAGAGACCCTTTCCTCTCCAGCTCCGAATAACTGGATCAAGAGTTGGCCTGTGACACCAAAGAAATTAAGCCATAGGCCAAGCCAACGCAATCAGATTTGAGAGTGAGTTTAAAGCAGGGGTGCCAACACTGAGTTTTGAGGCTAGGGAACTGCATCCGGAGGGTCATGTCCATTGAAGATAACATCACCCTTTTCTGCCTTATGCACAGTAAAGCAGGGAATGCCAGGCTGCAAAGGCTGGAGAATGGTGCAAACGTACCACGAGATCAAAGGAGCACAGTGAGAGTGATATTAGTTCCCAACTTAGTTCCTTGTGGAACCCAGTTATTCTCCCTGGTCACATATTCTATGACATACCCCTATATTCTTTCATCAAATGCCTCATTTTTAGTTTAAGTTAACTTGAGTAGGTTCCTGTTTCTTGCAAGCAAATAGTTCTTGTCTAAATCACGTAGACACAAGAATGACAGTGTGAATGTAGTACCAAATCATCTCAATTGGAATAATAATTGAGAAATGGGTCATAAACAATTCTCACAATTTCACAATCTCAGGTGTTTTACATATCAACACAGAATATAAGTTATTCTGTGTTGGTATGTAAAATGGGAGGTTAACTTGAGATTGTAGAATGGAATAATAAATATGCTTCATATGAAGCATTTTGTGGGATAGAATGAGAAAGAATAATGATAGAGATTCAAATAATCAGACGCTTACTAAGGGTTTTATTCAACCAAAATAAATCTTTATTAACTTTTGACTTAACATACTGACAATTTCATTTCCCAAAGAGTAGATGAAATGACCAGAACCTGAGATTTGCGAACAAAGTGAAATGAAAGTAATAGTGCCCCTAAAGAAAAAGATCTCTGGATGATTATTAGGGAAAGAAAAGTTTAATATAGCCCAAGTTTTAAGAGTCTGAGGTTGTGATACAGAAGAAAATATGATTCCATGGCAGAAGACTCTTAAAAGGAATGCAGTTCAAGAGGTTAAGAAGTTATCAAAAATAAAATTTTGACTATATGATTTCTCTATGAGAAAGAAAAGGAGAAAAGGTCTACAGAAAGCAATGTAACTACCAGTATATAGCCTATTTTCTCACAAGCTCATATATAGCTTAGGTGCATACAAAGCATGGGAGGAAAAGGCCAATGAACAAAGAAGAGTAAAAGAATGGCATTAACCTATATACAGAATTATGTGAAACCATGAAGTTATTTGTTACCAAAAAAAATGTGGTTAACAAAAAAATGTTTATACTTATTTTTGGATCAAGATTACATTAGAACTAATAGTAGTTTGTAAATGCCAAAAAAAAAGTCTTTTATTTTTGCCTTTTCAGTAAAGATGAATGGTATTCAAACTGAAAAGGTATGGAAAAAAATGGTCGGAGACAACAAAATCAAGGCCACCATAATGTAATTTTAAAAGATCACTCAGCTCCCTCCAGTGAGTTAATGTTTCCAGGCCCAATCTTTCACAGTGAAAACTACCGAAAGAGCAGAAATCTTCGAGAAAACATGGAAGACAGACAAATATCATTTTAATTTTCAAAACCAGATGGAAGATCTGTTCCCCAGTGTAATCCCCAGTGTGATTTTTCAGTGGATCTTTAAAAGGCCAGATTGCAAACCCTTAGAAAATGATCAACTAGACAGTATGCAGGTGCCAGCATGAACCAGGTTCTCAAAGAGTCAGGCATCTCTGACGACCTCACTTCTTTTTTTGACAAGAGTTATAAGACTGGTTGGTCATAAAGTTGTAGTATCCTTGGACTGCAACAAAATGAAGCTCTCTCTTGATATCCTTATTGTTAAGATGATAACTTGGGGTGAATTTGAGGACAGTCCAATTAACTTATGCATTATTCAAAGGGTAGTGATAGTGGATCTGTGTCAACTTAAAAGGAGGTTCTTGGTATCATACCAAAGTGCACAAGCATTTTTCCCAATTTAATCCATCAAGCATACTCTAGACTAGACACTGTGGTGAGTAAAAGAAACAACACTGAACAAAACAGTCTCTGCTCTTATAGATCTTATATTTGAGTCTGTCCTTAGCCTTATTCCATAAACATTTTTATATGACTTTGGTAAGTATTCAGAAGATATATTTGTTAAATTTGTATATGCTAAGCAGGTAAGAGGAATATCAAATTCAACATGTGATGAAATCATTTTAATCCCTTTATGATGCTGCCTCATATAGGTCTGGTTTGGTTATGTAAGGTTATAACAACTGGTCTGGGTGGAGAATGATTCTAATAAGGCCACAGTCATAAAGGTCATAGAAGGCATCTGTTTACAATAGAGGACATCTTTTCCACGTAACCATAATCAGCCAGCCACCTGCAGGACACTGAGTGACAGACATATGTAAATCCATTGTCATTCTTATACAAAGGCTCATAGATATCTTGCCAATGTTCAGTAATAGGATCTTTTTATGGTGGCAAGCAAATATTCATTGCATCCCAAGGAAATTTGAAAGGCTAGTGTCATGGGTTAAACCAAGTAATCATATCTAATAAAGAGGGAATATGCAAATTGACCATCACACCATCACAAAGCTGGCAGCGCCCATAGCCACAAGATGGTGGCGCCCAGTCTCCTCAGCCCTACCGGACTCCCCCAGTCCTTTCAGCCCAGCCAGGAGCGGGGCGGGCAGGCGCACGGTGTGGTCGGACCTGCCCTCAGCCCCCCAGCTGCCCAGGGCCGGCCCGAGGTGCAGGCAAGCCTCGGATGGCCATTGTGGGTTGTTGATGTGAGATATGATGTCCTGGCAGAAGATTGTAACAAGTGAAACATGAAAAGGTAAATGTGAGAGATAATGTTTTTTAAAAGCTGTGAAGATGTTATGCCTAAATTAATAATAACTGTAGTTATTTCCATAATGGGAATCTGACATATAGTAGGTGCTCAATAAATATTTGCTTGCCACCATAAAAAGATCCTATTGCTGAACATTGGCAAGATATCTATGAGCCTTTGTATAAGAATGACAATGGATTTACATATGTCTGTCACTCAGTGTCCTGCAGGTGGCTGGCTGATTATGGTTACGTGGAAAAGATGTCCTCTATTGTAAACAGATGCCTTCTATGACCTTTATGACTGTGGCCTTATTAGAATCATTCTCCACCCAGACCAGTTGTTATAACCTTACATAACCAAGCCAGACCTATATGAGGCAGCATCATAAAGGGATTAAAATGATTTTTTACCCATCTTTTCCAGCATTTATACATTCAATGAATGGAGTCATTTTCAATTAATTACTTTAAAAACCCATCCCTTAGTCTCATTCTTCCCACCCTGACACTTCTCTTTAAAAAAAACTTTCAGCCAAACAATAAAAATGTCTCATCACTGTAGGCAGTGGCCAATGACATGTAACTCTCTGCCAAATCTCAAAGGTATCAACACAGCTCCCCACAGTAGGCAGTGATGGTTAGAGGTCTGGATCCGGCTGTCCCTAGCCCCATTTCACTTCCTCTTCCTTGTTAATTGGCCTCTCTTTCCACTTGACTTACTTATTTCTAAGATTTCTTGATTTTTATTGTTTTTCTCCTCAGCTTTTTTGCAACATTCCTTAAAGAAAATGTTTAGTACATGAGTGTTATTTGAATGAATTCAGTATGCCACCCCATGAGAGCCCAGCTGAATTTGGAGGTGGGAGCAGAGTACAGCATAACAGAGTACAGTTATAACAGTGTAACAGGCTGGGTTTGAAACCTGGCTCTGCCGACCTTGAGCAATTACAAGCTGTGTGACCTTGAACAACTTATTTAACCTCTCTAAGTAATTTTCTACACTGAAAAACAAGAATGATAATAATAGGAATAAGATAATCTATGTAAAACACTTAGTGCCTAGCACATAAAAATGTTCCCTTATCTTCCATTTTAAATTATCAGAACAATAATAAATATTAACTATATTAATTAATCTTCTTAATTCAAAGGTTGAGGGAAAAGTAAATGCTCTATCTGCACCACATTCTAACAACTGCTCAATTCTGTGAAGAAATCAATCTAACAGATTGGTGTAACTAAAGCAAAGGAGCTGGGAATGCTGTTTGAGTTGTTCCCTTTCTCCATGGTGATAGTGCTTCCTCAATAACAAACAGACAAATATATAAAAGCCAGTCGTTTTTTGCTTTATCTCATACTTGTGGAATCAAGAGGAAATGAGTGAAAGATGTATTCTCAAGAGAAGAGGAAGGTACTGGCATAAGCCTTGCAAATATGCATGAAAGTTCTTTGCAAATGCTTTCAGTACAACATTAACAAGCCGACTAAAGGGAAAGGGCGCTGCTGCCATTGTTTGCAGAGCAAACAGGCGTGAGGCCATTGAGGAGAGCAGGGCTTTGGAGGTTTAAATTCCAGTTCTGCTACTTTCCATGCGGCCTACGGCAATTTGCCCAAACCCTCAACCCTTGATTTCCTCATTTGTAAAATGGAGACATTAAGAAAAATAATATATGTAAAGTTCTTACACAGTAAGCAGGCAGTGTATACTGTATCACTACTCCCTTAGGGCAATGCTAACGAAATAAAATAATGTGTTCTGATCAGGGTTTCTAGGCTGCATCATCTGAAGTGTACATGGTGCTTTGGTACAAAGGAGGACTTTGTATCTGACTAGGAGGCAGGCAGGTGTTCAATAAATATTTGATCATTTGTTTTGGCTTTCATGGAAGCACCTTGTGTACCTGATACGTGGGTTAGGATCTTCATAAACTTTGTAGGTAGGGAAGCTTCCAGCTTCTAAGGTTTGCAACATCCTCACCTAATCCCAAGATCCTGTCTATTTCATTCACCACTGTTTTCCTTCATTTCCTAGAGTCTCGGAAAGTTTCCAGTAGTTTTGCAGGAGACCTATCCATGGAAGGAAATCTTGTCGATAATTGGACTGTGTTTAAGCTTGCACTATGTGTAATTATCTCTTTATGGTTAGGAGCTATTCCAAACAGAATTGAGGGAAGAAGAGTAATTTAAATGAGTGTCCTTAGCAATAGATCGAAATCAATGTCACATATCTATAACCTTCTGAAAAAGGGGCTGTATCCCTTTTTTTTTTTTTCTTTTGTGTAAGAAGATTGTTATAACCCCTAGAGGCCACTGATTCATGAGGGGATGGGAGCTATGGACTTTGGGGGCATGGTTGGTCTGAGCAACTTTGGGTCAACCAAATAACTGGAGTGTCAAGGGTGGTTTGGGGGGAAAGGTTCTTTAGAATAAGGAGGCAAAGCAAGAAAATAGAAATTCCACCCTTTGGTGCATATATTATGGGGGAGAAATATATAAATCAATTTTGAAATAACTTTATCTCATAGATTAATGTTTTGCATTTCTTTCGCATTTTTAACATAGTTTTAAAATTATTTTTAAGTTTTTAAAATATGTTTTTAATTTTAAAAAGAAATATATGTTCACTAGAGAATATTGCAATATACAGATAAGGGAAATGAAAAAAATTCAAAGTACTTCGCAAAAAAGCAGATCAGTGGCTGCCTGGAGCTGGAGGTTGGGGGAAGTAGAATTAATTAAAAGGGGCATGAAGAAACTTTTGGGGGGAGATGCAAATGTTTTGTCTTGATCGTGGTGATGATTAAAAATATGTATACATTGTCAGAATTCATAGAACTGTATACTTAAATGGGTTACAGCATTTCACTGCATGTAAATTATACCACTCTAAAGCCAATTGATAGTCATCTAAGTACTTCTGTCATCACCCATACAAAACTGCTGTTAATACTCTTGCGTGCATTTTTTCAAATGATTTTTTATGTGTTGTGTATACACATATTTGTTTGTTTAGATGAAAAAATGGCATTATTTTTTATCAAATGTAACTGGTGTGTGTGTGGGTTTTTTTTTCAATTTCTGTTTTTTACTCTCTTGCCTAGAAGTAGATTTTACCACCATAACCAACTGCTCCTTGTTACATAACACCTAAGGAGGGTGGGAGAGTAACTTGCTTTGAGGAGAGAGAAACAGGAAGCTATTTTGACTTCAACAGCTTCCATGATCTCGTTGTTGATGATTTAATAATCACTGCACATTTACTAGGCAGGGTCTTACTATATAAATGTTGGATAACATTTGCTATCAAATTTTAATGGCCACTGAGTGCTGAGAAACCCACAAGAGCAGCTGCCAACACTCTTGATCACATCACATCTGCCTCTGAGAATGTGATTCTATCTATATGTGTGTGCCTGATATATGACACAAAGCTCTTTGCACCTGGAGTTTTACCAGACACTTTAAAGAAAGAGGACGACAGAAAATTCTGACTGCTTCCTTCAGAGGCAAAGCTATCATTTTCCAGAAATAATTTTAAGGGAGGCAAAACTTTACCTCTACCCTCTTAGAGTCTCTGGCCAGGTCTAAGAATGAAACTGATGTAAGACAGAGTAACAGGATAAAATCATACAAACTTTATTTAATAATGGTTTTATGTAACATGGAGCCTTCATAAGGAAATGAAGACCAAAGAAATGGAAAAATCTAAATGCTTTTATGCTAAATTGAACAAAGAGAAGCAATTGTGGAAAAGCAATTAAAATAAATGGGGAGGCTAAAGGAAGAAAAGAGTTATTTTTTAAAAAAATTTTAATGTAAGATTAAGGTGTTTTATTTTTAAACTATAGTTTACATTCAATATTATTTTGTATTAGTTTCAGGTATACAGTATAGTAGCTAAACAAACATGTACTTTACAAAGTGATTCCCCCAATATTTCAAGTACCCACCAGGCACCATACATCTATACTACCGTATTTTCCGGCGTATAAGACGACTGGGCGTATAAGATTTTCCTGGGTTAAAAGTTATCTTATATGCTGGAAAATATGGTATTCCAATATATCTAATCCATTATATCTAATCCCATCAATATAGTCCAATATACTGTATTTTCCGGCGTATAAAACAACTTTTTAACCCAGGAAAATCTTATATGCCAGTTGTCTTATATGCCGGAAAGTACAGTAATAATAGAGAAATATGCAAATTTTCCTGGACGCCATCACAGTAATGACCGAACAGCAGACTACATGGGGCGACAAGGCCGGCAGGGGGGTTAGTGAGGGACGACCAAACGACTGAGCAGCAGGCTGCGTGGGGCAACCAGGCCTGCAGGGGGGCAGTTGGGGGTGACCAGGTTGGCAGGAGGGCAGTTGGGGGCAACCAGGCTGGCAGAGGGTCAGTAAGGGGCGACCAGGCCAGTGGGGGGGGCAGTTGGGAGCAACCAGGCCAGCGGGGGGGGGGAAGTTGGGAGCAATCAGGCTGGCGGGGGGGGAGTTAGGGGCAATCAGGCAGGCAGGCAGGCAGGTGAGCAGTTAGGAGCCAGCAGTTCCAGATTGTGAGAGGGGTGTCTGACTGGCAGTCAGACATCCCCCAAAGGGTCCCGAATTGGAGAGGGTGCAGGCTGGGCTGAGGGGGATCCCCCCCACAGTGCACAAATTTCTTGCACCAGGCCTCTTGTAGTTATTATAATACTAGAGGCCCAGTGCACAAAAATTTGTGCACTAGGGGGGCGGGGGTTCCCCTCAGCCCAGCCTGCACCCTCTCACAATCCAGGACTCCTCCGGTAGGGTCCCTAAGTCTGGCCTGAGATCAGGGCCTATCAGGGCTTTCCTTCCCTGGGCTGCAGGCAGCTGGCCCCACCCCCACTGCTGCCAAGGCTTACCATCTGTGCAGTGCTACTCCCCCTCCCCTGCCACCAGTGGCCTCCCTTTGCAGGTGACAGGCTGGGGTGCAATGGCTTGGCTGGCCTGGGCCTCCCTCTGCAGGACAATCTTTGGCCACCGCACACCTGCCACAGAGTCACCGCCAGTGGCCTGGGCCTCCCTCTTTCTTTGCTGGGGGGCGGGGCAAGCCCTGTAAGGGGCCGTCTGCCTACCTGATCGCCCCTAACCACTCACCTGCCTACCTGATCACCCCTAACCACTTGCCTGCCTACCTGATCACCCCTAACTGCTTGCTGGGGGGCGGGGCCAGACCTGCAAGTGGCCATCTGCCTACCTGATCACCCCTAACCACTTGCCTGCCTACCTGATCGCTCCTAACCACTTGCTTGGGGGAAAGGCCAGCCCAGCAAGGGGCCTTCTGCCTACCTGATCACCCCTAACTGCTTGCTGAGGGGTGGGGCCAGCCCTGCAAGGGGCCATCTGCCTACCTGACTGCTGCTAACCACTCTGCCTGCCTGCCTGATCACCCCTAACCACCTGCTTGAGGGCAGAGCCAGCCCAGCAAGGGGCTGTCTGCCTACCTGATTGGCCCTAACCACTGGCCTGCCTACCTGATTGCCCTTAACCACTCTGCCTGCCTGCCTGATCACCCCTAACCTTGCTTGGGTGTGGGGCCAGCCCAGCAAGGGGCCGTCTGCCTACCTGATTGCCCCTAACAGCTGGCCTGCCTACCTGATCACCCCTAACCGCTGGCCTGCCTACCTGATCACCCCTAACCACTGGCCTGCCTACTTGACCACCCCTAACTGCTGGTCTGCCTGCCTGATCACCCCTAACCACTCTTCCTGCCTGCCTGATTGCCCCTAACCACTTGCTTGGGGGCAGAGCCAGCCCAGCAAGGGGCCGTCTGCCTACCTGATTGTCCCTAACCGCTGGCCTGCCTACCTGATCACCCTTAACCACTCTGTCTGCCTGCCTGCCTGATCATCCTAACCACTTTCTTGGGGCAGGGGCCAGCCCGGCGAGGGGCTGTGGTGGTTCTGGTCTCTGGCTGTTCTGGTTGTTATGCTTATGGTGGCTGGCCTTTTATTATATACTAGAGGCCTAGTGCATGAAATTTGTGCACTGGGGGAGGGAGTGTACCTCAGCCCAGCCTGAACCCTCTCCAATCTGGGACCCCTCAGGGGATGTCCGACTGCCGGTTTAGTTCCCTCTCTTGTATGTGAGACCTCAGGAGTAAGGAAGGAACCAGAGGATATAGAATTAAAAGCATCCCTGCTAATATGAATATTGGGCCCAGCCAGTGTGGCTCAGTGGTTGAGCATCAGCCTATGAACTTGTCAGGGCACATGCTCGGGTTGCAGGCTTGGTCCCTAGTAGTGGTTAGGGGGTGATCATACTGGCAGTCGGACATCCCTCTCACAATCCAGGATTGCTGGCTTCCAACCGCTCGCCTGCCTGCCAGTTTGATCACCCCTAACCACTCCCCTGCCAGCTTGATCAACGCCTAACTGCTCCCCTGCCAGCCCAATTGTCCCCAACTGCCCTCCCCTGCCAGCCCAATCACCCCCAACTGCCCACCCCTGCTGGCCTGGTCACCCCTAACTGCCCTCCCCTGATGGCCTGGTCACCCCCAACTGCCCTCCTCTGCAGGCCGGGTTGCCCCCAACTGCCCTCCCCTGCTGGCCAGGTCACCCCCAACTGCCCTCCCCTGCTGGCCCGGTCGCCCCCAACTGCCTTTCCCTGCCAGCCATCTTGTGGTGGCCATCTTTGATGGGGGTGGCCATCTTGTGCAAGGTGTGAAGGTCAATTTGCATATTACCTCTTTATTATATAGGAGGATTATTGACTAAATTCCCTATGCTGTAATTTACATCCCCATGACTATTTTGTAACTACCAATTTATACTTCTTAAGCCTTTCATCTTTTTCACCTAGTCCTCCAAACCCCTACCCTTTGGCAATCATCAGTCTCTTCTCTATGTCTATGAGTCTGTTTCAATGTTGTTTGTTCATTTCTTTTGTTCTAGAAAAGAGTTATTCTTACAAGGTCAATTTGTACAGAATTCTCTGGGCCTCAATTCCCTGAGTATGTTTCTTT
Source organism: Eptesicus fuscus (assembly GCF_027574615.1). Lineage (NCBI taxonomy): Eukaryota > Metazoa > Chordata > Mammalia > Chiroptera > Vespertilionidae > Eptesicus > Eptesicus fuscus. Next base: position 62,235,031 of record NC_072481.1, read on the forward strand.
CCTCCTGGTACACAGAGGACATCATTCACATGGGAGTTTTATCACCTGCATTTAGGAAGAAAAGGGGAGGTCAGAGCACCCTTTTTATACCTACTCAGTGCATTTAGCTCCAAATTATCCTTAAACCAAAATGTCATATTTTAGGGTAACATACTCTGATTTCCTTCATAATTCTGAACCCCCGATAGCCAGTTCCCTCTCTTGTATGTGAGACCTCAGGAGTAAGGAAGGAACCAGGGGATATAGAATTAAAAGCATCTCTGCTAATACAAATATTGGGCCCAGCCAGTGTGGCTCAGTGGTTGAGCATCAGCCTATGAACTTGTCAGGGCACATGCTCGGGTTGCAGGCTTGGTCCCTAGTAGGGGGTGTGCAGGAGGCAGCCGATCAGTGATTCTCTCTCATCATTAATGTTTCTATCTCTCCCTCTCCCTTCCTCTCAGAAATCAATAAAAAATATATTTTTAAAATATGAATGTTGGCATAAAAGACCAATTTCAGGGGAAGCAGCAGCAGTTCCCACCTAACTTCAGCCTCTGCTCTGGTGGGTACCTGTGTGCAGATGGGTTCTCTAGGCAAAGAAAGAGGTTTAACTTCTAGGGGGATGTAGACCAAGACGCTAACTATGGGGTAATTTAATCTGCCCCTGTTGTAGCTGGTTCCTAGAGAGCATGAAAGAAAGCCATAAAAATCCACCCCCTTTTACCGGGGACAAAATAAGTTGGCCCCATTGACAGAAAAACAAATAAAAAACTGGTCAGATTTCATGACTTATTTACAGCAGTGCCCGGTAGCTCAGGACCTGAGGCAGAAGAGTGTTTAATCCCAGCCTCCTGGTGACCCAGGTCTGCACACCCCCAGGAGAAGGAAGAGTGCCTGGGCACTGAGGGGAGGCTGGGCCAAGCTGCCTGGCCAGCCAATTGTGTCTCCACATCCACGAACTCAGACTTGCAGCCACCTCAACTCCCTCCTGAAGCCCAGGTGAGGACTTGGAGGCAGGAAAGCTAGAGTTCCTTTGGATCGGGGCTCTGCATAAAGGCATCTGAGTGGCAGAACAAGCTGCCCCCTGTCCATGCCTGAGGATGGCCAGAGCCACTCTGGGGTGTGTGCAAAGTGAAGGCAACACATGAGAAGCAGGGAGTCAGGACACTGACAACAGCAGAGAGTGACAAATGACAGGGAGGGAAGAAGAAGAACTCTAATATCCCGGAGCCAGGTGGCACTGGGATAGCAGCCCTGTGGACCTCCAGTGCTCCTGAGGGCATGGCGGGCTGACAGCACTGCACAGTGACTGGTGCTCAGTGATGAAGCAAAGGTCAGATTATGTGCAGAACATTTTGTTTAAGAAGATAAAGTGAAGGATTTTGGACAAATTACTTTCTAAAATAAAATTTTTAAAATTGGAATTGGTTTGGATTATATTATGTTGGTTATTAACAGTACTTCCACTTAAACATTAGGTATATTTCATATTACTATATTAAAAATCCTATCCAGTGAGAATTGATTTTTATCTGTGTAGTCCTACTGATATATAAATAGATACACCCACACGTACACCTATTTTAAACTCAAATCTTCTATCTTCCTACCTCTTCCGGGACTTGACACCATTATTTATCTCCACCCACATCTTCAGCCACTTGTTTTCTTCTAGGTCTTTCTCTTCAGCATATAAACATATTTAAGTCCCTCCCACTTTGGAAACAAAACAAACAAGAACCTCACCCTCTCTCAGAACTAACCTATGCCGTTCCTTTCCTTCTGATTCTTAATGTCCACTTCTCCAAAGAATCTCCCTTTGCTAATTTCCAATGCTTTCTTTTTTTAAGTTTTAATATTACCATTTGCACATTCTTATTTGAAGGTGCCCCTTTTCTTAAGCCATGCTTTCCTCTGCGTCTCTATGAAGCTCTTTGGCTTTATTTTATTTCTAATCCTCTCTTACCAGGGTCTTTTCCTCTCTGAACCCTCCGTGCCGATATCCCTCAGGATTCTCTCTCTTCTTACTTGAAACATCCTCCCTAAGCAGCCTTGTTCCCTGTTGCTTGATGACACCCACATCTGTATTTCAGACAAAGTTCTCACTTGTGTATGCATATGTGCATGTGAGTATGTAAAACAGTGTAGTGAACCTGGAAGGCACCTAAAATGTCCCATATTCAAGCCTCCTTCCTGCTCATCAGACCTGCTTCTCCTTGGTTTTTCCCATCTGAGAGACACTCATCCAATAACCTAACTTTGGAGACAACATAGATTCTTCCCTTTCCCTCACTCTCACACAAACAATTGTCACCTCTTGATTCTGCTCCCTTAATATCTCTCAAATCTGTCCCCTCCCTCCTGCCTTCCCCCTGTGTGCTGCTCTCCTGCACACTGCTTCAGGGTATGCCTTCAGTCCTCACCTTCACTCTTCAGCTCTTGATTCCTGACCTTTTTGCTTGTACTCCTTGACTCCTCTTTGGAATTTTGGATTTGGTAATCTGGATTTATTCTCACTCACAATCCAGGACATGAAGCCCTGATCCTGGTGTACAGTCCAAAAAGCACTCTTCCCCTACTCTTACCACCATCCTCCATAAGGGGGAGAGAAACGGGACACTTTCTCTTGGTTGAGGACACTTCCCCACAAACCATAACTCAGTCAGAAGTAATTATTATTCTCTTTTGGACTTGTTGGTTCCTTTGTTGGCCTCCACTTTATGCTCTGAATTATTTGGCAATACTTGCATGCCTATTTCAATATCTAGATCATCAATAGGACTACTTCTATTATCTGTGTTTTCTTTTGGTTACTAGTCACGTTTTATTGCCACATCACATGTCCACTAATTTTATAACATACTAGAGGCCCAGTGTACAAAATTCATGCTGGGGGCGGGGGAGGTGGGGTGTCCCTCAGCCCAGCTTGCACCCTCTCCAATCTGGGACCCCTTGAGGGATGTGTGACCACCCATTTAGGACTGATCCTGGTGGGATCAGGCCTAAACAGGCAGTTGGACATCCCTCTCACAATCCAGGACCGCTAGCCTGCCTCTGCCTGATTGCCCCTAACCGCTTCACCTGCCAGCCTGATCACCCCCTAACCACTCCCCTGCCAGCTTGATCATTGCCTAACTGCTCCCCGGCTGGCCCGATTGCCCCTAACTGCCCTCCCCGCTGGCCTGGTCACCCCTAACTGCCCTCCCCTGCCAGTCTGGTCACCCCTAAATGTCCTCCCCTGCAGGCCTGGTCGCCCCCAACTGCCCTCCTCTGCTGACCTGGTCACCCCTAACTGCCCACAACTGCCCTCCCCTGCCGGCCATCTTGTGTGCCCATGGAGGCAGCCATCTTTGACCACATGGGGGCAGCCATCTTGTGTCTTGGAGTGACAATCAATTTGCATATTACTCTTTTATTAGATAGGATGCCAGACATTAGTCATAAAAATATCATAAAAATTACAAATGTTATTTTCTATCAGAGAGGGTTCCCCCTTTCCTCTGTTAGGCATAGAGGATAAGGGGTTGGTCACTTCAATTACATGAGAAATTGAGGTGTATTGGGCCTGAAATTCAGTTTTACCAAGACTTGCTCTACCTCTGGTCCATCCCTGTTCCTAGGGCATGGCTCTCCTGAGTTAGTGATTGTGAGCCTGAGGGTCATCATCTCCTCAGCCCTGAAAGACTATAGGAGATCTAGCTTGCTCTTCAGAAGTTCCAGCCCAGCTCATCAGCTCCTGTGCCCCACAACGTCAATATCTGGTAAATGTCTCAAGGAGAAACTGGAGGCATTTTGAGGAAAGGTCCTCCCTAGGGGATCTTTATCTTTCGAGCATTTCAAGACTATGAGAAGTAGATTTCACTATCGTCTTTTAGGAGTTTACCTTTGCTCTATAGCCTCCTGTGCAGTACCACAATTCAGCAAGTATGTTATGGGGAAAATCAACCATGTGTTTGAGTCTCCTCCTTCCTATTTGTCACATCATCCCTTTAAAACTGTTAAAAACTTTGCTGTTGTTTTTTCTTTTTCCCCCTTTTAACCCCAGCAGAAGTTCTCTTCAACCCACAGTCAGGATTAGCAAATGCCCTAGGGAAAAATATCAGATAGTCTCAGTTCAATTTGGAAAGGATTCTACTTTCTCTGGAATTTCAGTTCATTTAATCTTCATTGCATCCATAGAAACTTGATGCCTTTAAAATACGATTTTTGTCATTTATCCAGGCTATCCTTGTTGTTGTACTACATCCGACCAAGAAAAAAGTCTCATATAAGACTGCTGATAACTAATTCAGTATTTTGTGCATAATGTAAAATATTTTGCCAAATGAATTTTTAATTAATGAATAAAGAATTTATTTAATTTTTTAGCATCATTTCCTTTTAGTAAGATAGTGATATTTTACATGAGTTTAATGCTTACTGGTATACAAAATATTTTCAATTTAAGAAAAAATATGGTCCATATTCTATATTCATTTAATTTTAACAATACTTCTTCGATAGGCATTAGAATAATGGTAAGGTCGATAAAGATAGCCACTATTTGCTTACTCTGTGCTAAGCCCTATGCTAAATACTTTACACAGGTTATTTTATTTAATCTCAACAGTAAGTTGAGATACCTCTCTCCCTACTTCCACGAGGAAATAGAGGTTGCAGAATGTTAGTGACTTGTCTAAATGCTCAGAGATGGTAAATGGAAGATTTGGGATTCAAATACAGTATGCCTAGTTCCTAGTCCAGGATATTTTTCACTGCATCTCAGCTTTCTGTCTGGTATGCTACCAGTTTTCCTGTAGGGTTGAACTACAATGCCTGATATTCTTCAATCTGTAACCCTTCCTAAGAACTACATGAATATAAAATATAGTTTGACATACCACAAGACAATACTGAAAACACTTAGAAGTAGGGTAAAGGACTTGAATCAGTTGCCTCTTTTTGATGGAGATAGTTTTGCCTTGTTTAGATGACATTTCATTGTCTGGTCTCAGATCTGGACAGAAATAAACATTTGTAACACAGATGATAAGATAGGATTAGTAATGAGTAAACCTAAACCTCACAGAAATTAAATTTGTTACTTTGACTTCACTAGTACCTCACTTTGAACTTCTGTTAACCAGCCACAGATTGAAATAGTACTTTATATTGGTAAAAATAAAATTTATTCCATTTGTTTCTTTAAAATTCACTACTTAAAAAAAAAAAAACAGCAATCCTAATGTCCCATGTTAAATTATTTGTTGTCATTTGGAAAAATAAAAAGGTTTACTAAAAAAAAAAAAAAAATCAGCCATTTCAGAAACTAAGTAATTAAAATACATACTTTTTATCATGCTGAACTAGATTTCTCTTTGTTCAGAATCTTTATCATTTATTTCACTTAAAATGCTTACAGAAATCTTTTATTGATGGCATGTTTCCATTCATGGTACAAGTGAGACAAGGAAAAGTGAACTGACCGAAGTGTTTATCAGGCATGTTATTAGGTAAGGATGGGTGGGTATTATCAGCTTTAGTTAAAGCATTATCTTCTTTTCTTATGAAATGTGCATGGAAAATAAGAAATACAAACTTCTCACCAAAAGAAATTTTAAGAAGAAAATTACATCAATAGAGCCTTGCATTCTTTATTGTTTCTGCCTGAAAGCTATTTCTGCCTGAAAGTCTCAGTGAGTGAGTGGAAAATTATTATAAACAGAATCCTTTCAGAAAGAATTGTCTTTACCTGTTCACCTCCTGTATGTGTATAAATTTATATATGTCTTATATAGATATAAATAAATCTATTTAGCTACATATACACATACATACACACATATGTACATATATATGTATGCACATATATACATGTATTAAGGTATATATACATTATATATGAATCTAAAACCTATATATGTATAGACATATGTGTCAAACTAGGTCTTTTGTTTATTATATAGATATTTCTTTTTTATATGTAGGTATTTCTTGATCTTTCAAGGTATTTTCAAATCTAATATATATATAATTTCCTCTTCATACAAGTGATTATGTTAGTAATAGAAGAAATCATAGTACAAAGAGTTAACGTTTGTACGTGATCACAGAGCAGAACCCAGGTGACAGTCTGGTCTGGGACTCTTCCTTTGCACGACGCTGTCATGCTTGCGTGATAGGCTTCACTCCAGCTGAGTCTGGGAAGGACACCATGTCCCCATTTCGATCTCCCTGAATCAATTCACTCAAACAAAAGGTCATTTTAGACAGAAGTCCAGTTTGACTGATTTCTTTCACTGTTTTGCCCAGTTTAAATAAAATGAGCACATCAGTGTCTTTGTTTCTGCGTTACATACACAGCCTAAATGCTGACCAGGTGCTGTAACACTAGCCTCTGTGACCCATTTTAAACGCTGTCTTTTGGATTAAATAAACACCTTTGTCTCTAATTAGAATATGGCTGAAAGGAAGGACAGAGAAGATGAAAAGACAGCAGATGACCATTTTCTAAGCTAACACTATTAAATTACAAAGGCGAAAAAAGCTATTTTTGAAAACTCCAACCGCGGGGAGCAAATTTATCGATCGTATCATTGTTTTTTTCCTCCCTGTTGCTAGGATGTGGTCTATATTAAACATAGCTGTTGCCTTGGTGAAAATCTTCCCAGAGCAAAGTAGTAGTGCTCCCCCTGCTGACCAAGAAGCCCAGGTTGTGGTTTTGGTTTTTTGTTTTTCTTCTCAATTTAAAACAAAACAAAAAATTAGGCAATTGGATGTCTTCAGCATAGCGCTTTGGACATTCCTTACGAAATTGTATTCTAAGGATATTAGACACTATTTACATGACATTGGAAATTTTCTTTCCTGGTATATATGAAGAGATATGAGGCAAATTCTGACCAGGTGCCAGGTTTCTCACTACTTGGGGCTATTTCTTTGTTTCCTCTCTTTTAATTCAGGGTGAGCCTGGCAATTAAGGCCGTTCTCACCTTGATATAAATGATAAAGTTCTTTTGGTGCCATTTAAATTTTGAAAGGGCCCAGGACAGGAAATTGCTTATAGTATTAATAGTGATTTTTAATAATCACTAGTTATTTATAATAGAAGAGATGGAGAGAGAAAGAGGATTCAACAAAGGTCTTAGCTTCCTTCACCATGAAAATTACTGAAAGCATCTAACAATAAAGCCGGGAAGTGGTAGGGATGGAGTGGTCAGATTATGGAGAGGCAGGTCAACCTCACTGAATTGGAAGCATCTGCAACCTATCCAATTAGCTATCACCAGAGGGAGTAGAGTTTAGGAGAGGAATTGGGAAATAGAGTTATAGATTTAAAAATCATCAATCGATGTCAGAGCTGAAATCATAGGTATGGGCGAGATCAGCCAAAAGGGAAAATAAAGAAAGTGAAGAGAAAAGGGCTGAGCATGGAAACTTGGGGAACATCACTAATATTGAAAGAATGGGCAGAGAGAAACCATTAGTGGAAACTGAGACAGAAACCTCAGAGATTTTGGAGAAAACCAAGATAAATTATTATTAGATTAACCAGAGGAGGAGAAAAATTCAAGAAGGAAGAAGTCAGTAGCATCAAAAAACAAAGATAAGCCAAGAAGATGAGAACATATTCCATTAGCTTTGTCAGTTAGGAGCTGCCTGGTGACCCCAAGAGAGTTTCAGTATAGTGGTGCAAGTGAAAACACAATTTTAGTGACAATTTAAACGATAAATGAAAATGTGATGAGATAAACAATCCTACTGAGAAGTTTGGCAGTGAAGTAGAAGGGAGGAACAGAGTGGTGCCCAGAGGAACCAGCAGGGCAGTAGGAATTTTCCTCCGACCAGTGACATGCACGTGTTTGAAGGTTAATGAGGAAGAGACAGATAGGAGTAGAACGACTGGTTCAGACAGGTTTGAGAGAAGTCAGGAGAGGATCAAGAGCACAGGTGGGATCTTGTAAAGAGTAAGAACACATGTCTTCTGGGACAGCTGGACAGTAGGAAAGGATGTACAAATGAGTTTTGAATGGTGGTGGGGATGGTGATTTCAGGAGGATGGTATTGAGAAGAAGGCTGAAGGAGACTAGTCAAGGTTTCATGCTAGAGCAGTTGCCATAGGAGGAAAGGAAAATCAAGCCAATTAAAGATTAGTAAGCGATTTCCTGGGCAGTGTTGAGGAGACTGTAAGATTAGAAATATAAGCTGAAGGAGATGAGCATCTGCATGGCTGAGTGGTTTTCTCCATCAGTAACAGGCAAACCAAAGGCATGAGAAGAATAACAAGTAATTGGGCTGGTTCAGAGTTATAGATTGCCATGGCCAGTGAAATGGGCAAAAGAGTCATGTCCTGGTGAGAATGTGGCAGTGAGTAGTTCTGCTGTGGTATGCAGGAGGAACATGAAAGGAAGACATGGAGAAAAGGGATAGGGTGGAGGTTGCAGGGATGTGGCTGACAGTTTGGGAAACTAAGATGAGATCCAGAGACCAGAGATACCAAAGGGACTGGAAAGCTCATTTAGTGGGAGAATGAACTTGGAGAGAGATGTTGAAGGACAGAAACTAGAGTCTGTAAGGGGTTTTGAGAATTCCAGATCTTTGGAATGGAGCAATTCTTGGTGTAAGGGTTGCTGAAGGGGAATGTTCATGAGGCTCTCTGAGTCAGAATAAAACTTAGACCTGGATGCCAAAACCCTCAGAGAATTCCTCATAGACTGTGGGAAGATAAACCTAAACATCAGGTTATAATAGGATCTATAATAGACTCCTATTTTTTAAGCTCCTACTATGTGCCAAGCATTCTGCGGAGGCAATTTGAAAATGTTACCTCATTTAATTATCTTTTCATTGTTGCTACTCAGCGGAGTTACTATTACTCCTATTTCACAAAAGATGAAACTGAAGCTCAGAGAGATTAAGTGACTTGCCCAAAGTCCCTCAGGTAGGAAAATGGCAAAGATGGAATGTGAATCCTCCCAGACCATAAGCATCATACTGTGTGATTGAGTGTTTTGTCCCCAGCAGCTAACAACACCAAGCACATTTTAGAAACCTAAAAAATTGTCACAAAAATAAAGAAGGAAGGAAGAGAAAGTATAAATTAATAATCTTTAAAAATGAATGAAGGACTTGAAAGGCCACATGCTTTCCTCTATACTCTATTACCTCCCCAAAAGGGTGTGGTCTAATAAGATGGCAAAATCTAACTACCAGCAATAAAAAACAAAGGAGCCCTCCAATCATTCCACTCCTCTTCCCTTGCCATTAAACACAGAGTTTTGTTTTTAAATCAGAGTCTAAACTAAATTAGATTTCCGACATCAAGCCTTCCTGATTATCTTCTATCTGTCCTAGGTTGTCACGTGGGCCACATAAATAAATAAAACAATCTGTTCTTCTCAGACATGGAGCTTTCCAAAAATAATCAGCACTATCAGTTTTGTGCCAATCCTCCCTCCACTTCCATTAAACTAATGAAATGGGCTTAGGTTCCTCTGAGGACAGAGACAATTGAGGTGAAGCTAGATTTTGCTGGTCAGAAGCTGAAGTGAGAATGGGAAATATTTTGTGTCCTTGCAAATGCATAGGGAAGTGCTTTCTCACCACAGTCACTGGGAAGGAGAACATTTTCACAGTCTCTATTTTTGATAAATATTTTTAAGAGTGTAATGTTGTAATAAGAGAAAACTTAGCACTTGCGTGTAAGCTCTTGGAATAGTTTTTAAAGGACCCTTATCTCTCATGCCAACCCTCCTGACACTTACTATGGCAAGGCGCTGGTAAGCCTGTGACTGCCAAAAGGCTGGCACCTTACCCTCCAAGTAGGTTGGGGGCAGGTAAGTAGGCTCAAGTTCATGAGAACAGAGATCAGATCTGTAAAAGGCAGGAGGAAATGAAGGACACAAATCAAGGACACAAAATGAAGCTCTCGGGCAGTTTTCAGAGGTCTGTCTGGGAGAGTGTGTCTATGGCGTCTCTGGGCTACTCTGGGGATGTGGAGGGTGAGAAGTTGGAGGACGGGGATCCATTGCCCTCCATCTAGCACAGCTTGTTCTATACACTGGGTTTCCAAATGAGGTTTCATTTAAGCAAAGATTATGCTAATTAAAAAAAAAAAAAACACAGAAAAGCTCCAAGGTTCTTTCCAGTTCTAAAAATACGCTATGATTCTAAATCTGGGTAGCAGCTACCCAGAAGATGACATGCTGTGATTTGCTGTGGTTTGAGGAGACTCACAAGGATTTGTTTGCTCAAAAATCTATCCTATAAAAAACTAGACAGATGATTCAAGGAGGAAAGGTGGTTCGGAGAGGTTCCGGTTGCTCTGGGAAGGAAGGGACCCATCGAGTCATCCTGAGGGAACCACAAGGAGCCTAGGGACATCACAGGGGCCCTGATGACCGGCAAGGGAGAAGGGCCTTAGACAAGGCTATGGGCACCTAGGAAAATTCCGTGCTTCAGCTAAGACTGACCCTAAACCCAGCTTAAGTGAAAAGCTTGAATTTTTTCCTGGTTTCCAAGGAAACATAATTAAGGGACACAGGTGATAATTCCTCCTGGAATTGACAGAGAAATTCCTCAAAGGCTTGACTACTGGGTTTGTATCAAACAAAAAAGCTTGGCTAATCAGAGGGAATCACAAGCTATGATCAGACAAAATGAAATAAATGTTTAAGAACTTTGAGCATGGATGGGAAGTGGAAGGATAAGGGACAATATATCTTTGTCTTTCTAAGCCTGAGGAGGAAAGAAGACAGAGATTCTCAAATCCAGGTTCAATATAGAAAAGGTAACGTTCTATATTTGTAGCACTTTATGTGACTAGGATTCATTTTTAGTTTATGAATAATAATGCCTAAGGACAGGGGTCAACTTGTTATTAATAGAACAGTATAAACTGAAGATAATCCATGCATTTACTAGGCTCTTTCTTTCGATTCTTGAATATCTGTATCCTCCCCCAGCAGCTTGCACATAGTAGGTATTTGCCAGAAACAAATCAGTTTCACTAAAAGAGAGATGTTGACAGGAAGCCAGGAAGGCTGGTCAACAACCTTAATTGCTCTAACCACTCACCCTTTAGTTGAGACATTGTTAGCTGAAGCAGCCTCCACCTTTGTTTGTCCCATGTAAGTTTCTGTTATTTCCTGCCTAAGGGCTACATGTAACTTTCTGTTTATCTTGACTAAGATGTTTTCCCCAAAACCTCAATAAAAGGGATGGCAGGGCCAGAGCAGGTAGTAGTTCTCCCACTAGAGTTGGACTACCGCCTGGCCCCCCATTTCGCCAAATTGAATTTCTTCAAGTCTCCTTTCATTTGTGTGCGGCCCTTCTCCAGAACTCGAACCCTGAACTGGAACCCTGAACCACGCGGGACGTGGAAAGGGATTCTTACAGGTATTCAATAAAATACAGGGTTGAAAAAAAATACAGGGGTGGGGCAAAAATAGGTTAATGATAATAATAAATGACACAATAATTAATTAATAATACAAGAATAAACTGTTTTGTGTACTCACAACTGTAAACCTACTTGTGCCCACCCCTGTATGTTGAATGAACAAATAATGTAAGATATTTGTGAGTTTTAAGCCATGAGAGCATTGAAGATTTTTTTCTACCTCAGGTGACTGATAGTTTCTTCTGAGCGCATGTAAGTCCCCACATCAGTGTTAGCTGAACATCAACACTTTATTATAGACTTTAATACTGAAATTCATTCCTGTGCATGATGTGAAGGATCTTAGCAGATCTAAAAACGTGCTAAGCCCTTTACTAGCAGTGTCTACAGAAACCACAGTTTGCTTTCCGGGACTAGTTTTTGGGATAATAATATTTGTTTTCCCAGCATTAGTTACAAAATTAAATGAACTGAGTACAAAGACAATGCATTACATTTAAAGTAATTCTAGAAAAACACAAACGGTTGCAATGTAAATAAAGACTTTGCTGGAAAGCAGAGCTGGCACAAAGGCTGTGTTTCTACATATGAAAGAAAAGAAAGCAAATTTTATTCTGTTTCTTGTTAAAAGATCTTCCTAGTTGGAATTTTTAGACTAGATTGACGCAATCAGGAAGGGGCTGCTCTAATAGAGGTTGTATATTCCTAAATAGTCTAAATTTCTTTCTGCAGTTACATAAAATGGGGTAAAGTTCTACAAACATGGAATATTAATTAGAATCATATTTGTATTTCTACTTCCCAAATCTAATCATTCATTTGTTTTAATAAAAATCTCCTTGATATTACTGTTAAATATTATAAAAAGTATTCCCTCTTTAGTGTTCAACTTTTTTTACTATAAGGTAACTCATTATCAATAACAAACCTTAATCATAACAAGTAGCCCTGCACATTACTACAAATTGTAAGTTCATGTGGGTATGCATATTCCAGAATAGATGATGGGATGATTATAAAATCAACATCTAGTCTTCTAGCCATCCACTCTATTTTCACTCTTCCCTGCTTTTATTCTATTTTATTCCCTCGCTCCTCTGTTCAAAATTCCACAATGGCCTAAAACCTTGCTGTCACTCAAATAAGCCAGGCGCACACTCCCTGCTCAAGAGCTTTGCATGTGTTATCTGTGCAGGGAGCTCTCTCCTTCCAAATGTCATCGTGGTTTACTCTCTCTGCTTTTCCACAACTTCACTCAGATGCCACCTCCTCAGTAAGGCCTTCCCTGCCACCCTAACATTGTAATCTTATTCCTCACTCTGGACATTGCCTGCCCTCTTTCGTTTTTGTATTTTCTACTTAGCACACCTAACCATTTAAAATAATGTATATTTTACTTTAGTATCTTTCTGACTTGTCCTGTAACTGGAATAGAAGCTCTATGTTTCTCTGTTTTGTTCCCTGAGGTGTGTCTAGATCTAAAAGAGTGCCTGTACCTAACAACAGCATGTAGATATTTGTTGAATGAATTGCATGACACCAAATAGAACCAAGCTCCTGAACCAAAAATAAGTAGGAAAAAGATGAGAAAATATGTAACATATTCATTAGGCTTTACTACTTTGCATCAACTGCTTTTGATAAAGTTGAAATACTTTTATAATGTCAATCTTTTGCCTAGTGGATTTTTTCATTTATCCAAATGTTCCTATCTTTGTTCCCAGAACTCCAAACACGATGAGTAGCAAAACATTGCTTTGTACTTCATCCACTCTCTCTATTCTTTTCTACCACTTTAAAGGCATAATGAGAGGGATTAGGAGTAAGAATAAAAAATACAGACAATGTCAAAATGGGCAAACAGTCCCTGAAAAAAAGACAGTTGGTCTTTTCAACAAAAATAATCAAATGTGGGTACAAAGAAATTTTCTTCAATGAGGCACCCTATTTGGTTCGGGTTGTTTAAGCCACTAAATTCAAATAAAAATACTTCTTATTTATTTTTTATTTATTTATTTATTTATTTATTTATTTATTTTAAATATATATTTTATTGATTTTTTACAGAGAGGAAGGGAGAGGGATAGAGAGTTAGAAACATTGATGAGAGAGAAACATAGATCAGCTGCCTCCTGCACACCCCCACCTGGGGATGTGCCCACAACCCAGGTACATGCCCTTGACCAGAATCGAACCTGGGACCCCTCAGTCCACTCAGTCCCCAGGCCGACGCTCTAGCCACTGAGCCACACCAGTCAGGGCTCTTATTTATTTTTTTAAATAAGTTTTTATTGATTTCAGAAAGAGGAAGGGAGACGGAGAGAGAGAGAGAAACATCAATGATGAGAGAGAATCATTGATTGGTAGCCTCCTACACAACCCTTACTGGAGATTGAGCCTGCAACCCTGGGCATGTGCCCTGACCTGGAATCAAACCCTGATCTCCTGGTTCATGGGTCGATGCTCAACCACTGAGCCACACTAGGTGGACTCAAATAAAAATACTTTTTAAAAAATTATATAAACTAATGTACTAGAAGGTAATTCTCATTACACGAGGAGACAGTGTTGCTCAGAAAAACTAAAGATTCTATTTCCTTAGCTAAGTCATAAATGGAATCATCATCATGCACCCAAAATCACTACAGAAAGAACCAACAGGATTTTCCATATGACTACTGGTTCAACTTCTTCCAAACTTATTACCTTCTGAACGAAAATGGATGTTGCAAAAACAAAAACAAAGAAAACACAAACGCATTTATAAAGCCCCACTGGTAGGTGCTCTGTTTGAATACTCACTCAAAACAACCTTGTTTCAGATCAGGAAATTGTCTTTCTTTTTTTATGGTTGTGTTTTTTGTGTTTGTTTTTTTTTTTTTCATTGAACTTATTGGGATGACATTGGTTTGCAAAACCATACAGGTTTCAAGGGTACAACTCAGTAAAACATCATCGGCACACTGCGTCATGCTCCCATCGTTCCAAGCAAAGTCTCTTTTTAAAAGGTAAAAGTCTCGAATTTTAAAAGGTAACTTTAAATTAAAAAGAATATATTGAAATTATACAACTGTTGAAGGTTAAACATGTTTCAGCCAGAACTCAAGTCTTCTTTCTTTTAAATTGTCTGCAGGTAGCCAGGGCTTTGTTGGCAGTGCCGGTGATGAGGACTGAGGATTTACCTTCTCATGCTCTGTCGGTATTTTATTAATTCACTCTTAGAGATAAAGATATTGAGGAGGTATGCCTTGGAGATCAGAGTTACAGCTGAACAAAGTCACCAATCAATCTGAGCAGTGTGTTCTGCTTGTAACATAAACTCTCAATTATTCCCTATGTGTATTACTGTTAGGTAGATTTCCCACATGGAATGGTAACACCGGGCTGGCTTTCTCCTGCTATCAGCGTTCTCCCAAACCCACTTGGGCCATCCCAGGCTTGTGGGTGCTTCTCGAAGTCAAGTCATTTTCAATGCCATTCGCCTAAAGCAAATCATAATTAGGAGGGGAAAGCCACTACAGGACAATAAAGTAACACATCCCAAAGGCAAACAAGCTACTCACTAAGTTTTACACAATAAGCACCACAGTCCTGCTTCTATGCAATTAAAAACTGGTTGTTACTAGGATGGTATCATTTTTTTTGAAGACAGACTATTTTTTAGGCATACACCTAAAGGCCTAGTCCAGGACCCTTGGTGACCTAATAACTTGCATTTCAACAAGTTGGTTCCACCAGGGCATATTTAGAGCCCTGCCTGGGTTCTTAGAACACTTATCCAAGTGTCTGAGAACACAAGTCCTAGGCGTACTCTTCAGTTGGTGCTTATCTCTGTTTCAGTCCTCCTCTCTATTCCAAATCAAGGTTGATGTGTTTTTAATTTGTTGAAAAGTAGCTTATAGGAAACTTTTTCCAATCTCAGGATAACCTGGCAAGCCCTACTATTAAAGGAAGTTTTTAAAAAGTGAACACTCAAGAATACTGCAAAATCTATCGAGGCCAGATAAAATACTTTTTTCTACTATGCTTGAGTAAGAGAGCTTAAACATGGGCTCCTGACTATCAACAAATACAAGGAAACTGGGAGTTTACAGGAAGCCTCATACTTTGTTTCAACATATAAATCATTATAACTCAAGGAATGAGCCAAATGAGTACAGGAACATCCTAGTGACTATTATGTGAGGCCAGGTGAAGCCTCCAGTTTCAGTTAGAGAATATTATTGTTGCCATTTGGGCTAATGACTATCAATGGATGAGTATCCTATCTAATAATAGACAAATATGCAAATTGACCATACCTCTGACACACCCACAAGCCACGCCCACAAGCCACGCCCACCATCCAATCAGAGCGAGCATGCAAATTAACCCAAACCAAGATGGCTACAGCCACAGAGAGCAAGGTTTCCTAGGTAACAGAGGAAGCCAAGCTTTCCTCCTGCCCTTGCCAGGCCTAAGCCTCCACTCAAGCTACAAAGTTTCAATTATAGAAGGTAAACAAATTCAAACAAATGGCGGCAGAATGGAGCTTGAGAGAGCAGGCCAGGGTTGCCACCGGCAACAGGGGAAGCAAAGCTTTCCGCACACCCTGGCCGGGCCCACCCGCTTAAGGCAACAAAGTTTCAATAACCCAAACACAAATGGCTGCCGGAGGGAGCCCCAGGCTTGGCTCCGCTCCAGGCTACAAAGTTTCAATTGTAGAAGGAAAATAAATTCCAGATACCAGGGCCTCTGCTTGGGTTGCCAGGGTGCGTGGCCTGCCTGCAAACCACCACAGGCCCCTCTCTCAGGCCGCCCCACGCCCCAAGGGAACCCCCACCTGATCCGGGACACCCTTCAGGGCAAACCAGCTGGCCCCCACCCCTGTACCAGGCCTCTATCCTATCTAATAAAAGAGTACTATGCAGATTGATCATCACTGCAACACACAATATAGCTGCCCCCATGTGGACACAAGATGGCCACCGCAAGATCCTGCCCCCATGTGGACACAAGATGGCCACCACAAGATGGCCAGCAGGAGAGGGCAGTTGGGAGGCACCCAGCCTGCAAGGGAGGGCAGTTGAGAGGGACCAAGCCTGCAAGGGAGGGCAGTTGGAGGTGATCAACCCTGCAGGAGAGGGCAGTTAGGGGTGACCAGGCCGGCAGAGGAGGGAAGTTGGGGGCAAACAGGCTGGCAGCAGAGTGGTTAGGGGGTGATCAAGCTGGCAGGCAGAAGCGGTTAGGGGCAATCAGGAAGACAGGCAGGCAAGCAGTTGGGAGCCAGCAGTCCTGGATTGTGAGAGGGATGTCCGACTGCCCATGGGATCGGGCCTAAACGGGCAGTCGGACATCCCTCGAGGGGTCCCATATTGGAAAGGGTACAGGCTGGGCTGAGGGACAACCCCCCTCCGTGCACGAATTTCGTGCACTGGGCCTCTAGTCTGACTATGACTGCAACATTATTTACACTCCAGTTTCTTTCCTTAAATATAACCTTTATTTACTGCTGCCAAACTCACATTGGACCCAGCCGGCGTGGCTCAGTGGTTGAATGTCGACCTATGAACCAGGAGGTCCCGGTTGGATTCCTGGTCAGGGCACATGCCTGGGTTGCAGGCTTGATCCCCAGTGGGGGGCATGTAGCTGATCAATAATTCACTCTCATAATTGATATTTCTATCTCTCTCTTCCTTTCCCTTCCTCTCTGAAATCAATAAAAAAATAAAATAAAATAAAAACTCACATTGGCTGCTCACTCACCAGGAATAATATTTAATTATAGTTGCCCAAAAAATATGCTGTCCATTTATTCTCTTGATCAGTGATTTTTCACTTTTAAAGACAAAGATCTTTTTCTTCTAAATAAATCCTACTTAGCACCCCAATTTTTAAATAGGTAAAACAAGGCCACCCTGGTTGAAGTGGGAACGGAGGCTTAGATCCCCTTCACACCCACCACCACCAGGCCTCACCTCAGACTCCAGAAGAAAACGGTGCAACCCTAGAGCTCTGCAGGGGGTGGTTTAAATCCATCGCTCAAGATATTGTTACTATTGCTGCTGGGTCACACCAAGCCATCAGAGAGACATACATTTGAGCCTTTGGACCTTTGTAGATTAATTATCTGAAAGTTCTAAATCAAATTTACTCAAATTGCATTGAGGTAGCTTGTTTTTATATTAAACTAGAGGCCCAGTGCACAAAATTCATGCATGGGGGGTTGGGGTGTCCCTCAGCCCGGCCTGCACCCTCTCCAATATGGGACCTCTCATGGGATATCCGACTGCTGGTTTAGGCCCGATCCCGCAGGTGGTGACCAGGCCTGCAGGGGAGGGCAGATGGGGGTGACCAGGCCTGCAGGGATCAGGCCTAAACTAGCAGTTGGATATCCCTCTCACAATCCAGGACTGCTGGCTCCTAACCGCTCTCCTGCCTGCCTGCCTGATTGCCCCTAACCACCTCTGCTTGCACGCTGATCGCCCCCTAACCACTCCCCTGCCAGCCTGATTGACGCCTAACTACTCCCCTGTTGGCCCGATTGCCCCCAACTGCCCTCCCCTGCTGGCCTTGATCGCCCCCAACTGCCCTCCCCTGCTGGCCTGGTTGCCTCCAACTGCCCTCCCCTGCAGGCCTGGTCACCCCCGACTGCCCTCCCCTGCAGGCCTGGTCACCCCCAACTGCCCTCCCCTGCAGGCCTGGTAGCCCCCAACTGCCCTCCCCTGAAGGCCTTGTCACCCCCAACTGCCCTCCCCTGCTGGCCTGGTAGCCACCAACTGCCCTCCCCTGCAGGCCTTGTCACCCCCAACTGCCCTCCCCTGCTGGCCTGGTCACACCCAACTGCCCTCCCCTGCAGGCCTGGTCACCCCCAACTGCCCTCTCCTGCAGGCCTGGTCGCCCCCAACTGGTTCCCCTGCAGGCCTGGTTGTCCCCAACTGCCCTCCCCTGCTGGCCTGGTCACCCCCAACTGCCCTCCCCTGCCGACCCAATCGCCCTGAACTGCCCTCCCCTGCTGGCCTGATTGCCCACAACTGCCCTCCTCTGCCAGCCATCTTGTGGTGGCCATCTTGTGGTGGCCATCTTGTGATGACATGAGGGCGTCATGCAAGGGTGCAAGGGCCACCTAGGCTTTTATTAGTATAGATTAGATTTACTTAAAATGTAACCCAAGCGTTCTGGTCCTATAGCTCAGTTGGAGCATCGTCCCTATCTGCCAAGGTTGGGGGTTTGATCCCAGATCAGGGTAAATACAAGAATCAACCAATGAATGCATAAATAAGTGGAACAACAAATCAATGTCTCTCTCTCTCTCTCTCTCTCTCTCTCTCTCTGCGTGTCTCCCGTCCTCTGTCTCTCTGTCTCTCTAAATTCAGTTTTTAAAAAGTAACAGTATAGCAGCCAAAAGGGTAGACTTTAGAGCTAGCTGGCCTAGGTTTCAAATTCCCTAATATTTATTAATTGCATCATTTAATGCAAGTTACTTGACCTCCTTGTGCCTTTGCTCCCACATCTATAAAAAAGAAATGAGGACAAAAATAGTATCTATCTCAGATAGTGATGTGAGGAATAAATGAATTCAAGTATATAAAGCAATTAGAAGAATGCTATTTATGAAGAGCCACGCAGGATTGATTCTTTTCTTTAGTCCTCAGTATTAAGAAAATTTATCTCTCACCCTGAACTGTATATTTTTATCATGAAAACATTGTAATTCTTACAAAAGACTATGACTTCTGCTTTATTGTGCCAAAATACAAAGAGGTGTCTACTTCTCCCTTGGGGCCCATTGGAAGCACAATCAGCTGGTCTCCCACTGAAACCACACACAGCCTCAGAATGCTTCGCAAGTAATTCAGGCAGCTCCTACCACTAAGTCAAAGCTGGCAGGTAAATGAAACCTACTCTGCTTCCAGGGCTGCAAGTACTCTTTCCATTAAACCACTCAGCATTCCAGGAGGAAGAAACAGCAGGACCAAAGAAATTAATACAGAGTGTGCTTATGAAATCATATATAATAAAAGCCTAGGTGGCATTGCGCGATGTTGTCACAAGATGGCCGCCACAGCATCATCACAAGATGGCCTCCACAAGATGGCCAGCAGGGGAGGGCAGTTGGGGTTGACCTGGCCTGCAGGGGAGGGCAGTTGGGGGTGACCAGGCCTGCAGGAGAGGGCAGTTGGGGGTGATCAGGCCGGTAAGACAGCAGTTAGGGGGCGATCAGGCTGGCAGACAGAAGCGGTTAGGGGCAATCAGGCAGGCAGGCAGGTGAGTGGTTAGGAGCCAGCAGTCCTGGATTGTGAGAGGGATGTCCGACTGCCAGTTTAGGCCTGATCCCTGCAGGCCTGGTCACCCCCAACTGCCCTCTCCTGCAGGCCTGGTCACCCCCTGCAGGATCGGGCCTAAACCAGCAGTCGGACATCCCCTGAAGGGTCCCAGATTGGAGAGGGTGCAGGCCAGGTTGAGGGATACCCCCCCATGCACAAATTTTATGCACTGGGCCTCTAGTAGCAAATATAAGAAGCCAGCATAGGTTTTTAATTATCAAAAATTGATATTAACTTCCTGTGTGTCAGGCACTTAAAAATATTAACTATTAATGTTAAATAATATAAACTTCATAATAACCCTTTGAGGAAGATACTATTATTCCTATGTTACAGAGGCAGAGAGAAGTTAGGAAACTTGGTCAAGGTCACACAGCTAGTCAATGGTAACCCAGGCAGTCCAGCTGCAGAAGACAGCTTTAACCACCCTAGGTGAGGCCTCTCATTGGGAGTATAGAAGAAAGACTGTCAGAGCTGGGCTTTATGAGGATCAACCTGCCAGCAGGAAGTAGGATGGACAAGGAGGGGTGACCAGTATTGCAGTAGTGCCTCCCTTATCTGCAAGGGAAACATTTCAAGCCCCACAGTGGATGCCTGAAACCACGGATAGTACTGAACCCTACGTGTACTATGTTTTTCCTAAACTTACATGCCTATGCTAAAGTTTAATTTATAAATTAGGCACAATAAGAGATTAACAATAACTAATAACAAAATAGAACAATTATAACAACATATTGTAATAGAAGTTATGTGAATGTGGTCTTTCTCTCTCTTGAGTAATTTTTATATTTTTCAGTCCAAATCTATTGAATCTGGGTAACCATCCCTTACTTGTAGTAAATGGCTTGGTGCCACTCATTTCAAAGATCCCTTGCTGAAGTCTTCCTATAGGCTCAATGTTTTTTGGCATAACATGTTGCCATCAGTAGGAACAAGTTTTCTGTTTATGTCTCTACCCAAAAAAACATACTTTTCCATCTTTACTAACCACTGTAGCCATAGCTCTGCAGTCTGAGGTGTGACAGCAAAACTAACACGAATTTCTTTTTCCTGCTTCACAATTTTACAGATTAAAGATTTGTTCTTACTGTAGACCTCAGCAACCTCAGCGTACAATTTTTTCTTTCCTTTTAAGCTGAGAACTTTCACCTTTTCACTTAAAAGAAGCACTTTCCAGCTCCTTTTTGGCATATCTGAATTGCCATCATCACTACTCTTGCACTTGGGGCCATTATTAATTAAAATAATAGTTACTTGAACACAAGCACTGTGGTACTGAAACAGTCGATCTGAAAACCAAGAGGGCTACTAAGTGACTACCGGGGTGAATACAGAGTGAATACACTGGACAAAGGGATGAGTCACAACCCAGGTGGGACAGAATAGGACAGCACAAGCTTTCATCACGCTCCTCAGAATGGCATACAATTTAAAACTTAGGAATTGTTTGTTTCTGGAATTTTGCTTTTAGTATTTCAGGCCACAGTTGACCACCAGTAAGCAAAACTGCAGAGAGCAAAACCGAGAACAAGGGGGCACTACTGCAATTACTGTTATGTGTTGAGCACTGATTATGTGCTAAGCACTCTACTGAGTATTTTACATACATTCTGACATTAATTCTCACAACTCGTTAATTATAAGGCCAATATAATTGTGATCCCCATTGTACAGGGAGATTAAGCCATGACACATAGGTAGTAAGTGGCAGAACTAGGACTCAAACCTTATTTTGCCTGACTCCAAACCCAAGTTCTTCACTGCTCTCAAAACATGACTTTATGTGACATATGTGAGAAATAACAGGAATGATATAATACCGATGTAAGTCATACTGCAAAGAAGGAATCCATGGAGTTTAGCAATTGCTTCAATACATCGAGGAAAGGGGAGGAGTCAAAGATGACTAAGGTTTGAAGTATGAGTAAAGCTTGGAGAATAGTGACATTGTTCAAAGAGATAGAGCAGTCAGGAAGAGCCTGCTCTGAGAGCAGGATGAGTTCATACTTCATCACTCATTCCAGAACAGCAAAGTGGAGTGTGGAGCAGAGATATACAAGGAATATCCTAATAAGCATTGCCAATTTAGCAAAAATAATAGTTCCACCTTTTTATGAAAACTTCTGTTTCTTCTACAATCCTCTCCCTTCCCCCCGCCCCATCCCACCACCAAAAGATAGTAAGAAACATTTTTATGAGAAAAAAAAATTATGATCGATTTTAAAAATCTCATGTTTATGCTATTAATTGGTTTGTGACCTAGACAAGTAACTTGACTTTTCTGTGTTCACTCATTTTCCTCCTCTATAAACTAAGTAGGTTGTCTAGATCAATTTAGCTCAGACTTAACTAATGTTTACTGAACGGATGCTAGGCTTCTTTCCAATGCTTTAGCATCCATTATTCGAAACAGTAGAAAGGAGGGACAAAGGGCCTTGAGCCCAAATAGACATTACAGCCAACAGTGCCGCTGCAGATCATTTCATGCAAATTCCCTTAGTTTATAAACCAAGAAAATGAGCACAGGGTCTTGACTCATTCTGGGTAAAGAGCTGGTTTGCAACCAAGTCTGATCTAGAACTAAGATCCTAGCTGTCAATCTTGTGCATTTCCCTAGACACTACCGTGTGTTTTGTGTGTTTTTTTAATCGTCTGGTTTAGAAATGTTTGCCTTGGGTGAACTCAGAGTGAATTATAAGGGGGAATAAACCTCACACACACATGTACATGAAGCCTCACTGACCTGAGAAAGATTTATATGTTGGACTGAAGGTCCTTATAAAATAAAATTTCATAACACTTCAACTGCTGCAACATAAAAGTATTAAGACTGTGTTAATGTGCTTTTTATAGCACAGCATTATGGCTAAAGCCTCAGACAGAACTGCTGCTCTCACCACAGCAGACACAGTGTAACTTCCGAAAAGTCACTCCAAATTCTCGGCTCCCAAGACTACAAAAGGGGGGTGATGGTGCCCTCCTAGTTGGGGAGTGTCCTTGGCTGAGTCTGAATTCGGTTCCCACTTTTACTTTGCTGTTGGAGGAGCAAAGAAGAGAAATGGGCAATCTGAGCTATGCAGGCAGGAAAGAAAGTGGGTGACAGAGGGAAGCAATCAAGTAAGTCCTTTGCCAAAATCCCAGGTCCCTATCTCAATTACCCCTCTCTTTACTGCTGACCCTAAGAAGGCTACAGAAATGGAGAAATAGCAAAAAAAAAAAAACAAAAAAAACCCTATATTTAAAAATGGACACTCTAGTGAGATCAGGTTGGCGCTGCCTGAGGAGCTGTGTGCAGAAGCACACACTGCCCACCCAAGGGTGGGCTCTGCTCACAGCCTCTGGGCTGAGCTGTGAGGTTTAACACAACCACCTGGTGTAGACCTTGGAATTCCTTAGAGACAGACACTAAGTAAACACAGAAAGACTAATAAAGAAAACCAACTCACTGTTTTTAGATATCATAATCCTCTTACCTTCTAAACAAGAGTGAAAATAAAAAGATGAACCTAACCACATGCCTCTTCTGAGGCAAAAACAATCTGAAACACAAAATAGTTAGTTACCCACTCTGAACACAGAGTAGGTACCTCTCTGACACTGTGTGCTTCAAGTCTTCCTCGGGTCCTTTTCCGAATGATAGGCTGTATGATATTCACAATTCCAGGTCCAACGTACTTCGTATATCTCTTACTCTAAAATAGTTTTTTAAATCACGCTAATATTCATTCATTCGTTTATTCATTCATCTACAAATATTTATTGTCTCCTATGTGCCAGGCACTGTTCTGAGTGCTAGAGATACAAGTGAGTGAAACAGAATAAAATCATGTGCTCATGGAGCTTATATTCTGGTTGAAATCTCTCCCTCTTTATTTTCAAACTGCCCAATTTAATAAATGTTTGTTGAATGAATGATAAATCATATTTGGGGTAAAATGTGAGAATCAGACAAATTATAATATAAAGATGAGATGTGAGCCATTTAAAACCTAAACTAGAATGTATATATTTTATAAATTTGTCCTTGAGTTTCATCTTCATTGCCCTTCAACTCTCCTTTTTCTTTTTGGGAAGTAATTTCTTGGAAGTGTTTCTCCCAAGGAACTTTGTGTAAAATATCAATAAATGAAAAAGAAACTCTTGCAAAGAGAAAAAAAATAAAAGGGACAGTCTGCTAATGATCACCCTCATTCGGGGAGGACCTCAACTTAGAGACCTCGTGCTTCTATGCCGACCATCAAATTTTTAAAAACCCAATGAAGTGGCATCTCAGAAACCAACACTAAATAAGTAATAATTTGTCTGAAAACTTACTTCAAGGAGGTTCAAAGATGACCTTCCACAGCCTGACCTTTGGGGTTTCATGCTTGTTTGAGTTCATCTGAACCCAGCAGATCACTACTGCCTTCCAGGCAGTGGCAACTTCATTTTCATAATGTCCTGTCCTAGGTGTTGCACTGGGGAGGGATGGGCCAGACAAGCCCAGGTGTTTCATAATGCTGTCAGGCTCAGAGCATGTCCTTTGCCTCCGGGAAGTAAAGTTATGAGGATAAGAGGTTATGAGGGAAATCACTTCTAGCATCAAGGAATGGCAACACATATGGAAACACAGACATCAAAGCCTGGGTAATTATTAAAACAATTTTCCAAAGAAAGAGGTCCCATCACTGGAGGAAGCCACCTCTCACTCTCCTCTTCTAAGCTGACGTGATGAAAGGAAAAAGATTTATTATTATACCGGGAAGTTAAAAAAAAAAGAAAGAAAGAAATACCAGAACACCACAAGCAAATGGCATTGGCTAGCCTAAATAATGCTACCTTCATCTCAGTGTGGCCTCTCCTTAGAAGGCAAACCTATAATAAAAGAAATGAACTAAGCTTTGTTTGCCATCTCTCTTAAGAAAAGTATCATTTGTATTATCATTAACTACATTCATATCCAAGAAAATAGCTGAAGCCAAACAGAAGTTTTTAAATAATACCAACAATATGCAGGTAAAAATCATTAAAATAGAAACATGAAACAAAATAAAAAATGACTTTATGAGGTCCAGGGAAGAAGCTTACCTCCATCCCGAGGACAGTAGTAAGAGGTGAGTTCAACCTTGATTTCCTTCTTGGATCGTCCTCTCAAGTAGTCTCTTGCAAGAAGGCTAACTTGACAACTACTACTAATAAAGCAGTTAGAAGCAGTTCTCTTTTTAATTAGAGGCCCCCTTGCCTGGCCCATGTGGCTTACTGGTGGAGCATCAACCCACAAACCAGGTCATGGTTTTATTCCCGCTCAGGGCATATGCCTGGGGTTGTGGACTCAATCCCCAGTAGGGGGCGTGCAGGAGGCAGCCAGTTAATGACTCTCTCTCATCATTGTTTCTCTCTCTCTCTCTCTCTCTCTCTGAAATCAATAAAAATATTTTTTAAAAATAATAATAATAATTAGAGGCACCCACGTAATGACAAGCAATACCTCTAATATGTATATTGAAAAAAACATGCCCAAAACTATTAAGACCTTTGTAAAAGGTCCTGATCAGAAAGGCTGGAAGAGGGAGAGATGGATGGTAGTGGGGATGCAGATATAAAAAGAGAGGATGAGGGATAAGTGACACTTTTGTGTTGACTAGTTCTAGTCATTTGCTTTTGAATATTTTAAAAATATTTTATGAGCATTGGTTCCTCCTTTTTCGAATTTTTATCCTTCTCTTCAGCTTTCTTTACTAGATTTTTCTTCTTTTTTATTATAAAACATTTTTAATGTTGACCTTATTGCAGGTGTCCCCCTTTCCACCTGCTCTCTTTGCCCACCTCCACCCACTCCTGCCTCCCCCTCCCCTGGCCTTTACCACACTACTGTCCATGTCCATGGGGTATGCATATATGTTCTTTAGCTAATCCCTTCACCTTCTTTATTTAGTCACACCCATCCCCCTCCACTTGGGCACCAGCCAGTCTGTTCCATGTATCCATGCTTCTGGTTCCATTTTGTTCATTAGATTCCACATATTGGTGATGGCTTCTTCTTCTTTTGTTGCTTTTTCTCTTCCTCTTTTACTCCATTTTCTCTGTACTGCAAAATTCAAAGTTTCTGTATTAAAAAAAAAAAAGAATGAAATGAGAAGGGAGAATGAGAGTTTGATCAGGATTAGAGGAAGAATCATTTATCTCCCTTGAGCCCTGGTTCTATGAGAATATCTGTATGACCTGGTGAAAATTATTTCAAAACTAGAGGCCCAGTGCACGGATTCGTGCACCAGTGGGGTCCCTCGGCCTGGCCTGTGGGGATCAGGCCGAAACCAGCTCTCTAACATCCCCCAAGGGGTTTGGATTGCGAGAGGGTGGTTCTTGAGTGACACACCCTGGAATTGGGCTCCCTCCTCTCTGGGTTCCGGGTGCGTCACCTGAGAACCTCAGCTGCCAAGTCACTGCAGCTCGGCAGCTCCTGTGTTGAGCATCTGCCACCTGGTGGTCAGTGTGTGTCATAGCTACAGCCAGACGTTCAGACAGTTGGACGGTCACTTAGGCTTTTATATATGTAGATGTGACAGAAATGGAGACTTAAGAAGAAAAGTCCACCATTATAAATTCCAGTTATGAAATATATTAATACACTCCCAGTCATTTATTGCACCCCCCATACATTCCATCACCTGGCTTTGATATTACATAAAAACATATAGGAAGTCTTTAAATGCCAGAGGTCAGAAAATGTGCATGAAAAAGATGACTAAGGACAATATCTTGTGGATTACCCACAAGGCAGTGAATAAGATGGACTGACTGGGGTGGGGGTGGGAGAGATTAACCAAATAACATATATACATAACCATGGACACAGACAATAGTGTGGTGAAGGCCTGGAGAGGGCGGGGTAGAGGGGGGTCAATAGGGAAAAAAGGGGGATATCTGTAATACTTTCAATAATAAAGGTAAATTTTTTAAAAAGCTTGTTCATCTTTGGACATAGGCATAATCACTGCTGGCATTACAGTGACTAAGAAGAGCCACTATCTACCCAGGGAAACAACTAAATATATCTAGTAATAAATGTATGCTTTCCATCCATGGGTAAAATATAAAATAACACAAAATATACAAATAAAAATACAATAAATAATAATAATAAAGATACCTTGAAAAGTATTTTATTTTTAAACTACTGAAGTATTTTGAAGTACTAACTTCTTTTATCTTCCTCTTTTGTGTTTTTTTCAGTTTTCTTCTGCCTCCAACCTGCTTCCCAATTCAAGCACTTAGAAAATTATGTGTTTATTGTCTCGGAGTAGCTTTGGGGCAAGGTGGAAAGCAGAAGAGGCCTACAATTCCCTTATGACTCTTCCTGGACCTAAGGAGAACATAGTGGTTTTGTGAAAGGTGTGAAAGCTTCGATGCTAAACATAGGAAAAGTGTCTTGGCCAGAAATATAAAGGGAAGAAGACTTTCATGAGTTGAGATTCCCTCTGTTCCAGGTTAGTGGCTGAGGGGAGAAGAGGAGGAGAGAGAGGAAGGACGGTAGGTTCTGAGAGCAAAGCAAACCTGAGCCCACTTCTTGCCAGCATACTAATGCAGCATCAAGACCCAGACAGTAAAAAGCTGCTGGACTGGTAAAGTGCAACAACCTTAGTACAAAATTTCCAGCTAATTCCAGTAGGTAAAGGTCTTGCCCATAGGTGATGTATAAATTATGGTTCTTAGCTTAGAAGCAAACCAAGCCTGGTTTGAGACTGTATTACCTCAGCAAAATGGAATTTATTGGAAGGTTATGGGAAAATTCAAGGAATCAAAAGTAATCTGGGAGCACCTAGCTTCAAAAAGAAAAGACTAAGGTAATTCTGGTCATTTTGGTGGCCTGAGTAACAGGAAGTAAGGGCTTCCTCTAGGGTGCTGACACCAGTGGATCAACTATAATCTTTTCCCATCCTTGAGTCACTCATCACAAAATTTAAATTCCTGGAGGAATTGAGGGAACCTTGCTCAGATCCCTTGCTCAACTTTCAGCTAAGGAGAGGATAACTTATTTGATAGTTGTAGGAGATTTCAGATTGTGGAAAGATTAAGCCTCCTCTCCCAAAAGAAAATCAAAGTGCTATTACAAAAAAAATTAAAGAAAGAATGGATGCTGGGCAGATGTAAACAATATATGCTCACTACAGATGGCCACTTTAGATAAATAAAAAATCTCATATGCTTGATCACTTTTTAATATATTATCCACGTGTGAAAATCAATTGGAAGAAGTTGGAGTTCAATTAAATTTATTGTGGAACTCCCCTGCTTACAACTATTCGTTGACTCCCTATTCTGTCCAATAAAGCTATAAATTCCTTCATATTCTTATCCTTGCCTATCCCTCCAGCTTAATCTTCAATTCCTTTTTTCCCCTGCAGTTTATGTCCTAATAATCCCATGCGATTTTCTGTTCTTGAACACGTTACCCTATTTCATATTTATGAGTCTTTACACAGGCAACACCCTCTGCTTGAAATGACCTACCTTATTCCTTGTCTACCTGGAACTCACTGACTCAATTCAAACACTTTTCATGCCTTTCTGATACCTATCATCCTCTCCTCCACCACGTTTTCTTCTTCATCTTGGTATCACCACTATATATCTTGCACATGCCTCTACTGTGTTGTAATAATTTGTTTATATGCTTGTCTCCCCTACAGATCTATGAGCTTTATTTTTTGGGGGGGCGGGGGTAGATTCTGAATAAATGGTTGTTGAATGAACAAGTGAATTTTCCAGTAAGACACCAATATTCACCAAGGGCCCACTCTGCTTGGAATCATATATAGAAGCCATAGTAGTAGGTAGTTATTCAGAATCTTTACTAAAGCAGTAATTCTCTACTAAGGGTAGATCATCAGTGGGGAGGAAAAAGTGGTCTTGGTAGGACATAAGGTTTTCATTAGAATTTCCAAATATTCAATCTTACTTAATCTCCATGCAAGCATAGTGTACCATTTTCTGCTAATGGTATTTGCTGATTTTTATTTATCTTCATTTCAGATCTGTAGTGGTAAAGTTTATACTCCAAAATATTATCATATTTTTGATGAACCACTTGGTTTTATAGAGTGGATCATTTTATAGAATAGACCTTAAGAATATTGCCTGAGTTTATTTCCAGGATTCAGATTCTTTGGAGATGTAAATATCAGGACTTAAGAAATAATTCAAAACCACTTCAATAGAGGGACCTTTAAGGAACTGATAAATTAATAGAACAAACAGGACAAATACATATCCACACCCATCTGACATCATGCACAGTTATGAGATTATTGACTATATTCCCTGTGCTATACTTTACATCCCCATGACTATTCTGTAACAACCAATTTGTACTTCTTAACCCCTTCATCTTTTTTACCCATCTCCCCAACACCTCCCCCATCTGGCAACCATCAAAATGTTATCTATATTTATGAATCTGTTTCTGTTCTGCTTGTTCATCTATTTCACTTTTTAGATTAAATTGTTGATAGATATGTATTTATTGACATTTTACTGTTCATATTTTTTATCTTATTTTCCCTCTTCTACTTAAAGAAGACCTTTCAAAATTATATAATACTGGTTTGGTGGTGATGAACTCTTTTAGCTTTTTCTTGTCTGGGAAGTTTTTTGTCTATCCTTCCATTTTAAATGATAGCTTTGCTGGATAGAGTAATCTTGGTTGTAGGTCCATGCTTTTTATCACTTTGAATATTTTGTGCCAATGCCTTTTATCCTGCAAAGTTTCTATTGAGAAATCAGCTGATAGTCTTACGAAAGCTCCCTTGTAGATAACTAACTGCTTTTCTCTTGCTGCTTTTAGGATTCTCTCTTTGTCTAACCTCTTGCATTTTCATTATGACGTGTCTTGGTGTGGACCTCTTTGGGTTCATCTAGTTTGGGACTCTCTGCACTTTTTGGATTTCTATGCCTATTTCTTTCACCAGATTAGGAAAGTTTTCTGTCATTATTTTTTCACATAGGTTTTCAATTGCTTGCTATTCCTCTTCTATGTCTGGCACCCCATGATGCAAATATTGGTCTGCTTGAAGTTGTCCCAGAGGCTCCTTATACTATCTTCATATTTTGGATTCTTTTTTTTCCCCTGTTCTCATCAGGTGTTTTTTGCTTCCTTATATTCCAAATTGCTGATTTGATTCTCAACTTCATCTACTCTTCTGTTGATTCCTTGTAAATTATTCTTCATTTCAGTTAGTGTATCCTTCATTTCTGATGGGTCATTTTTTTATGCTGTCAAGGTTCTTACTAAGTTCATTGAGCATCCTTATCTCCAGTGTTTTGAACTCTGCATCTAGTATATTGCTTGGCTTACTTACTACTCATTGGGTTGGGGGAGGAGATAAGAGTGATGGTGTTTAAGAGAATAAACTTGCAATGAGTAGTAAATAAGTCATAGAGATCCAAGTACAGTATAATGAACATAAACAATATATTATATTATATATTATATTATATTATATACTATAAAGATTTTAAAAATGAAACCTATGTTCCTAACAATTATAATACATTAGTTCCAAAAACCAGGGTTCCCTTTATATTTAATACCACAGTACTTATCCTATACTAGTGGCCTGGTGCACGAAATTCATGCATGGGGGCAGGGGGGTGTCACTCAGCCCGGCCTGCACCCTCTCCAATCTGGGACCCCTCGGGGAATGTCCGACTGGGACCTCTGGCTCCTAACCACGCACCTGCCTGCCTGCCTGATTGCCCCTAACCAATTCTGCCTGCCAACCTGATCACCCCCTATCCGCTCCCCTGCCGACCTGATCACCCCCAACTGCCCTCCCCTGCCAGCACCCAGAGAGTTTCTTAAGTGGAGGCACAGCTACTTCAGCTAAGTGTGTAATGTTGAATTAGGCCACCTGGAGTCCAGATGCATAAGTTACTTCAAATAAACATTTTTGGGGTGTGTGTGAAAATTTAGGTCTCTGATATTGAGAGGAAACAACTATTGCTTTAAAATAATGACAACACCTATTTCAAATAATGTAATGAAGGTATGAAAAAAAACCCTCACATAAAAAGGCTGCAAAAAATGTTATTTTACTTTGAAGACAGTAATAACTGAAAATAACAGGTTTCTTTTAGGCCATATCCTAAAAAGGTAGCTTCTTTTTTATGTCTTAGGCCTATACAAAGGTCTTCAAAGACCCCTGACCCTGCCTTCTGAAGATTTTAGGTTAACACGTTTGTCTTAAAAACTGTGAGGTGCCTAATTTTTAAAAACAACCGGCCACACCCTCTTCCTCAACCATATTGTCACATCATCCAAGTTATACTTTATGAACAGCCTTGATGTGCTACACACGTGCAAAAAGTACACAAAGTGGGTAAACTACTTTGCCTTAGAAGTATATATTTAGTAATCACTTACATTATCTTATTTTTGTGAAATGAGAACTGATCGACCAAACCTTTCAAACAGACCCACCAGACGATAAATATCACCATATGTTTGATTCATAGTACATTTGTGCATAAACATTTCAATTACAACTTTGTGTTTAGTATCAAAAACCTTTTCTTGTGTACATGTTTTCACTACAGATCCCTTGCTCTGGATTACATTTTGAAAACTGCCTATTATAGATAAAGCACCTTTCCAGGTACGCTTCTGAGAAACAGATGTATTTATGCACACAAAGGTGTGTGCACACCTTTTCACGCACAAATTTCCATATAATGCCTGTGCCACGCTCCCAGCACATGTGTGCGGCCGTGCACCCAGGTCCCGGCATAAATAGGCTGCCCCTGAACACGTCGGAGCCCCGCCGGCCTCCTCCGCAGAGTTTGTTTTTTGTTTTACTTTGAAATGGTTTTATTGGCTCATAAGACCTTTGCATATAAAAAATAATACCCCAGAACACTATGCAGTATTAAATCACAATTACATTTTTTACCAATTAAAACTACCCAGAATATACATTTTTAAAGGGGGGAAAAAATCCTACAGAACTGAATGCTGAAATGACATTATGATTTAAATACTATGACAAAATAGATAATTCCTTATAACATTAATTCATTGCACAAAGCTGCCAGACACTTCCATACGCATAACCACTGAAGAGTGCAAATGAACACAGTTCAACATTACACACTTAGCTGAAGTGGCTGTGCCTCCACTTAAGAAACTCTCAAATTTCTGGCACAAAAAGTTGGGCTGTTTTAACTTTTACCAGGAAACCAACTTCACAATCCATTTACTCTCTTTCTGGCCATTCCTATTAAAAAGAACAAGGAGGAGGAGGAGGAGGAGGAGGAGGAGGAGGAGGAGGAGGAGGAGAAGGAGGAGGAGGGGGAGGGGAGGGGGAGGGGGAGGGGGAGGAGGGGGAGGGGAGGGGGAGGGGGAGGGGGAAGAGGGGGAGGAGGAGGAGGAGGAGGAGGAGAAGAAAGTAACATCCTTCTGCTGTCAGAGCCTCAAAGAGTCAGCATCGCCTCTGCTTGAAGAAATCCACTCCTCTCAATTCTTCAGGCAGGTATTCCTGGTCCACAGGCTCGCTGTACATGGGTTGTATTTGCAGCCCTTGCCATAGCCCAGGTCCTTCATGAGGCGGGTCGGTGCGTTCCTCGGGTGCAGCGGGACGGGGGCAGAGGCCCCTGGTGGTTCTGCAGGCAGGCTTTGACATTGTTGCAGGCGCTGTACACCTCAATAGACTTTGGGGCTCTGGCAAAATAGACTACACACTGGGCCAGAAGCACTCACATTCGGGCATGCCAGGCATGCCTATGAAGTGATAGCCCTGGTAGGCGGCCACTGCATGTGGTAATGCGGATGGGTCTGCCAAACCTACGTCTTCACTGGCAAACCTCACCAGCCTCCCTGCCACATACAGCGGGTCCTCTCCTCCTTTGAGCATGCCTGCCAGCCAGTAGAGGGAGGTGCTCGGGTCTGAGCCCGCATCGATTTATGAAGAGCAGAGATGCAGTTGTAGTGCTCTTCTCCTGCTCGGTCATATAAAATGTGAGACTTCTGGAGGCCTTCCTTCACATCATTCTCAGCGATCAGAACTCTACTGGGAGAAGAGGCTTGCCTACTCTTCTTACAAAACATCTTCCTGGAGCTTAACCTGGCCAGCACGGCCAGCTGCAGTCCATTCAGTCCAATTCAGACTCCCCAGCAAAGTTACCCAGCGTCACTACATGGGCTGCTGCACGAACCTCTCCACCCCCACGGGGCCTGGGCCGCCCTGGAGTGGCTTGGGTGGGTGTGGGCAGGGCGGCCAGTGCCGGGAGGCGCCTCGGAGAGCCAGCGGGTCTTTATTTTTAAAAGACTGAGCCACACATGCAGGGACCCCAGCACTGCCCCAGCCTGGGCTAGGGGCCGCAGGTGGTTTGAAGGCTGGACACACCCCTGATCATGGCGGGGGTCCCCTCTGTGGTGCCGGGCCAGCCTGAGCTAGGGGCCGCCGGTGGTTTGAAGGCCAGCCACACCCCCAATCCAGGTGGGGGTCCCCCTCATGGCGACCGGTTGTTTGGTCGTTTTGGTCGTGATGCCTCTTGGCCTTTTATTTTTATTATTATGATAATAAAAGCCTAATATGCTAAGTGTCTGGTCATACAGTTGGCTGTTCAACCAATCAAAGCATAATATGTTAATGATATGCTAAGGCTGCCCAACTGTTCACTATGACATGCACTAACCACCAGGGGGCAGACAGTCAACTGGTCGACCAGACACTATGATGTGCACTGACCACCAGGGGGCAGACACTCCGACCTGTAGATTAGCTTGCTACTGGGGTCCGGATGATCGGGACTGAGTGAGAGGGGCCGGACATGCCCTGGAGCCTTTCCGTGGTCCCTCCCTGGCTGGCCAACCTCCCACATCCCTCCCCGGCTCTAATCGTCTACCAGTGGGGTCCCTCAGCCTGGCCTGCACCCTCTGGCAATCTGGGACCCCTTGGAGGGTGTTAAGCCGGTTTCAGCAGAATGACTGGTTGCTATGACACGCACTGACCACCAGGGGGCATACACTCAACACAGGAGCTGCCTCCTGGTGGTCAGTGCACTCCCACAGGCGGAGTGCTGCTCAGCCAGAATCTGGGCTCACGGCTGGCCTGGCGAGAGCAGCAGTGGTGGCGGGAGCCTCTCCCAACTCCGCAGCAGTGCTAAGGATGTCCGACTGACGGCTGGGGAGTGGGCCTAAGTCATCAGTTGAACATCCCCCGAGGGCTCCCAGACTGTGAGAGGGCACAGGCCGGGCTGAGGGGACCCCTCCCCCACCTCCTCCCCCCAAGTGCACAAATTTTGTACACTGGGCCTCTAGTTGATAGATATAATCTTCTAACGTCTACAGTTCTTTTCCAGTGCTATTTAATGCCTGAATTGAGGTATAAGATTTTATGTTGTATGTTCTGATTCTTTATTATATTTTAAAGTCCTTGCAGAAAGGGGCCTTATGTTGTGTTTTGTTCTTTGGCTTCCTCACAATGCCATGCTTGATTGTGAGGGTTCAGAAATATTTCTAGAATAAATGAATAAGTAATAGAATCATCTTAATAGTTTATATGGACTAAATGTACTATATTCATTAATTACATTTCCAAGTTTAGGGAGACTTCCATTTTTAGTGAAGATGCCTATAGATCAATACCATGACTCTTATTTAAATGTGTGCTATGACAATACAATGTTCCTCTGTATATAACATAGTGTG
Organism: Eptesicus fuscus; assembly: GCF_027574615.1. Lineage (NCBI taxonomy): Eukaryota > Metazoa > Chordata > Mammalia > Chiroptera > Vespertilionidae > Eptesicus > Eptesicus fuscus. The sequence continues at coordinate 62,269,388 of NC_072481.1, forward strand.
TTTCCTTAGCTAGAATATCAAATCCTGACCATTCTATGCTAGATGTTAGTTTCTCAACAAATGCTAAAATGTTTATGCTAATTTTAGATAAAATATGAAATAGATGGTATTTATCAGCTATGTAAAGAACATTAGGTACATCTTCATTTTGTATAAGGCTAGAGGCACAGTGTCCTAGTAATTCAAATGGCAGCCTCTCTATGAATGGTTTCAATGTTAAATCTAGTCCAAATATTTGAAAACTATTTTATTCCTGAGAGAGAAACCTGGAAGAAAAATCAAAATTCTTCCTGGCCTATGACCAATAATTTTGTAATTGTGTCAACCAAATAATTTTCAATTTAGTACCTCACTTCAGGAAATCATAAAGATAATTCTTTCCCACTTTCTATAATTGTGAGTCCCTGAGTTAAATCTGCATAGTTTAATTATAGATATGGAAAACAATACAAATATACATATTTTTTACTTAAACTTATTTTGTCAAAATTGCATCAACCGCTACCATCTCTGCAATAGAAAACATGGGTTGAAATGGTTAAATGAAAAACAAATATTGCTCTTACATTTACTGCTCCAAACTTCATGCACCTGCCTCTTTTAAGGGATCCATATTGCACTTCATCAAGTGCTTTGTTCCTGAACATTCATTGCAGAATCAAGAAAAGAAAATGAGTATATGCAGACGTATGGGGTTGTTCACTTAACAATTCATTCTAAATAATATGAATTTAAGTACATGACACATGATTAGTTGAAAGAACTTTGGCCTAAGAATTATGATTCTTGGTTTATCTGGGTGCTGTTTTTAAACTTTTCAAATTTTTATTTTCCCACTGGAAAAGTGGGGATAATTCCTGCCTTGCATCTTATATAATAAAAGCATAATATGCTAAGTGTCAGACCACCAAGGGGCAGATGCTCTGACTGGTAGGTTAGCTTGCTGCTGGGGTCCCGCCAATTGGGACTGGGTGAGAGGGCTGGACACACCCTGGAGCCCTCCCATGGTCCCTCCCCAGCCGACCGGCCCCCATCGCCCCAATCAGGACTAGGCGAGACGGCCTCGATCTGCCCCGATCACTAGCCAGGCAGATGGACCCCACCTGTGCACGAATTCCTACACTGGGCTTCTAGTTTATTTATAAAAATTTTATAAAAATTTTATATAAATAAAAAATTTTAGAAGGATTCAGATGATACATTTGAAACACTTTGAGAATCTCTAATGTTAGATGTATCATAAGTCTTGGTATTTTAAAGTAGTTTTGGCTTTAGTTTACATAAATATTACCAAAAAAGATCAGGGAGATAAATAGTTTCTTCTATTACAGGCTTTTTTCAGAATTTCTCAACATGTATCTATAGCCAGAGCAAGATAACATGTTATCCTTAACTACTTTAAAAAACAAAATGCAATAAAACAAAAAGCATGAAAGAAGTAAGACTGATAACTTTCTGTTCAGCCCAAAATTTATTTTAGAAATGTTAACTTCACCATGAACTATTCACCTTCAGCCTTGAGTGTATTTCATATGGATGATTAAAAATTTTGATATTCTGGTTTCCAATGACAAATTCTGCATTTTGACAAGTTTTGATGGAGTCTATTCACTCTAGACAATTTATGCAAACCTAACTTGAATAGTTAGTTGTTTTTTACTTTATCCCCTTGAATTCCTAGAACTGCTCTGAATAAATTTTAAAATATAATTACAGGTAGCACATTGAGTCAGTTGGTTAGTCAGAGAAATCCAAGCTCTGAATGCCTACTTCCTGCAGCAGACTGCATTAAGTGCTCTGGAGGAGGGCGGGGGTGGATGGGAGCAGTCATCCATGAAATAATTTGAGGATTATTATTAAAATAACATATCATCAAGTGCAAAGTACTCAAGTGAAAACTCTGTACATATAAGTTCAAGGAATAGAGAGTAAATGCCTGTTCTAGATATTTAGAAAATGTGTTTTGTGACAGTTAGTAGCTTAATTTCTTTTACCTAAAAATAATTCAAATAGTTTGTTGGGTGAAGATCAGGGAGAGATTTTTTTTTTAAAGAATTAAAAAAAAAAAATTCTTCTGGAATAATTTTAGATTTATGGAAATGTTGCAGAAATAATACAGAGAGTTCCTATATACCCTCATCCAATTTCAGTTAATGTAAACATTTTACATTACCATAATACATTTTTCAAAACTAAGAACCAATATTGGTACATTACTATTAACTAAATTTTGGACACTGTCCAGATTTAATTTGTTTTCCACTAATGTCTGTTTTCTGTTCCAGGATGCAGTCCATATACCACATTGCATTTAGCAGAAAGATATTTTACTTATTTACTTATTTATTTTATTAGTTTTATTTTTCTAATCATACTCTTGGATTGTCTAGATATGCAATTATATTACCTGGATATGTAATCATCATATTGTCTCCACTTTGCAATTCTTTTTTTTTTTTTAGCAGAAAGAGATTTTAATGTCATAGTAATTATATTTAAAAATCCACCATTTCTGGACAATAAAATGGATCACTGCCAAAAAGGGATGTGCACAGTAGTAAAAGTAGGTTGTGTTCGAGAGCCACCCAGCACACCAGAGTTTCAAATTATTAACTAACTTTGGCAAAAAGTAAACATGATCTTGTAGCCAGTCATTAATCTCTCTTTTCCCTGTTGTTTCTTTAGTATAATTTTTTATTTTTCAATTAGAATCTACATACAATATTATATTAGTTGTGGGTATCAACATAGTGATTAGACATTTATACAATTTAGAAAGTTATCACCCTGATAAATTTCCCACCCACCTGACAACATACATAGTTATTACAATACTAGAAGCCTGGTGCATGAAATCCTTGCACAGGTAGGATCCCTAGGCCTGGCCAGTGATTGGGGCCAATTGGGGCTTTCCTTCATCCCACACCGCCCCCCTGGTGGTCAGCGCACATCATAGTGAGTGATCAAACTCCCGGTCTCCTGGTCAAACTCCCTAGGGGACAATTTGCATATTTGGCATTTATATATATAGATTATTTTTTTGTTAATCCTCACCCAAGGATATTTTCCATTGATTTTTTTGGGAGTGTGGAATGAGAAGGAAAGACAAAGAGAAACACATTGACTGGTTGCCTCCTGCCCCAACCAGGTCTCGGACCAGGAAGGAGCCAGCAACCAAGGTACCTGCCCTTGACCAGAATCAAACCCAGGACCCTTCAGTCCGCAGACCAACGCTCTATCCATGAGCCGGCTAGGGCCATAGTTATTACAATACTGTTGAGTATATTCCCTATGCTATACTTTACATGCCCATGACTATTTTGTAACTACCAATAGTACTACTATTTTGTACTTCTTAATCCCTTTCCCTTTTTCACCCATCCTCCCAAACCCCCTCCTATCCGAAATTACCTAACTCTGCATTTAGGAATTTGTTTCCATATTGTTTGCTTATTTTATTTATTTGTTTGTTTATTTATTTATTATTTATTTATTTATTTATTCATTTTAATATATTTAAATATATTTTTATTGATTTCAGAGAGGAAGGGAGAGAGAGATTGCCTCCTATACACACCCCAACCAGGGATCAAACCTGCAATCTAGGTATGTGCTCTGACCAGGAATTGAACCCGCAATCTTTTGGTGTATGGGATAATGCTACAACCAACTGAGCCAGCTGGCCACCACTCTTCTTCTTTTGGCAGCCTTCCTGTGTTTGTTTTTTTATGTATTAGGTAGAGCTGCTATATCTCCCAGGCTTGGTAGAGTGGCCTAATGTAGTAGGTGTTCTGAACACTCAAGATGTGCGCCCCTCTAACGTGGGCTGTGCACACCACCTATTGTTGTTGAGCCTTGATTGCTCTTGGCACCTCAAGGGGAGAGATTTACCCCTAGGCCAGTGGTCGGCAAACTCATTAGTCAATAGAGCCAAATATCAACAGTAAAACGATTGAAATTTCTTTTGAGAGCCAAATTTTTTAAACTTCTTCTAATGCCACTTCTTCAAAATAGACTCGCCCAAGTCATGGTATTTTGTGGAAGAGCCACACTCAAGGGGCCAAAGAGCCACATGTGGCTCTCGAGCTGCAGTTTGCCGACCATGGCCTTAGGCCAATTGGCTGAGAGGACTGGCTTCAACCACTATAGAGGATCAATTGTGCAGGGGCCTACCCTATGGAACAGGAGCAGGACTTTCTTCAGAATGTCTCTGGTGCCTGCTGAGTCCACCCCTTGAGTGTGTCTCTTGTGGGAGAGGTTGGCTGGTGCTTCAATGTGGTCTGAAGATGTCCACTAGGTACACTATCATGGGGGCCTCCTGGGAGGAGATGTAGGCCTTGGTCAGCTGCTGCCTGTGCCCAACCCAGGGCCAGCTGGTATGAGCTACAATGTGATATGCAGATGGTTGGTACTTGTGGTGGGCTTGGAGGTACCCAGAAGAGGCCATGCTGTAAACTGAGGCAGGCTGCCAGGAGTTGGGACTGCTTAGTAAGAGGTATGAGGTGTCCCAAAGCCAGATGCCTCTTGTTTGAAGTTTGTGAACCTTTAATAGATTTTAGAAAATTCGACAGCATGAGCCAAGATAAACCTTTTGTATGGAAAAGCCACTGGACGCTGCTTGAGTTGGGTAGGGTCACGGGGATTAACCAGGGATAGACTAACAGCGTTAGCCAAGTTGATGGAGACTCAGATACAGTGCCTACCTGACCCTGCAGAGGTAGGGTTCAGGAAAGAAACAATGGCTTCTGCCAGCACCTCTCTCTAGGAGAAATCTGCCCTTCCAGCAACGTCCAAGCCCACCCAAGGCTGTTTCTAGTGGTTTATCCATCCGAATGGCCTAGCTTGACTCATGCTTCAGACTTTCCTAAAATATATCAAACAAGCAGCATCTGGTCTCACATGCCCTGTACCTCTCGCTAAGTGACCCCAGACATAGCGCTAGCAGCAGCCAGTCTTACTTTGCAGCATGGTCTTGCCAGGGCACCTCCAAGTACAATAAGCAGCCATGAGCAAATCACTTCACAGCTCATTCCAGGTGGCCCCAGGTAGAACACAGGAGGCAGCTGACCTTGGCCTGCACCTTCTGGGAAGCCCCAGAGCCAGTGCACCCAGGAGACAGTATCAGAACATGTCAAAGCATCACCACCCAACCACCTCCACAAATGACACATTCAAGGGGCAGACTAAGCAGGCACCAGAGCCCTGCTTAGGTAAGTCCTGCTCTGTGGGATGGACTCCTGCAGAGCTGTTCCTCCATGATGGTCAGATATCGGTGGTCAGTGGTTGCAGCCAGTCCTTGCAGCTGATTGGCCTGGAGGTAATTCCCTCTCATTGACATGTCAAAGCAATCAAGGCTCAACTACAACAAGAAGGTATACACAGCCCATATGGGGGGCAGGGGAGAGTTACACCTTGAGTGCCCAGCTTCAGTGATCAGGGAAGCTGTGCCACTAGACCCTACAGAACACCTACTACATAAGGCCACTCTACCAAGACCGGGAAACAGCAGCTCTACCTAATTCATAGAAACAAACACAGGAAGGCTGCCAAAATAAGGAGACAAAGAAACATGTCCCAAATGAAAGAACAGAACAAAACTCCAGAAAAATAACTAAACAAAATGAAGATAAGCAATCTACTAGATGCAGAGTTCAAAACACTGGTGATAAAAATACTCAATGAACTTAGTGAGAACCTCAACAGCATAAAACAGGACTAATCAGAAATGAAAGATACACTAACTGAAATGAAGAATAATTTATAGGGAATCAACAGTAGAGTAGATGAAGCTGAGAATCAAATCAGTGATTTGGAATATAAAGAAGCCAGACAATTCAGTTCCTCCCTGTGTGTTCTTGGTACCATTTTTTTTTTTTTAATCTTCACCCAAGGATATTTTTTCCATTGATTTTTAGAGAGAGTGGAAGGGAAAGTAGGGAGAGAGAGAGAGAGAGAGAGAGAGAGAGAGAGAGAAACATTGATGTGAGAAAGGCACATTGATTGGTTCCTTCAGGATCAAGCCTGCAACCAAAGTACGTGCCCCTGACCAGGAATCAAACCCACAACACTTTGGTCCACAGGCTGACACTCTAACCACTGTGCAAAATCAGCCGGGGCCCTTGGCACCTTTTGACCTGCTGCCTAGCACAGTAGCTCAGCATAAGTGAGTCTGAGTGAGTCCATGCATAGGCCATTCAAGAGGAATGTCTGGAACTCCAGCAGCATTCCATCTCACTCGGCCACAATCCCTACTTGTTTTTACAGCTAGAAGTTATGAGAATCTCCCTTCCTGGCACTGGAACCTTGGGCTGGGAGCCTTGTATGGGACTGGGACCCCTTGCTCCACAGAGGGAAACCTCTGCAGCCAAATTATGCCTCCGTATTTTTAACCACCACATGTGGGTATGGGACCAGCCCATTCTACCCTCCACCCCTTATAAGTCTCGGCATGGCTTCTTCTGTATATTCTTAGTTTATTGGACTTCTGTTCAGTTATACTTAAGGAGGCTCTCAGTGATGGTTGTTCTGTAGTTTAGTTGTAATTTTGAAGTGGTTGTGGGAGTAGGCAAATACAGCTTTTACCTACTCTGCAATCTTGATCAGAAGCTTCCATTAATCTCTCTTTTATTTGCCTAAAGATAATGATTATATCAACACAAGCTCTACCATCATTGTTATAGGTTTTTTAATATATATGAGAGCATCCTATATAATAAAACCCTAATATGCAAATCGACCGAATGGCAGAATGTCTGGTCGCTATGATGCGCACTGACCACTAAGGGCAGACGTTCAATGCAGGAGCTGCCCCCTGGTGGTCAGTGGGCTCCCACAGGGTGAGCACTGCTCAGCCAGAAGCCAGGCTGACAGCTGGTGAGCACAGTGGTGGTGGCCGGGAACCTCTCCCACCTCTGCTGCAGGTGGGCGGTAAGGAGCAAGGGGTCTTGAATTGCGAGAGACCTGGACTGTGAGACAGATGTCTGACTGCCGGCTTAGACCCAATCCCCAAGGGGTCCCAGACTGCGAGAGGGCGCAGGCTGGGCAGAGGAACCCCGTACCCCCCCACACCCCCGAGTGCACAAATTTCATGCACCAGGCCTCTAGTTTTGATATAATAATTCTTTTGATATTTCCTAGTGTGGGCACCTAGACTTTCCTATGTGAAAACATGGGAAGAAGTGATTTGGTTCCCAGATAGGTAAGCTTACCATAGACACTAGAGAAACAAAACCTTAGTCTGTTTGTATATATCAGAAGATAATAATGGATCAAGATCAGTGTGTTCTCCAAATTTGGCATGCATCAGGATCACCTAAAGGAGTTGTTAAAACACAGATTTCTGAGTCCCATCCCTGTAGCCTCTGATTCAAACTCTGCACTTCCAACAAGTGCCCAGGTGATGTGGTCCTGGTACTACAGTTTGAGAATCACTTTTGTTGATAGTTACTTGAAGGGAAAGGAAAGCCATTTAGTTTTGATGAGTTATAGTCATGGGTCCCTGGATTGATATGCTGCCTACTAGTCAGATAAGGGATCTATTAAATATCATTATATGCAAGGACTAAGTTAGAAAATAAAACAGATATATTAATTTTCCACAATATTTCTCACTCATTTTTAAAATAATAAAATATTGTTTTTTAACTATAATAAAATGTTGTTATAAACCAACCATAAATTTTTCTCTGATTGATAAAATAAATTAATAGGGGTAAGGGATGCAGCACATATCTTCTTCAGAAGCATTTCTTAAACTTCAATATGTTTATGAATTACCTGGGGATCTTTCAGTTGGTCTGGTGGTGAACTGCTCGTGTGTGTTTCTCGGCATCTTGAAGGATTCAGGAATCTGGAAAAGGGGCTGCATGTAAATTAATCAAAAGTCCAGAGATGAAACATAATTTTGGAAGGCATTTTGGGGAGCCAGAGAAAACTTAGCTAAAGGAACCAAGTTCTCCTGAATCTCCGGACCCCTTGCTCTTTATTAACACAAATTGTCCTAAGGCAAGGTAGATATACAAATCAAAGGCCAAGGTTTGGTATACAGTAGGCATTGTTAGATTGGGGGAAACTGCCTTCGGCTGTTACAGGTGTTTGGCCAGCAGGAGGCAATAACATGTAGATTGAAATGTCCTCAGCTGTCTGGCAGCAAGCAATCATTTATGCAAATATTTAGGTTTGGGGAAATGCCCTCAGCCATTCCAGATGATTTAGCCCTGCTGACATGCTGGAATTAGCTTCTGGCAGTGAACCCCAAGATTCTGAATTTCTATCAAACTTCCAGATGATGTCCATCAATCATACTTCAAGTAGCTCTATACACATTTTTTGAGGTTTTAGCAAATACAAGATGTCCTAGCATCTAGTGATCCTTGGAGACCACTGGAACTTCCTAGCATGTCTCTGTCATAGAAATAGTCAAGTTTTGGAATATACTAATCTTTATCCTGAACTGTTAGCTTTAGAGTAACTGTAGGGAACCTACATCAGCAAAAAGGAATAACTGTAGGGAACCTACATCAGCAAAACATCCCTGAAGCCTACTGGAACATGGTGGAAACTTTTGGAACCTGATCACTTATCACTACTCTTAATGCTTATCTCATAAACACATCTTCAGTTCTTCCCAGAGGCCTTCCTGGCTCTTGTGATGGAAATTCCAGGAAAACTACTGACTTTTGTTGTTCCCCTTAAATGAAGCTTAGCTTTATTTCAATTTTTTGTGGCACTCAAGACCAACATTATAGAAAAACATATAATTCCCATTAGAGTATACAAAAGTAAAGTATAAGAAGCCTTTTATCTCTTATTTAATCTGGTTGCTATGGGGGGGGGGGGAAACATCAGAAAAAATGAAATTTTATTGATTGCCTCAAGGAGAAGAGGCAGTGTGAATACATTCTTTTCTACAGTGGGTAGGAAAAGAAGAAAAACCTTAATCCAAATCACCAAATATAATTTTGGATTCCCAAGTTGCTGCCTTAGGATCCATCATATAGTAGGCAGTGGCTTGCATCTTGCACAAATGACTTTAATTGCCTCAATAAACTGACTCCCAGAATACATTCAGCCTTAAAATAAGGCTGTTCTTGCTAACTAATGGTGGCAATGGAAAAGTAAGCCAATCTTGCCCTAGCTGGTTTGGCTCAGGAGATAAAGCGTCGGCCTGTAGACTGAAGGGTCCTGGGTTCGATTCCAGTCAAGGGCAGATGCCCAGGTTGCAGGCTCCATCCCCAGTGTGGGGCATGAAGTGCAGGAGGCAGCCGACCGATGAGTCTCTCTCAACATTGATATTTCTCTTTCTTCCTTTCCCTTCCTCTCTGAAATCAATAAAAATATATGTAAAAAAGAAAAGAAAGCCAATTTCACCTGGCCAGGTGGCTCCATTGACTGGAGCATCTCCTGTACACCAAAAGGTTATGGGTTTGATTCCTGGTCAGGGCACATACCTAGGTTGTGGGTTCGATCTCCGATTGGCAAATACAGGAGTCAAAGAATTGATGTTTCTCTCTCACATCAATGCTTCTTTCTCACTCCATTCCTCTCTCTATAAATTAAATAAAAAACATATCCTTGGGTGAGGATTTAAAAAGTAATCTATATATATGAAAGCCTAAACAATCGGTCGACTGGTCGCTATGATGCACACTGACCACCAGGGGGCAGATGCTCAAAGCAGGAGCTGCCCCCTGGTGGTCAGGGCAGACTGACTGGGCATGAGCCCATGGTCGCTTCTCAGTCATGGGCATGCAAGTATCGCCCTAGGACGGGCGCGCAGAGACCACAGCGGAGCAACAGTGAGCCTACTGAGCGGTGGCGGCAGGCACAGCGGGGCTGGGATGAGCAGGAGCGGCAGGCGGTGTTGGACTGCTGGTTTTGGCCTGATCCCCGCAGGTCACGCCAAGGGACTCCACCAATGCACAAATCCATGCACCAGGCCTCTAGTAATAATAATTTTAAAAAGTAAGCCAATCTTCAGGGGTCCACAAATAAAAAGTAACAGGGAGATAGCTTAGCCTAAGAAATAGCACTGGGTTATGTACATCAATAAGAAGCTTTCATCACCCATAACTCCTCACTCTCTTAAACCTCTTACTCTACCTTCTGCATGGCATTACGAGTACTGCCAGCAGTGACCTGGATTATCAAACAGTGTCAATAGTGAAACATATAATTTGAAATTAAGGCAATTTCTGGAAAATTAACTCCTAATAGTCGATCAAAAGGAAACACTTTACTTGGCTTCCATGGCTCTCTACTGTCTTTCTCTTTTATTTGATTTTCCTTTTCTTTTTAACTCTTCCTGTGGGACTCCTCCAGGGTTCAGTCCTTCATCCTCTTCTCCTTTTCAGTTCTCTGGCTACACTCACTATAATGGTTTGAACACTACCTACACGCTGATGACTCCCAAATTTTGATCTCTTGTCTACACCTCTCTCTCTCTTGCTGCAGAATCATACAACCCAATTGAGTACTTGAAAACAACGATCATGACTAAGTATCTCAAACTTAACATTTCCAGAACTGAAATCTTGATTTTACTCTTCAAATTTGCTCCACTGGTAGTCTCTCACATTTTAACTGATGTAACTCCATCCTTCCAGTCGCTCAGCTCAAAAGTCTTGGAGTCATCCTGACTCTTCTCTTTCTTTCATGTCCTTCATTCAATTATCAGGAACTTTCAAAAGAATCTGACCACTTCTCACCACCTCCATTAGCACTACCCTGGTTCAAGACACTGTCATTTCTTCCCTCCTTTCATTTTCTCTCCCCTTAAGTCTATTCTCAAAAGGAGAGTCTGAGCGATGCCTTTAAAATCTGAGTCAGGGCATATTTTTCTTTTTCTCAAATCTTCCAAGAGATTTGCAGGTCACATAAAATAAAAACCAAAGTCAAAAAACCCTACACAATCTATCACTCTTAAACCCTTCCTCCCCTTTCTCTTCTTTCCCATTTGACTCCTGGCCTCCATGGTTCTTCCCAAACATGCCAGCCTTGCTACTGACTACGCGCCTTGCAACTGTGTGTTTCCTTTGCCTGAACAGCTTTTCTCAGGTTTGCAGCTCTTCCCCCAGATAACTCCATAGTTTACCCCATTATCTCCTTCAAATCTTTGCTCCTGCCCGGGGATCAACCAAAACCTTAGCACATGGGGACGGGACCACGCTCCAACCAACTGAGCTACGTTCACAGCCAGAGACTATGATTTCCTATTTAAAAGCTGCAACATGCCCTTCTACCCTTCATCTTCTTTATCCTGTTCTATTTTTTTTTTCCACACCGTGTATTACTTACTTTATAGCTCACCACATTATATATATGTAAGCTCATTTTAAATCTCTCTAGTAGAATGTAAATTCTCTACCGAAAAGATTTTGTTTTAATGTTTTGAGGGCTTGAACATAGAAAACTTTCAATAAAGAATTCCACGAATTCATCATTTCACTGTCCATACAGCTTGGCAACCCCATTAACTTTTCTCAAACCTAAATTTCAACACCTTCTTAAAAGTTTAAAGCTCCCCCGGCATTCTATAGTTTTGAGAACTTTCCGCCCCGGAAGTAAAAGCCTAAGAGGGTCGGAGGAGGAAGCTATTTCCGCTTCCGTACAGACGCCAAGGAGCAAACACCATGGAGAAGGCCGGCGGCAGCCGAAAGAAAGGCCTGAAGCGCAAGAGCGCTGCCCAAGAACCTCAGGAGGCTGCAGTCGTTGAGGATGGGGCGACGGAAAGCGGGGGCCAAGCCCCGAAGGCGCCTGCCTTCCCTCCAGGCTTCAGCATTTCGGAGATTAAGAACAAGCAGCGGCGACACTTAATGTTCACGCGGTGGAAACAGCAGCAGCGGAAGGTAGGGGAGGGGCGGAGGCGGCCGGGCGCATGCGCAGTGCCCTTTGCGCGCAGGAGATGGCGGCGTGGGTGGGCGTGTTGCACTGGCGTGGTCTCCCCAGCCTGGGATCCCCAGCCGCGATTTACCCCGAGGGTTGGGCGGGGCGTTTTCTGTCCCGATCCCCTCGTCCTGCTTTTAGCCGGAGCGGCCCGGTTTCCCTTTTTTACCAGCTCCTTGCTAGGGTTCGTGGCTGAGAATGAAAGCCAGAAACCCTGCTCTCCCGCTAGTGGAAATTGCTCCCTCCTGACCTGGGAGGCAAAGTCTCCCTCTCCGCTTGGTCCCGGCCACCTTCACCTCCGGTTGGTTAATACCTAAAATCTAATACAGGCAATGCATAAATTCAAAGTGATGCTTCTCTGATTACTGCAGCAACTCTTACTGAAATTAGTACTGTAAAGTTTCTAGTAATTTTATTACTTTTTTATTTTGATATTTCCTTTTTTTTTTTCTTAAATCTTTATTGTTGGAAGTATTACATATGTCCCCTTCCATCCCCCCCTCCCCATTGACCTCTTCTAGCCCGCCCTCCTTCTCCACCCCCTCACCCTCCCCCGACCCCACCCAGGCTTTCACCATCCTATTGTCATACAAGTTCTTTGATCTTTTCCCACCCCCCCCCACCCCTTCCCCGGCTTCCCTCTGAGATTCCACAGTCTGTTCCCTGCTTCTGTGTCTCTGGATCTATTTTGTTCATCAGTTTATTTTATTCATTAGATTCCACATATGAGTCAGATCATTTTGATACTTGTCTTTCCCTGACTGGCTTATTTCGACTAGCATCATATTCACCAGTTTCCTCCATACAGCTTTATCCTCATACTGTTCTGTGAAGTAAACAAGTATGAGATAAGCCAAATAAAGCCTAAGGTCACAGTGCTCATTTATGGTTAAATTTCAGTTGAAAGCAACCGTTTGCTTTTTCTTGCACATCATAAAAGTTCACACACATAATCTTTTTATGTGCCTACCTCCTCTTATTAGATTTTTTGAAGCCCTGGACTGAGTCTTAAGTGCTAACGTGCTATTGGTGTACATAGAAGGAGCATCTAAACCATTGTGGTGTGGGAGAAGGGTATTCTAGAAGACTTTTGAGACCTGATAGATCGAGGGTTAGTAAATCCTGGGGGGGGGGGGGATATTTTCTATTGTGAGTTAAGAATTCTGTTCAGAAATCTCCAAAAGATACACATTCACAAACAATCTTAACTTGCAAATACTTAATAAGTTTAAAAACATATTTTGATTATAAAATATATGGATAGCTAATGATACTTTTATTGGAAGCAACCTGAAAACAAATCTCCCATTCCCATTTATTTTTAGTACTTTCCTAGAGAAACAACCAGCATAGCCATGTTTTTTCTGTAGGATGCAACTTGTTAGAAATGCAGGGGGGAAAAACAGCAAAAATTTGTTAAGTATACATTGTGCATGTTCACGTAATTTGAGATTTTACAGTAAAAGATAAAGTTGGTGAAATTTTAAATATTCAAAGTTGGTCAACTTAGATTTTATTTAAGAAGCAAAATTATTGTTACAGAAATCATATTGATTGTTCAGCTCACTTGTTTTGAAAATCTATGTCAACATTTTAATTTTAATAAATTAGGAAGATTACTCAGTGTAAGTATTCTTAGCATTAGTAATTTGTAGTTTCAGTGTGTTTGTGATCTAACTAATGATCTCATTCTTTTTTTCTTAAACCCTTTAGGAAAAGTTGGCAGCTAAGAAAAAACTTAAAAAAGAGAGAGAGGCTCTTGGTGACAAGGTAAAGAAAATTTGTAGCCATCTGTTTTCTATCTTAAGAAGGAATGCCTCCTGATATTTATGTTGAATGACTTTCTTTTAAAATTTATTATGAAATATTTAAAATGTATAAAAACAATATAGCAAACTCCTTTTTACCCTTTACTCAGCTTAAGAAATAATGCATTAGCAAATAATGATCCCAGTCCCTTGTGTGTTTCTGATTGCTTTTTCGCCAGAGGTAACCACTCAACGAAATTGCTGTTTATTGTTCCCATGCACTTCTTTATTGCTTTCTCTATGTATGTGTTCCCAAACAAGCACAATGGTGATGTTTTGAAAATTTTAACATAAATGTTATGCATATTTTGACTTGCTTATTTTACTTTATGTGTTTTGAGAAGTAGAGACATACACATCTCCTTGACTTTGGGAATGGGGGAAGCTCCCTAATTTAGAGCTGGAGTTCTTGAGATATGAAACAAAGGTTCTTTGTCAGACAAACCCTCTTCTGCTAAAAGGACTGGGTGAATAAGAATGAGAGCTGTCACATGATAGGAATCTGTGAAGAATGAGAAGGGGGAATGGAAGGAAGATGATATGCCTGGATGGGTTATAGCAAAGAAGAGAGCAGAAATACTGCATCAAGAAGCATTTGGCTATTTTTTGTGATATTGATCATAAGTGAAATCTTTCTATTGAAAATTTTAAAAAGAACTACTAAATACTTCCACATTATTGCACAGCTAAGTTATTTTCATTTGATTTCATTTATAGTTTGTTCTAGGTTATAATTTATACTTGCAAATTTTTAAAAATGTACAATTCTTCTCCCTTCCCATCTCTTAAGATGAGGTAATAAGAGAAGACTTTTTGAAGGATAAGTGTTTTTGAAGAAGGGAAAAATATAAAGGCTGAAACATTCTGCTTTTTCATGCATTCTCTTAATAGTATTAGGTTAAATAACATGAAATTGCCAATATTAGACTCTTCTAACCTGCAAAATTCTATCAAGCAGTATTAGTCTCTTTTTAGCTCTCAATAATCAATTCCAGCAAATTAATATGCTAATCACCATTTGAAAATATCACCATTCTGTTTTTTTGTACTGAAAGATGACTTCTTAGAACTGCCTCCTTCAAAAAATGATTTAAAACTTAATATTTGCTTCATAGAATAATAAAAATAAAATCCTAAATGGGTCATCAACTCATGCTTCTATCTCTGCTAGTGTACATATACTTTGAATTCATTTTAGTGTATGTTTACAGTTCTGTATTCCTGATCCATACCATTTCATTTACACAGTTTTTGATCTAAGCTGAGTATGCAAGTATGCATGATTGCTGATTCTAACGGTATTCCATTTATGTTGTTGGACCTTTGTCCTATCTATTCGCTGTTCATTTCTATTAACGATAGTGATACTACATCTTTCTTTGTGTAAATTGCTCCCCCCTTTCATTCCTTACCATAAATCCCCATTCTAGAATTACTAGTTCAGCAGGTAGATTTGTAGCTTTTGTTACATATTTCTGAATAGCTTTTTTTAAATATTGGGACAAAGATACATGTATATGTACTTTTGTAATTTTTTTTTCATTTTGTTTGATAACTTTTATTTTTAGTGGGTAGTTATTTTAACCATTATTTTTCTCCCTGCTACTTCTGTCTGGTTTTAAGCTATTTCGTCCAATATTGGCAATTCTTTTAGTACATGTGTGTTTCTGCTCAGAGAATTAAAAAGCCTTTTACTCAATATTGTTGTTAGGATTGATGTAGCAGTGGGTTGAAATGAGGAACAGATTGTGTTTTGGATTGTTTATAAATTTCTGTTATTCTTCCCAACTGTAATGAAAAATTATTTATGTAAAAATGCTGTTACAACTTAATCTTTTTTTATTTAGGCTCCACCAAAGCCTTAATCTTTTTTTCTTTTATTTAGGCTCCACCAAAGCCCATACCCAAGACCATTGACAACCAGCGAGTATATGATGAAACCACAGTAGACCCTAATGATGAAGAGGTAACATTAAAAGTCTTAAATAAATTTGGATGGCCACACTTGATAAATTATCTTTTCATATGTTGACGTTTAATTTAAATGACTGGCTGATGAATTCGTATAATGGACTGATTCAGCTATAATGTTGGCATATTATCTTACTTGCTATAGATTGTTTAATAATGAAATTTCCCAGTAATTGTATAGAAAGAGGCAGTAATTTATTTTCTAGAAATCTATTATGTTTTACTTTTTGTCATTTAATCTCTGTATAATACTTTTTTTATATATCATTTGATATATAAAGTATTTCTCACTGTAGAATTTTGTAGCACCTGTTAAACATTTTGATAATTAAGGATATTATTTTATGGTATTTTTTGTGTCCTTATAAAACCTCTTGGTTTAAAAAAATCTACTTTTCACATTTTTCCTTTAAAAAATTTGTTGTATAGTCAGAGAATCAAAGTTTTTAAAATGTATATATTTTTAAAATTTTGTTATGTTTGCTTTTAAACAATGCTTTTATGTGTCTCCTCATATAGTCATTCATTTAGTCAGTCAGTCTTACACCAAATGTTTTATTTATTTCCTACTATGTATTGGGATTTGTTTTAGGGACATGGGATCAATCAATGCAAACACCCTCATACATATACACACAAAATTTCTGCCCATCCAGAGCTTATATTCCAGGAGGAGAGATAAACAGTGAACATAATAAAATAAGTAAATTGTGATAAGTTATCAGATGATAGGTTACTAGAGTTAACAAATAGGGTAAAGGAGATTCAGGACTAACTGGAGTAGAGTTTGCAATTTTATATATATAGGAGTTTGTATATGTGTATACATTTTATTTATTTGTTACGTAATTTCAGACTTAATAAGAAAAATAGGAGTTTGTATATTTCCTTCATCCAGATTTCCTAAATGTTAAATTGTACCATACTTGGCTTTCATTTATATTCTTTTTTAAATGCTTGAGAGTAAGTGGCAGACATGAAGCCTCTTTGCTCCTAAATACTTTTAGAATGTTTTACCTAATAACCAAGTGTATTTTTTAAATAAGCACAGCATAGAGTTATCAAAATCAGATAATTAATATTGATATACAGTATTGTCCATAATTTGTACAGCTTATCCAAATGTTACCAGTTGTCCCAATGATGTCATTTTTAGCAAAAGAAAAATCCAAGCTCATGCATTTTATTCTATTATAATGACTCTTTTTTTTTTTTTAATATATTTTATTGACTTTTTACAGAGAGGAAAGGAGAGGGACAGAGAGCTAGAAACATCGATGAGAGAGAAACATCGACCAGCTGCCTCTTGCACACCCCTACCGGGGATATGCCCGCAACCAATGTACATGCCCTTGACCGGAATCGAACCTGGGACCTTTCAGTCCGCAGACCGACGCTCTATCCACTGAGCCAAACCGGTTTCGGCCTATTATAATGACTCTTTAACCTCCATTAATTTGGAACAGTTCCTCAGACATTCTTTGCTTTTAATGACATTGACATGTTTGAAGAGTACAGATCAGGTAGTGTTGTAGAATGTCGCTAAAAATGATTTGGAGGTTTGCTCACGAATACTACAAATGTGATGTTATGTTCTTTTCAGTGCCTCTTATCAGGACTCATGTATTAGTGATTTTCCCATTACTGGTTATGTTAACTTTCATCACTTGTTATTAAAATGCCTACCAAGTTTCTCCCGTTATAACTACAATTTTTCCCTTTGTAATTAATTAACAAGTACTTTCAGATTATATAAATAAATGTTACTCTTCAAACTTTGAATCAAGATTTTTGCAATTACAAATAATTTTTTCCAGTCTGATAGGTGAGAAATTATATCTCAATGTAGTTTTAACTTGCTGTTCTCTTGTTAAAAATGAGGTTGAACATATTTTCTTTTTTTTAAAATACGTTTTTATTGACTTCAGAGAGAAGACAAGGGAGAGATAGAAAACATTAATGATGAGAGGGAATCATTGATCGGTTGCCTCCTGCACGGCCCCTATTGGGTATGGAGCCCGCAACTGGGCATGTGCCCTGACTGGGAATGGAACTGTGACCTCCTGGTTCATGGGTCAACACTCAACCACTGAGCCACACCGGCTGGGCTGAACATACTTTTTTTTCTTTCTTTCTTTATAATCAATTATTTGTTCATGTTGGTTTGAGTTGCAGTTTCATATATAGCAGTCAGGGTAAGCCCGGGGTCGGCAAACTGCGGCTTGCGAGCTACATGCGGCTCTTTGGCCCCTTGAGTGTGGCTCTTCCACAAAATACCATGGCCTGGGCAAGTCTATTTTAAAGAAGTGGCGTTAGAAGTTTAAGTTTAAAAAATCTGGCTCTCAAAAGAAATTTCAATCGTTGTACTGTTGATATTTGGCTCTGTTGACTAATGAGTTTGCCGGCCACTGGGGTAGGCTTCATTGAGATAACTTTTAGCAAAGTCTTGAAGAATATGAAGAGATTAGCCATCTTTGGGTGAAAAGTACTTCAGGATGGGGAAACAGCCTATGCAAAAGCTGTTTGGGGTGTCAGAGAAAAAGGATTCAATAGTGGTATTGAGGTTTTAGCCTGCAGTTAGAAGGATGGCATTGTTATGAAAGAGGCCTTGGCTGGAGATAAATTGGGGATCTTAGGCATATTGAGGTTACATGTATTAGTATGTAAAAGTTTCCCTAAATATTTACCTAGGGGAGAATTTGTTTGGTTATGGGGATGTGTAAAAGTTGAACTTTATATGATAGCGCCAAAATGTTTTTGCAAAATAGTGATGGTATCAATTTTCACTTTTATATGAGAGCAGTGTTCTGGTCATCCACATTCTGGCCAGTGCCTGTTATATTCAGACTAGTGAAAAAGGGCTAACAACTCATTTTGGTTTGAGTTTGCATTTCCCTGATTCCTAATGTGACTGAGCATCTTTTTGTGTATATACTGTGATTTTGGTAGAGATATGCCAGCTTATGTCTTTTGCTCAGTTTTCTCTCCTATAGTGTATTTTACTGATTTGTAGAACTTCTCTTTATAATTTGGATTCTAATTCTTCCTTTGTTGCAGCTATTTTCCAGTTTGTGACTTCTCTTTTTACTTTATCTATGATGTCTTTTGATAAGCAAAAGTCCTTAATATGGTTGGTGTGCCGCACCAGCACAACCAAGGGTTCGGCGAGCCTGAGGGAGGGCAGTGAAGGATGAAGAAAGAGACAGACAAGAGAATAAGCTGGGTCTAGGTGGATCTTCTGTGCCTGGCTGAGGCCACAGAACAGATCCAGACTGCAAAGCTGATGCTTTATTTATAGTCAGGGGCAAACAAGGCAATTTACAATGTTCTTGTAAGTTTCGCTTGTTTTGGCAGCACTTGCTGCCCCTCCCACAGCCCATTAGCTACCCAGGAAAGATCTAGGGAGCAGTTACAGGATCAGGCTTAATTATGCTTAGAGGGCTATGCCCTCTAAGCTGGGACTTGTTTGCACTTTGCCAGCAGGTCAGTCCGAGGCTTAACCCTATAACCACTTCCTACATAGTTGGTTGTTCGATTTTTTAATATTTATGGATTTGTCATATTTAAATCGTTATTTATCCTGGGATCGTATGCTCTCATATTTTTTTCTAAAAGAATTTCCCTGACCTGGTGGCTCGGTTGGTTGAAGCATCGTCCTATCACCAAGAGGTTGCAGGTTCAATTCCCAGTCAGGACACATACCTACATTGTGGTTCAATTCCCAGTTAGAGTACAAACAGGAGGCATCCAGTAAATTGCTTGTCTCCATTTTGTTTAGTGCTTTTTCTGGAGGTTTTTGTTTTTTTTTGTTTTTTGTTTTGGTGTGTTTTTTTTTTTCTGTTCTTTTATTTGGGACATGTTTCTTTGTCTCCTCATTTTGGCAGTCTCCCTGTGTTTGTTTCTATGTATTATGGAAAGCTGCTACATCCCCAGGCTTGGTAGAGCAGCCTTATGAAGTAGGTGTACTATAGAGTCCAGTGGCACAGCTTCCCCCGTCACCTAAGCTAGGCACTCCAGGTGTACCATACCCCACTCCACTCCCCCACAATGAGAGGGCTTTACCCCCACGTTGATCAGCTGCAAGGACTGGCTGCAACCACCAACCACCTTGGAGGATCAGCTGTGCAGGGGCTCTGTGCCCACTGTGTCCATCCCTTGTGTGTGTAGCTTGTGGAGGTAGTTGTGAAGCTGTCCACTGGGTGCTCTGGCTGTGGGGCTTCTCAGGAGGTGCAGAACAAGGTCAGCTGCCGCCTGCGTTCTTCATGGAGCCACCAAGTGTGAGCTACAAAGCAATCAGCAGATGGCTGCTGCTTGTGCTGGGTTAGGAGGTGTCCAGGCAAGGCCAAGCTGCGAACTAAGGCCAACTGCTGCTAGTGCTGGCCTGGGGTCACTTAGTGAGAGGTATCAGGTATTCTAAGGCTGGATACTGCTTGAGAGATTTTAGGAAAGTCTGAAGCATGAGACAAGACAGGCCATTCATATGGATAAGCCACTGGAAACAGCTTGGGTGGGCTCATAAATTGGGTGGAGTAGAGTCTTAGGGAATCACCAGGGCAGTGAATAGTGTTAGCCAGGTTGATGGAGACTCAGATATGGTGCCATTCTGCCAGCTCTGTGTGTGATTGTTGTGGGGGGGGGGGGGGGGGTGGGGGGAGTGGCGTTTATCTCAGGAAAGGAACAGTGGCCTCTTCCAGCACTTTTGTCTGACAGAAAGCTGCCCCAGCTCTCTCCCTGATGCCGGACAGTTCAGTTCCCCTTTTTCCCTGGTTCCTTTCAAGTTGCTGCCCCAGAGCTGGAGCTCAGAGGGAGTGATTCCAAGTTAAGTTCATGCATGGGCCCTTTAAGAGGAACTATCTGGGACTCCAGCAGCCCTTCTTCTCATTCAGCCACAATCCTTGCTGGGTTTTACAGCTGGGAGTTATGCGGACTTCTCTTTGTGCCACTAGAACCCTGGGATGAGGGCCCTGGTGTGTGGCTGGGACCCCTTGCTCCTCAGTGGGGTGCCACTGGAGCTGAGATATTCCTCCTGATTTTTATCGGCCACACATTGTGGAAGCAGTCTGTTCTGCGTGTCTACTCCTCTTACCAGTCTCAATGTGGCTTCTTAAATCCCTAGTTGTAGGACTTCCATTCAGCTAGATTTCAGGTGATTCTGAATGATGGTGTTCTGTAGTTTAATTGTAATTTTGATGTGGTTGTGGGAGGATTCGAGTTTTTATTTACGGCCGCATTTACCTTCCCACCATGTTGACCTGTATCAGTTCTTCACTTTCTTAATTGTTTAGCTTCATTGTAAGACTCTCCTTCCCACCCCTACCCTCAAATCCCATTCTTCAGGAGTGTTCTTCCTGGTGTTTTGATCTTCTGTATAAAATTTTAAATTGCACTAATAAGATCAGTTGGGAGGGGTGGGCTCTATAAATACGGCTTTATCAGGTTTTCTTTACTGAAAATGCCTTCTAATAAGTTTCATAATTTATATAAGTTTTACACATATTGTTATAGCTATTCCTGGTTACATTATGTTTTTTTCTTATTGTAAGACACATCTCTGAACGACATTTTATTTGCTGATTTATAAAAATGCAATTGATTTTTAATAGTGATTTTTTAAAGCAGTAGTTTAATTGTCTGAATATTGTTTTCATTTCATGTTTAGAGAAATCATTTCTGCAAATAAGTTTTTCTTACTTTCAATCTATTAACAGTTTTGTTTCTTTTCAAATGTCTTATTTTTCTTCCTTACTGCTTCCTTTTTTAATAAACAAATATTTTTGGTGTGCTATTTTATTATTCTTGATCTTTTTTTAATGGTTGCTTTAGGAATTACAACATGCACTTTTAATTTATCACACTATACTTCAAGTAAATACTGACACAATTCTGGCAAAATATAGCAAATTTATACCCGTATAGCTTACTTTCCTCCACTATTATTCGTACTGTTATCATCAAATATACTACTTCTGTTTTGGTTGTATACTTTGTGTTGTGATTACTGCTTTGAACTATTTTTTAAAGCAATTAAATGTGTCTACACACACACACACACACACTGTTATGTGTTTACCTTCATGCTTACCATTTCTTATTTCCTTCCTCTGGATTTGAGTTTCCATCTAGTGTCATTTTCTTTCATCTTGTAAGATTATCTTAAGTCTTTGTTCTTTATAGCAAATCTAATAGCAAATTATCTCCTTTCTCATTTATCTGAAAATGTGCTTATTTTACCTTCATTTAAAAATATATATATATATATTTTTATTGATTTCAGAGAGGAAAATATATATATATTTTTTATTGATTCCTAGAGGGAGAGAATCATTGATTGGCTGCCTCCTACGCGCCCCACAATGGGGATGGAGCCCAAAACCCAGGCATGTGCCCTGACTGGGAATGGAACTGATTAGGAATGGAACTATGACCTCCTGATTTATAGGTCGACACTCAACCATTGAGCCAGGCTAGCTGGGGTTACCTTCATTTTTTAAAGACATTTTTTTAGGATATAGAATTCCCCTGTACAGGATTTATTTTCTGTTATTTAAAATTTGTCTGTGATTTGGCTTTTAGCAGTTTGGCTCTAATGTGTTCAGATATTGTTCTTTTAATCCTACTTGTAGTTTGTTGAGCTTGGAGATCCACGTAAGTTTTCCATCAAATTGGGGGAGTTTTCAGCCATTATTTCTTCAAATTTTTTTCTGCCCATTTCACACCTCTCTTTCTGGTTCTGTTTCTAACACGGTTGAAATGGTTAACATTGTCCTCCAAGTTTCTCTCACTTTGCTCCCTTTTCTGTGATTGATTTCTCTGTTCTTCAGATTGGGTATTAATCTTTTTTAGTTCATTGATTTTTCTGCCATCTCAGATCTGCTAGTAAATCCATATTTTCCTTTAATTCCGTGAATATATTTATTATAGCTGCTTTGAAATGTTGGTTAAATTCATTATTGGGCCCAGAGTGAATTTTTATTCACTGCTTTTTTCTGATTGTAAATCATATTTTCCTGTTTCTTTGAATATCTAATTTTTGGTTGAAAACTGGACATTTTATTGCAATAACTCTGGATTATTTTATTTCATTAGGGTTGTTGTTGTTTTTTGTTTTAGTAACTTGCCTAGAACTAAAATGTAGAATCTGTCTACCTGACAGTTGCACTATGCCTCTACCCAGTTTTGTTATTTTTAAACTGACTCTGTAGGGATTTCCCTGTGTTTGTGTGGCTTAATGGTCAGCCAATCATTTGGACAGAAGCTGAGACACCTTGAGCCACTAAGACAGACATAGCTTCTGCCAACTAAGCAGTGTTGGGTTGAGGAATGTTTCAGAGTTGCAACCAGTTCTCAAGTCTCCTTTGCCTATCATGTATGCTGGATTCTCACTCAGGTCTCTTCAGATCTTTGGAGAGATTATGTCTGTCTCTCTATGGCTCTTTCACTTCCAGAACTCTCCTTTAAATGTATGGCTTCTTTAAATTCCCACACCTTTCCTGAGGTGGACCCGTAATCTTGGACTGGCAAAGCTAGGGTTTTCACAGACATACCCTAAATTGAGCCCACCACCTCTAGATTCAAGATTTCTGGTTCTTGCCGAAACCGGTTTGGCTCAGTGGATAGAGCGTCGGCCTGCGGACTCAAGGGTCCCAGGTTCGATTCCGGTCAAGGGCATGTACCTTGGTTGCAGGCACATCCCCAGTAGGGGGTGTGCAAGAGGCAGCTGATCGATGTTTCCCTCTCATCGATGTTTCTAACTCTCTATCCCTCTTCCTCTCGGTAAAAAAATCAAAAGATTTCTGGTTCTTGCCTACCATCAAATCTAAGGTTCCTGTTTTCACTGACCAAGTTGATGGGGGAAAGAATAGCTCTAGGAAGATTCCTGATACTCTTGGCTACCACTGTAGCAATTTTTCAAGGATAAACAGGTTTCAGTTTGTGCCCTGAAATTGTTTTTGACAACTTACTCCAGCTTTATAATTTTACTAGAGGCCCGGTGCACAAAATTCGTGCACTGGGGGAGGAGGGGGGGCTCCCCTCAGCCCAGCCTGCACCCTCTCCAATACAGGACATCCCTCTCACAATCCTGGATTGCTGGCTCCTAATCGCTCACCTGCCTGCCTGGTCGCCCCTAACTGCCTCCTCGCCGCCAGCCTGATCGCCCCTCACTGCCTCTGCGTGCTGGCCTGATCGCCCCTAACTGCCCCCCCTGCCAGCCTGGTTGCCACCAACTGCACCCCCTCCACCATCCTGGTTTCCCCTAACTGCCCCCCCCGCCCCTTGCTGGCCTAGTCGCCCCCAACTGTCCCCCTCTGCTGGCCCGGTTGCCCCCAACTGCCTCCCCCCCTCCCCCGCCAGCCTGGTTGTCCCTCATGGCCCCCCACCAGCCTGGTCGCCCCATGCAGCCTGCTTGTTCAGTCATTTGGTTGTCCTTCACTAACCTCCTGTTGTAGGCAGCCACTTTTGAGGGCGTGAGGGTTAATTTGTATATTACTTCTTTATTATGTAGGATTCTACAAAGAGGAAATCCCCAACTTCTTCATGTTCCCATTAATGTAAGTCCCTTCTAGGCCTTCTTTAAATACCCTATCAGCTAGGTAGTCACTGTCATAGAATCCTTCTAGAACTATTAAAATTTTGGCCCAGGAGAGTATTTGATGTAAAATGTACTTGTTTTTCTGTTCTTAGGTTGCTTATGATGAAGCTACAGATGAATTTGCTTCTTATTTCAACAGACAAACTTCTCCCAAGATTCTCATTACAACATCAGATAGACCTCATGGGGTAATAAATACATTAATTAGTATAGTTCTTAAATTCCTAATTTTCTTTTATTACTTGGACTATTTAAAGGAACTCTGTTCAGAAGAGTTAATTAGAGATTGCCTGATGCCTGTGAATAAGCTAAATAAAATGTAATATTGTTAATACAATGTAGGTTTTCTAAGCCTGATTCTTCAGGATAAGGTTTTTCAACCTCAGCATTGTTAACATTTGGGGATGTATAATTTTTTGTTATGGGGGTTGTCCTGCTCATTATAGGATGCTTAATTGCATCCTTAGCCTCTATCCACTAGATACCACCAGTACCAGCCATCCCCAACCCCCAGTCATAATCACCAAAAATGTTTGCAGACATTGCCAAAGGTTCCCTGGTGGAACAGAATCACCCCCAATTGAGAACCACTGCTTTAGGATGATCAGCCTTTGGTAAAGGATGGAACTGTTCAGATTTCACTCTTGTCCTAGTGTTAGTCTCTATTATAACATTGTCTTATAATAATCATTATGCCTTTCCTGATAAATATATATCACATAAGATTTTTATTCTTTTCTTTTTTGAGGATTTTTGCTATTTTGTTTTACAGAGAACAGTACGACTCTGTGAACAGCTTTCCACAGTTATACCAAACTCACATGTTTACTACAGAAGAGGACTGGCTCTGAAAAGAATTATTCCACAGTGCATCTCAAGAGATTTCACAGATCTGATTGTTATTAATGAAGATCGTAAAACACCAAGTATCCTTTGTTTTTTAAGGAAGGGCTTCTATTTTGCATGGTTGATGTTGGATATTAGCAGAACATAAACTTTTTGTACAGGAATTAATAAGTTTGAATTTTGTAGTTTGCTTCTGACACAAACCACATTTAGTAAGAATATTCTAGAAAGGATTCAAGCCCTGATTTAATTTGCAAGAAATGACTTACGTCTTAACCCCCTTATAAGATTTAATTAATTTTTTCAATGTGCAAATGATACAGAAATACTTTTGACTGTGCATCATGAAGTTGAACCTGTAGTGAATCTTTGAAAAGAAGAATTCAAACATTTACTGATAATCTGCTATGTGGTAGGCACTAGTATCTGTCAGAAACAGATCTTTCAAGAGCTGATGGATTAGATGAGAAGGCATTTACGTGACTATAACTCAAGTAAGTGATAAATGCTATAGTAACAGTGAGAACTGAGTTTTAGATCTTAATTTTGACTATGTATAATGAGGTGGCATTTGAATTGGGCGTTATTGGATAAGTAAACTATTGAAGCTACTTGAAATAGCATGAGTTAAAGAAAAAAAATGTGTATGGTGTGTAAGAGATTGTATCGCTGCCTATCAGGAAACACCATGAGGAGACAGGTTAGAAAGATAGCTTGGAACCACATTGAGTATCAGACCGATGTTTTATTCTGTAGTTGAGGCTGATGAGAGTGGCTTGAAATTAGCTGTAGCTGTCAAGTATCAAGGTATCTAGTTTGTTTTTTTCACTTAGCATGTGAGGAACTGGTGCAAATAGTGACACAGCTAAGCCCCATAGCTTGTTACTTGGTTTTATAACCAAGGCCTAAATCCAGGCTTGATTTACAGTCTGTAGTAGATGATGTACTTAAACTGTTGGAGAGGTCAGACCAACCAGGCTACTGTTTTAATAATCTAGGTGGGAAATCTCAAAGACATCAACTAAGACAGTAACAGTAAGGGAGAGATGTAGAAGTGAGGAACTTACGCAAACAGTAGGATTTAGTGGGAGAGGAGGAAATTTAAGATAACCATAGCTTCTACTCTGGATGAATGGGAGTGTTGATCCCATTATAAAGAGGACAGTAAGTTTTATAAAACTAATATTATGTACAAATATTTGAAAGCAATCTGATTCTCATCTCCTTTTAAGGTTCAGCATTTCCAAGAATCAGGTTGTGCTATAATAGGAATATTGTATAGGTAGTAATCTTAATTTGCTGCATCCAGGACTTCTAAAGCCCTTGGGCTGCTAATCCTGCTAGGTAGGTATCTTGTATTTCATTTGTAGTTTAGAGTCTGTAGCACTATTAATTCTCTGTTCATGGCAGACAATCAGTAAATGACTATTAATAACTTTAATTTGTGGTATAGTAATCCCAAGAAAGAGCTTGTTTCTATCAAGAAGAGAACTTTGGAGTCTCTGGTTTTGTGGGATGAATTCAAAGCTGGCAGCATATCCTAACCTTACAAACATAAAATGTATATACAAACATATAAAAGTGCATTTTTAGGGTTATAAGGCCTCTAACATGGAGGTAAACTTAATTCTATTTACAGTGCTATAGTTACTCTAGAATCCATTCCTGTCTTATCATTCCTGCTACAGTAGTGGACATTAGTTGCTTCACATACTTTAGTTCAGGAGTCCTCAAACTTTTTAAACAGGGGCCAGTTCACTGTCCCTCAGACCGTTGGAGGGCCGGACTATAGTTTAAAAAAAACTATGAACAAATTCCTATGCACACTGCACATATCTTATTTTGAAGTAAAAAATCAAAACGGCAAAAACACCCGCATGTGGCCCACGGGCCATAGTTTGAGGACGCCTGCTTTAGTTGAATGCTCAAAACACCCTGTAGAAAGGGTTGATGAGGTATTTATCATATTGTGAAAAGAGAAAAGGTAGGACAATAGGTTAATCTATTTTTCTGAAAGATTTATGTTGATTTATATGTCTTGAGATTGAGGCTTGGTAAGAAAATCTCCATTAACCCAGAGGAATGCATGCACCCACCTATTCACCTAGCTACAGATTTTAGGAGCCTTTGAGGATCAATTATTTAAACAATTCAAGATTTAGATTAGAGTTCAATATGTTCTTAGCTTTGTGAACAGATGGATTAATTCTGAGTCACTTGCCAAATGGACCAACTGCTCATTTTAAAATGAGCAGTGTTCGTCTGCGTAAAGAAATTAAGGTAAGTTTTAGGCATTTCTCGATTGGCATTGGTCCCCTTCTAGTTTTTGCTTTTAAGCAGACTAACTTAAACAGCTGCTTGATTTTAATAATTGCATTTGCTATCCTGATTAAAGCAATAGTTTTATCTACTGGCAGGTTTCTTGTGAGACTGTCATAACTGAGTTATGGCAGACAGGCAATAGCTTTCATTACTGTGAAATGTTAACTTTCCCAGAACTTCCTTTTTGGTGCCTTTACAGCTTATAAAGTACTTTTAGATACATACTACTTCATGGGTGTAGTAAGCCATCTGTGGTTGTCATTGAGATAAATTTCTCATATTTGTCATGGGAATTATAAAACTTAAAATTGCAATGATATAGTTTTGTTAATAAACTTGTGATTTTTCTAGAGAAGAGGCAAAGACCCCACAGAACACGTACCTGAAATAATTCTGAATAATTTTACAACACGGCTGGGTCATTCTGTTGGACGAATGTTTGCATCTCTATTTCCCCATAATCCTCAGTTTATTGGAAGGCAGGTTGCCACATTCCACAATCAACGTGATTATATCTTCTTCAGATTTCACAGGTGAGGAAGGTACCTTAACTCCTTGGACTTTTAATCATGAAATACCTTTTCAAGATAAACCTGTTTTCTAATGTATTTTGACAGGTATTATAGATGAGAAATTCTTTTCAACCATCATAAACGTTAAAGAAGTAACAGTTGGGTTAATGCAGACTAATTTCCTCAACTTTTTTCTTTACCTTTGAAGATACATATTCAAGAGTGAAAAGAAAGTGGGAATTCAGGAACTTGGACCACGTTTTACCTTGAAATTAAGATCTCTTCAGAAAGGAACCTTTGATTCTAAATATGGTGAATATGAATGGGTCCATAAGGTATGTGCTTACTCTTTAAAAGCCATTTCGATGATTTTAAGTATGGAATGAGAAAGAAATCGTATACTCTTTAAGCTTTGGGTTGTTCTACCTCAAGTTACGCTTCTGAATGTCTTCCCTCATGAGCTATAAGAACCATTCTCTAATGTGGTGTTTGGGTCTGGTGATTAATCCTGGTTCATTTGAAGTATCCTAAATATTAATGGTTCTCAAAGTAGGACCAGAAAGAAGCATCACCTGGAAACTTTTAAGACAAAAAATTGTTGGGCCATAGATTTACTGAATTGGACCCAGCAACCTATTCATAAGCTTGTGTTACCCTGATTCGGGTGCATGCTTGAGAACTATTTTCTATCTAGTAAGTAGTATTTCACTTAAGTGCTATTTTTACTTTAAAATTGTATGTGTTTAACACATCTATTGGAACTGTAATTTCCAACACCTTTTATATTAAACCTGAAGACTGATACTTCAGTGACAGTTTTTAGCAATTGTTACCCATAGATTGTGTGCTAACTTTGTTTACCCCCTAACTTTCAGCCCCGGGAAATGGATACAAATAGAAGAAAATTCCATTTATAAAATACTGAAGGAACAGTATTGGATTTTGCAGAACAGGCCTATCTTAAATGTGTAACAGAAGACTCTTCAAAATGGCATTTACTGATTTCATATACCTTCTTTCGTGTCTGGACAAATTACCTAGTGCCATGAATTACCACTCACTGTTTCTTTAGGACATACAAATAAAAGTCATTTTGGTGCGAGTTTATGTTGCAATTTAATTTCCTGAAATTTAAATCAAGACTCAATCTAGCCCTAGCCGGTTTGGCTCAGTGGACAGAGCGTCGGCCTTCGGACCAAAGAGTCCCGGGTTCAATTCCAGTCAAGGGCATGTACCTCTGTTGCAGGCTCCTCCTCGGCCCAGGCCCTGGTCCGGGCTCGTGCAGGAGGCAACCAAAAATTGATGTTTCTCTCTCACATTGATGTTTCTGTCTTTCCCTCTCTCTTCCACTCTCCCTAAAAAGTAATGGAAAAATATCCTCGGGCCCTGGCCGGTTTGGCTCAGTGGATAGAGCATCAGCCTGCAAACTGAAGGGTTCCAGGTTCGATCCAGTCAAGGGCACATGCCTGGGTTGTGGGCTCGATCCCCAGTAGGAGGCATGCAGGAGGCAGCCAATTATGATTCTTATCATGGATGTTTCTCTCTCTCTCCCTTTCCCTTCCTCTCTGAAAAAAAAAAACAAAAAAAAAAAAAACAACAAACTCAATCTAACTTTCCCAAATGCACTTTTTTAAAAAAATCTTTATTGCTGAAAGTATTATATGTCCTCTTTTTTCCCCATTGACCCCTTCTAGGCCTCCTCCGCCCCTCTACCATGTACACTTTCATGGTACATGTGGGCTAGAGGAAAATACAGTGCTCAGTGGATACATTGTAACCAACCCACTAGATTCCTACCAGACTCTTGGATCTGGCACAGAGTTTTTAACTCAGTTTTCTGAATGATTGGAGACCACGTGTCTGGGATGTTTTAACATTTCCTTAAGCCTTTCCGAAGGATAAAAATTTTTAAGCAAAATGGTTTACCAAGGACTTAAAGCAAAGTTGCAAATTATTGAAGCCAATCTTTGGTTCCTTTTTTCTTACTACGTTATACATCATTATTCTGTACTGTAGTACTCCAGAAATTGTCTCAAGCTCTGAAGCTCTCAAGTTTTTCTTATATCTTCTAATGGAATTCTTACATCCAGTCTTTTCTCTACTGTCCTTATTAGGAGATAGGAGATAAAGTAAACAACTTAGGTGTAGTGGTAATAAACCCACAAAGGAGTTTATTAGAAATATTGATTACTAAAACAAAGCTAGCCCTGTAAATAACTCATATGAGTAGAAACTAGTATTAGCAACTTTCTTCTGACCCTTAGAAGAAGTGTGCAACTTACCTTTTCTAGCAGTTTTGCAAATGTATGGCATAAAGTTAGAAGAGTTGGTGGAACAAACGCTAAAAACAACCCATAATGATAATGGGAAAATTGTCATTTAATTTAGGTGTTCAAAACAAACTAATACATAGTGTATTACCAATAATTAAGCAAAAATACTTTTTATACTAAGTATTTTATTTGTATGCTGCTGCCAGTGTATATAAAATAATCATTCTTGTGAAATAGAAATTCATGAAAATTCAGAGAGGTAGATGTTAAGGACTGACAAAAGCAGAAGTTTGTATAGTATGGCACATGTTATAGGGTAAGCTTTTTGTACAGGCTTCAGATTTAGCTCTCTTTGAATATTCACCGGATCAAGAAAAGTGGTTTAGAACACCTGAAATGGGAAGAAGAAAAAAAGTGAGTTAGGGTAAAATGTCAAAGAATAGTCAATGGATTAACAATAGCACTGCATTTTGTATTATTTTTACAGCATTCATCTGAATGTTAGTTTATAAAGTACTTTCAATTAAACTAAACCTAGTTTAAAAAAAAACGACACATCACAGGGTTTCTGGAGGAAAAACAGGATAGGAAATGACTGGTGTAAAATGTAGCATTCTCTTAATTTTCAAAACCACTCTGAAGTATATATCATTTACAGTTTATAATCAGACTTAAAGATTAACTTGCTAAGATCATTGCTAAAATACACTCTGTCTTAATTTAAAATGAACAATAGTATTGGGGAGAGCAGTTTGGTAATATCTACTAAGGTAGAAGGTGCAACCACACTTCTCTCTCTACCCAACTAAACCTATATACAAAGAGAAACATGTACATGGATATTATTTATAGTGATATTTTAAGAGCAAAGAACCGGAAATAGCCTACACTCAAGAGGATTGGATAAACTAAGGTTCATACACAATGAAATACTAGACAGCCAATTAAATGACTAAACAATCTACATGGAGATAAACCAAGAACTATATGTAGTAAAAATAAAAACATGGGCATACCAACTTCACGATGTTATCTATGTGGAAAGGTAGGAAAAATATATTTTTTTTAAAAATTAACAAGGTAAACTAATTCAGGATAGATACAAATTCATCTTTATACTTGAAAATTTGATATATTCCATGATGAAAATGTTCCAAAGGCATAAACAATCAATGGTGAAAAAACAAAGTGTTTAACTTAACATTTGAATCAGTGCAAATTACAAAAAGAAGATAGTCAGAAAATAGCAAATAGGCTGGCAAGGGCTCAGCATCAAGTTCCAGGTGAAATAACAAATTTTAATAAAAAGACTAGTGTTAATAAAATTTAAATGCCATTCCTTATTGAATAATTTTACTTCTAGAAATGTACCTTAGAGAGGTAAAGTATATATAAGTATATAGATACCAACATATTCCCTTCGGTGTAGCTTCAAATTTGGAAACTTCAATATTCAATGAAGTATAATTAAGTTACAGTACAACCACTGAACATCTAACATCTCATTTACAAATATTTAATGAAATAAAATTCGTATTTTTAAACTACATACCATGATCCTCATTTTATTTATTTTTTGATTGATTTTGGAAAGGAAGAAGGGGGAAGAGAAACATTAATTTGTTGTCCCATTTATTTATGCATTCATTTTTGATTCTTGTATATGCCCTGGCTGGGGATTGAACCCACCACCTCTGGTGTATTGGGACAAATAATTTTTTTCTCTCTTAAAAGGAAATATCTTAACAATGATTATTTCTAGGTATACTGACCATGGTAATTTGTATATTCCTTAGACCAGCTGTTGATAAATTACCTATGCTGTTGTTTTTTGATAAAAACCATATATTTTTAAATGCTATAAGTATAAAGTTTCAACTGAATTCTCTGTACTCATGTCACTCACTGTGGGCCTAAGACCACTGGCAATAGTACTAGTATAACCCAGAAACTTGTAAGAAACACAGATTGTAGGACCTCACTCCTGACCCACTAAAATAGAATTTGCATTTTAACCAAGTGATTTATAGGTATATCAAATTTGACAAGAAATGTTTTTACATCATTTTTCCTAGCCAAAAATGTTTCAAATCATAATATCCACAAAGCTGTTTCATTATACTGCCAGGATTAATAACCATTATCTTACTTTGAAACCTGGGTTATTATCCCAGCCATATTTAAACACTTATCTGTAGACTCCTGTGAAATGTAGACTATTAACTTCCAGCTAAGAGCCAGGCTTCTTAACAGTACTTTTTATCATATGAAAATAAGCCATTTTGTAAGTGAATAGGAACAGAAGTTTAAAAAGGATCTTTAATAAACCATAAAAATACTAGCGTTCCCGTTGCAGGAAAAATCCTGCAATAGGGTTTCCTGCTGCACTCTACCCCGCCCCGCCTCCGCTACTCCCTTGTCCCCGGGGCCCGCCTTCTCTGCCAGCCCGCCCTGCTCTCCTTCCTTCTCCCCCGGCCCCGCCTCCGCTCCTCCCTCCTCCTCCCCCCGGGCTTGTTTGCTTCTCCGCAGCTTTGCTCCCTTCAGCATCTCTTGGCTTCTTTCTAAGCTGTCTTGATATGCAAATTAGCCACCATCTTTGTTGGGCTAATTTGCATACTCGTCCTGATTGGCTGGTGGGCGTGGCTTGGGCATAGCGAAGGTGCGGTCAATTTGCATATTTGTCTATTATTAGGTAGGATGTAATTGCAAAAACTGCCATGAAGAATTAATATTGCCAGAAGCAAGGTACTGCTTAATAGGAGCTAGACTGTTGAAAAGACTGACTTCAGTATGGAAAACCTATCACTCAAAGGTGCTTTCCCCGAGCCTCCCCACTCACTGCCCCCCCAACCCTGGTGTTTCCAAAAATCTTAACCAACCACTGTATTTACTGGAAACGTGTTACACTTATACAGACTTCCTGGATACTCCCAAATCTACAAAGCTTAATTAGGGAGGGCACAACTATGTAACATGGTATTTTGGGAAGCAGCTTCCTGGACTTTGAGGAGTTAGACTGTTTGTAAAGGGTGTGTGCCATACAGTTTTTTTGTGGGTTTTTTTTTTAAGAGCACTATTAATTTAAGGTTGCTCCTCATAGGTCAATACTAGTGAGTACACACCCTGACTAAAGCACTATTAGCACCCTTGGGTTACATTTAAAATGTAACCACAGCATATTTTGGTCACATCTCTTTTGGACTAACATGGTTTTGCACATATTGACATTTGATCTGGAAGGCACAGATTAAAATTTAGAAGTTAGCTTATTCAATTGTCTCATTTTCTCTTGCATTCACGACTCCCAATTCTTTGCTATGTTGCCCTATAACTGAATTCTGTTAGAGTAAAAGCACCAGAATCAATCCAAATCAATTGGTAGTACTTTAAAAGTCATCCCCATAAACATTCTATAAAGTTTAAAAACTAAATATTTGCTACATACACAAAAATTAGACTAGTGTTTGGGGACCTCAAAATACACCGTTAGGCCAATGCTATAAAAAGTAACAGGGCATGTCAATGTGATTTTCTAGTAACTCTCCTATATCCTCTTGTATGGTTATTAAATCATCTATTTAACCCTCTTTATGGTAAAATAGAAACAATTAGTCTTCGTGACTACTAAATCAGTAAATTTCACCAACCCTTACAAAACAAGACTGGAAACTTGCAGTGCCAAACAAAAGTGCATAGAAGCAAACAAAAAGACTTAACTGGTTATTCCAGCTTCGTGTAGTTTTGTTGTTTTACTGTAAGTAAACTTACCTTCAAAATTCATTTTACTACAAAAAGGAACAAACTTTCTGGGGTCTGAAGGGATTGGTACTTGAAGATACTCCAGTCAGCAGGGGGTCATGTTGAGCATTCTGCAGACAGAATTGTTTCAAATCTGCAGCTGCCTGGGAAACCTATAGGTAACAAAGTGGGAGGGAATGGGAGGTGATTTAAGAATGTTTTCAGAAAAAGTTTTCTCAAATCTTTCAAAATACCTGCAATAAACATTTCTTTTAACTCAAAAGATACATACTAATTGGAGTTTATCAGTCACATACTGAGCTCTTAAAGCAGGGTATGTAAATAAGACATTTGTTTCATTTTGCTTATTAGAAGCATTATCAAATGATTTAGTACAAACAGCACAATTCCATTTATCTGTAAAGTATAGCACATCTTGCTAGTTTACTAATAAGCAGGTTGCTCAAGTGCAACCTTGAGGAGAAGCAGCATCTTTTTATTAAAAAGCAATACACGTGATAAGAGTTTACGCAAAAAGCATTGAAATTCTAGCAAACTATTACTTCACCTTGAAAGCAGTATTACTGGAAAAATGCTACCACTGTGAATGAACATAAAGTTCTAAATCTAAACCATTCAATTCATTGTTTTGGTATCATGTATCACCAGCTGTTTAATGTTACAAAACTGGACAGTGACAGCTTTCTGCTCAGTGTCAGGTGACTGAAAAGCTGATAGCAAACTTCAGTTAATTTTAACAACTTCACTGAGCAGCTTACCTGTAAGAAACTGTATTTGCCTTAAATGTGATTTTACTGTTGTTAATCCTCACCAGAGGCTATTTTTCCATTGATTTTTAGAGAAAGTGGAAAGGAGGGGGAGAGAGAGAAACATCTATGTGAGAAACATCGACTGGTTACCTTCCGCATGCACCCCATCCAGGCCCGGGAACAAGCCTGCAACAGAGGTACATGCCCTTGACCATAATCAAACCCGGAACCCTTCAGTCCACAGGCCGATGCTCTATCCACTGAGCCAAACTGGCTAGCGCCTTAAATGTGATTTAATAATTTTCATGTACCGGTATATACAATGCCACCCAAATAGGACTTAAAGAACTTCTATGGCCGAAACCGGTTTGGCTCAGTGGATAGAGCGTCGGCCTTCGGACTCAAGGTCCCAGGTTCGATTCTGGTCAAGGGCATGTACCTTGGTTGCAGGCACATCCCCAGTAGGGGGTGTGCAAGAGGCAGCTGATCGATGTTTCTCTCTCATCGATGTTTCTAACTCTCTATCCCTCTCTCTTCCTCTCTGTAAAAAATCAATAAAATATATATATTTTTTTAAAAAAAAGAACTTCTATGGCTTTACATTTTACTTTGTTTATTAGCTGTATCATTTAAACATCTACTATTTGTACATAATTTGGTAAGGTGATGCAGGATACAAAAACAATGAACTGAATGGTTTAGGTGTAGAATATGGATCACTAAAAGATGCCCCAAATGAATAAAATATCCTGTCTTGAACTGAGGTTTAGGAAGATGGGAAGGATAATCATTTATTCTCAGTTTTAACTATCCTCAAGGAGGGTGAGTGCCGTAGTCCAAGTCCAGTCCAGCTGGGGTATTTGGCCTTTGAAAAGGAGGTTAGGAGCATCACAGATGCTCTCTATACCAAGAAAGCCTGCAGGTTATTGCTGTACCTGATAAAAGTACATTAACCTGACAAAATGATCCAACATCCTGAGCTGAATCTAAACTCCACTCTCAGAATCTATTTGTATGTTTGGCTTATACAACAGTCCAGGGTAATGAGTTCCATAGGTTTATTTAGCAACTGTGTAAAGTAGTAGTTTTAAAATACCTGTACCAAGTACTTTGATAAATGGCCACTCAAAAGGAGGTAGGTATAGAGCTAAAGTATTATTATTTTTCACATTCTTATAACTTGATTTCATTCACATCGACTAGCAACAAAAATACAGTCAAGTATCTGTTAATTTTTTTTTAAGGTATATTTTATTGATTTTTTACAGAGAGGAAGAGAGAGGGATAGAGTTAGAAACATTGATGAGAGAAACATCAATCAGCTGCCTCTTGCACACCTCCTACTGGGGATGTGCCCACAACCAAGGTACATGCCCTTGACCGGAATCGAACCTGGGACCCTTGAGTCCACAGGCAGACGCTCTATCCACTGAGCCAAACCGGTTTCGGCCTGTTAATTTTTTGCCCAAGGTGTAGTAAGCTCCCACTTAACTAACTTTCACAAACTTCTCAAGCACCACTATGTGCCAAATATACTTCTAGACATTGAGAATACATAAAAGCAACCAGGTCCCTGCTGTTATGGAGCTGACAGTTCAGAGAAAAAGCCAGATAAGGTGCTCTAAAGAAAAAAAAAAAAAAAGAGCGGTTTGTTAGATTGTGACATACAGAAAGGTGTCTCTGAGAAGGTGACATTTAAACAGAACTCAATGCCCCAAAATCCAGCCAAATGACCACCAGTGTGAAACTGATCCGTGAGAATTCCAAGGAGTGGGGAAAAGAGGCAAAAGAGGTAAAAGTTCTAAAGAACTCACAAGCTGCTAGCCTCTATGGCGCTGTAATAATCACCAGCCAGGAGGCTGAAATCCTATAATCCTGACATAATTACTAGTGCCCTCTTTCACTCCCAAAGGCGTCCTGGGTTGGTAATCAAGTGTATGGTCCCCCTACATATGGGAGAATTTCTCAAGCATTTGTGACAATTTCTATCAACTGTATTCAAACAAAGGTTTAAACAGTAAACTTGTGCTAGCTTAAAAATATCACTGGTAAAAAGAAAGCATCTAGCATAGTCATGGATAAAAAAGATGCACAAGATGAAATCAAACTGACCACATTTTGCATCTAAAGAAAAGCTCATTTAAAGTCTCCAGGTTTGCATGCCACCCTCCTCCTGCCTAGCCCTACCATCAGACAAATTGAGAACTCTAAAACCAAGTCACTTGGAGGTGGCTTTAATGATTTCGACCAGAAGCCTCCTAAAGAATTAAGTATAGGATGCAGGCATCATGCTGGGGTTATTGAAGGGGCCAAGGTTTTCATAACAAAGCCCTCGGTGTACTTTAGTCTGAGGACTTCATATCATTTTCTTTGGAGACTAGGGCTTAAGTACCCGTACGTAACACAACTTTCAACCAGCATTTCTTTTCTTTCCTGGGCCATTCCAATGTATAATAAGGGCACACCTGACTGTCCACAAATACCACTAGGTAAGGTTAAGAATCTGGAGATTAGAGAAATGAATTCCAAACAGCAATGGAGTCCACAGCACTCACAGGACAGGGAGGGGAATCCCACACCAAGACTGGTGGGAATTTCCCTTCCCTCCTGAGGTGAACACAACTAAGTTAGGTTCCTGACATTTCTACTTAAAGGAAATAGGCAAATGGGAGACCCATCTTACTCCACAAAACATTTCCGGGAGAAGTAAAGACCACCCTGATGAATACAGAATCAAATCATCTTGGAAAATGGCTGCTGCTTTGGACAAAGTGAATGATTCATATTCTACTCTCGTTTCTTCTTTTAAGTACAAGGAGTGTTTCACATGGAAGATGATCTGTACCAGAAAGAAGCCGAAATCCACTTGGGATTTTAAAAATCTGGAGGAACTTGGAATAGCACTCGAATGTCCGGTTGTCACACATCAACACATACAAAAGCCCCCTTCCGTCCCCCCCGTCCCCCCAGCCCCACAATAAAATAGCCAAAGACAAGGTCGATGCTAACCAAATGCCAAAGTAAGTAAGACTGGTCCACCCTAATCACTTTCCACAGGCACGCGGGCCTGGAGATCTCCCCAAGGTCAGATCGCCGCAAACGGCGCCAAATGGGTAGGAAACGCACGCTCGGCACGAGACTGGTTAGACCGGGCACCAGTGGTAACCTTACACACCGCGGACGGTTCAAAAACAAACAGAGTTCAAGTCAGGCAAGAATTCGTCCTCAAGTTCGGTGGATGAGAGGAGCCGGAGGTAAGAATCTTCTGCTCAAGGGAGTGGGTTTGGAAAGGTCCGACACGAAAACAAAAAAATACGTCTGTTCTCAATCAACGATGGATAAAGCCCCGCGGGGCGCCGAGAGGCGGAGGAGGCCGGGAGAGGGACGGGAAGGGTGCGGACCGCGCGGAGGAGCAGCCGCGGGCCCGGCCAGCGCGGAGTCACCGCGCAGGGAGGGAGGGAGGGGGGGCGGTCAGAATGCGGAACGCCGCGGCTCAGCCCGCCGCCGGCCCGCTTCGGGAAATCTTAGGGCGGAAGGGCGCGCCAACCGGAGCCCCAACCCCAGCGCCCACTCACGCCGCTAAGTCTCTTAACGTTCGCAGCTCCCGGGTCGCCAACGGCGCCCGGCGCGCACCCTCAGTCTGCCCGCCCCGGCCAGCTCGGCGGCGATCCCACCGCCACGTCCGCCTTCCCCTCCCCCCCCCGCCGGCCGCCCGCCCCCACTCACCTTCACGCGGTTGAGCCCGGCTTCCAGCCGGAGCTGTTGAACCACTTTCTTCATAGCGGTGACGCTGGAGGAACCAGACATGGTGCACGGGAGTGCCGGGCAGATGGGTCGGTAGCGGGTCGCGGGTCCGCGGGGGCCAGACGGCGGGGCAGCGACGCGAGGGGCGGAGCTCGGAACTTTGTCTCCAAGTTTCCGGTTCTTCGCCCAGCGGCTCCGCCCTCGGCGCGCATGCGCGCCTCCTCCGCCGGCAGTTTCAGCGACACGCCCGGTGGGACGCGAAAGCTGGGAGGCGGAGACGGAGCGTGAGGGGCGGGGCGGGGCGGCGGTGGGCGTGGCCGCCGCGAGACGCGAGCGCAGACTGGATCCGCCTCTCCTCTCCCTCGGGCCCCCGGGAGGCGGGTGTGGGAGGGATTGGGAAAGCGCGAGTCCTTGGCCGCGGAGACCCCAGAGGCGCTCCTGAGGAGACCGCGGAGTGGGAGCCGGACGCTTGAGGGAGTTTATCGAAGGCCTGGCGGCGGGGTGACCAGGAGGCTCCAGTTTTCCTGACGGAGTTGGCGGCAGAGGTTGAGGGAAGGAAAAGGGAGAGCCCTGCCGAGGTGTGGGAACTACAAGTACCCGCTTTCTCACTGTCACCCCATCCCCACAGGGGCCTCTGAGTGATCCGAGTGTGTCCTGTGGGCGCGCTCTCCGCAGCCCGCGTCCCCACCGTGAGACCTTAAGGCCGAGAGGGCGTGGCGGGCGCGGTAACCGACCGCGGGGGCCGCCGGGTGGCGGGCAGCTGGGCGCTGGTTCCCCGGAGAAAACGGGATCTTCTCAAGGTTCGGCTTCTGTTGCCTCTTACCTCTTGGTTTTCTGGAAGAGGCTGTGAAAAAGCCAAGGTGCTGGTTGAATATTTACACCTGTCTCCTCTTGTTATCTGTTTCATTTCTTTAATGTAAAATAAGCTTATTTCACTTTTAAAAGTCACAACTATTTTTTTGTGTTTCGGGAAAATTTGCTCTTTTTTTTTTATATATTTCAGTAACTTATCGACCTTGATCTTCAAAATGGTTTTCTAAAGAGATAGTAGGACTAATCAAGGAAAATAGGCTGTTTCACCCATGGGAAAGTAAGTGTTATGTCAAAGCATTTAGGACAAATGTTTTCTATTTTATATATCTACATATACCTATACAGATATATCTATATCCATCTGTATATTCTTGTCGATTTCAAAGAGGAAGGGAGAGATAGAAACACCAATGATGAGAGAGAATCATTAATGGGCTGCCTCCTGCATGCCCCCCACTGGGGATGGAGCCCACCACCGGAGCATGTGCCCTGATCCAGAATCCAACCATGATCTCCTGGTTCATAGGTCAAGGCTCAACCACTGAGCCAGGCAATGTTTCCTATTCTGTTGGAACAGCCCATTAACGAATATACTAATGACTTCAATGAATATTAATAATTTCATTATTAATGCATTTCAAATTTTTTGTATAGTGAGAAATCCCATATATAATTTGCTCTATGTCCACAAGTCCTAACTCATTTACTGAACAATTTAAATAATTTTACAAAAATGTCCAGTGTAGCCCTAGCTGGTTTGGCTCAATGGATAGAGCGTCGGCCTGTGGACTGAAGGGTCCGGGTTCGATTCTGATCAAGGGCACATGCCCGGGTTGTGGGCTCAATCCCCAGTAGGGGGAGTGCAGGAGGCAGCCAATCAATGATTCCCTCTCATCATTGATGTTTCTATCTATCCTTTCCTCTCTGAAATCAATAAAAATATTTTTTTTAAAAAATGTCCAGTGTACTTACGCATTGTACTTAATTCATACAATGGATGTAATGACTAGGATTATAAACCAGGGTTTGACTTCAGGCCTTATCTATCCTTGGTATCTCTGGGCAAGCCACTCAAACTTTGCTGAGATTCTGTTTCCTCATTTCAAAATGAAATAATAAAACTCCCCAGAGCTGTTTGTGAGAATGAAATTAAATTATACACATTAAGAATATGACAAGTTATCTCAATATCACTTTTCCTTCTTCCCCAGCAGCATTTTAAATTATTTCACTTTTGGTGGCTTGTTGACTGACTTCATTCATACTTGGCACATTTGGAAGATTAAAAATATATATTTTTAATGGGACATGAATGAATGGTTTTATAGATTATACAGAACTAGAAATCTGCTTCTCTGGCTCCCAATCCATTTAATTATTTTGTGTGAGATTCCACTATATTGGTATATTTAAATGTAGCCCATTTCAGGTTTCCAATTTTAACATTGATTTAGGATTTTCTAAAGTTCACCGAGCATCTCTTTGTATACTCTATAATCAAATCAGACAGGAAATAAAAATCACCAGAATTCTTATTTCTAGGTACTGCACAGAGTATCAGAAATTCTTAAGCTTTCCTGAAGATTCCACTAAAAAACTACTAGAACTGATAATTCAGTGAAGTAAATATAAAATACAAAATAAATATCCAGAAATCACTTGCATTTTTATACACCAATAATGAACTATCACAAGGGAAAACTTAAGAAAACAATCCCATTTACAATTCCATTAAAAGAAATACCTAGGAATAAATTTAACCAAGGATGTAAAAAAT
Source organism: Eptesicus fuscus (assembly GCF_027574615.1). Lineage (NCBI taxonomy): Eukaryota > Metazoa > Chordata > Mammalia > Chiroptera > Vespertilionidae > Eptesicus > Eptesicus fuscus. The sequence continues at coordinate 62,310,435 of NC_072481.1, forward strand.
CTGTACTCAGAAAATTATAAAGCCCTGAAGAAAGAAGTTGAAAAAGATACAATTAAGTGGAATCATGTACAATGTTCATGGATAGGAAAATGTCTATACTATACAAAGCAATCTAAGATTCAATGCAATTTCTATCAAGATACCAATGGTGTATTTCACAGAACTAGAATAAATATTCCAAAAATTTATATGGAACTACAAAAGACTGAATTACATAGCAATCTTGAGAAAGAGCAACAAAGTTGGAGGAATCACATTACTTGATATCAAACTATACTACAAGCATAGTACTGGCAGAAAAACATATACAAGATGCCCCCCCCAAAAAAAATGTACACAAACTTTGAATAATTATAAAGGCAGTGTTTATTAAAATACATTTCATTTTCAAAATGTAATAGAATCTACAGATAAAGTATGTAGATCAATGAAACAGAATAGAGAGCCTAGAAATAAACACACCTTTATGGTCAATTAATATTTGACAAAGGAGGCAAAAACTTATAATGAGGTAAAGATAATCTATTCAATAAATCATGTTGGGAAAATTGGACTGATACAAAAAGTTGAAACTAAACCACCTTCTTACACCATACACAAAAATAAACTCAAAATGGATTAAAGACTTAAATGTTAGAGTTGAAATAAAAATTCTATAAGAAAACAGGCTGTGCCCTAACTGGTTTGGCTCAGTGGATAGAGCGTCGGCCTGTGGACTGAAAGGTCCCAGATTCGATTCTGGTCAAGGGCATGTACCTTGGTTGTGGGCACATCCCCTGTAGGAGGTGTGCAGGAGGCAGCTGATCGATGTTTCTCTCCCATTGATGTTTCTAACTCTCCATCACTCTCCCTTCCTCTCTGTAAAAAAATCAATAAAATATATTTTTTAAAAAAAAGAAAACAGGCTGTAAAACAGACATTTTTCATAGCAATATTTTTTCTGATATATATCCTTTGGCAAGGGAAACAAAAAAATAAATAAATGGAACTACATCAAACTAAAAAGTTTTTGCACAACAAAGGAAACCATCAACAAAACAAAAAGACAACCTACTGAGTGGGAGAACATATTCACCATTGATACATCTGATAAGGGGTTAAATATCCAAAATTTATAAAGAACTTCTAAAACTCAACACCAAAAAATCAAACAGTCCAATTAAAAAATGGGTAAAGGGCCCGATTGGTGTGGCTCAGTGGTTGAATGTCAACCTATGAACCAGGAGGTGATGGTTCGATTCCTGGTCAGGACACATGCCCAGAATGCATGTTTGATCCCCAGTAGGAGGTGTGCAGGAGGTAGCTGATCAATGATTCTCTCTCATTGATGTTTCTGTCTCCCCCTCTCCCTTCATCTCTGAAATCAATAAATATATATATATATTTTTAAAAAGGGGCAAAGGACCTGAATAGACATTTCTCCAAAGAGGACTTACAGATGGCCAATAGACATATGAAAAGATGTTCAATGTCATTAATCATCAGAAAAATGCAAATTAAAACCACAATGTGATATCACCTCACACCTATCAGGAAAGCTATCATCAACAAATCATCAAACAAGTGTTTGAGAGGATGTGAAGAAAAGCGAACCATCATGTACTATTACTGGGAATGAGGATTGATGCAGCCACTGTGGAAAACACAGAGTTACCTCAATAAATTAAAAATAGAACTGCCTTTTGACCCAGTGATTTCACTTCTGGGAATATATCTGAAGAAACCTGAAACACTAATTGGAAAGAATATATGCACCTCTTCTGTTCATTGTAGTGTTATTTACAACAACCAAAACTTTGAAGCAGCCCCAGTGTCCATCAGTAGATGAGTGGATAAAAAAGCTGTGTTATATTTGCACAATGGAATACTACTTGACTGTAACAAAAGAAGTCAATCTTACCATGGACGGACCAGGAAAGCATTATACTAAGAGAAATAAGCCATTCAGAGAAAGACAAATATGATTTCACTTATATGTGGAATCTAATGAACAAACAAAATAGAAACAGACTCAAAGAACAGACTGACAGCTGTCAGAGGGGAGGGGAGTTGCTGAGATTTAGTATACAAGATAAAGCCAACATTTCATTCCTGGCAGGAGAGTGGTTATAAAGCAAAATTATACAGTAAATGAGAGATTAGACTAGAACTCTATAGCCCCAAATATTTGACTATCCAGCTATCAATCTTTTGTTTGAATTGTCATTGTTTTGTTAATTAGCTAATTAATAGGTAAGGAATTTGAAAATACCAAAGATTATGTGGTAGGAGTTAGTAAGTGAAATGTGATTTGGTTAGGATCAACTACAAATTCTAAGCGTGCCTAAAGAGGTTAATGAAGCCTCTGTTGGTTTTGATAGTAAAGACTTAAGTTACCTCAAGCAATGAAGAGATTATTGTAAAAATCAACATAGAGCAGTAGTGGAGTTGATTATAGCCAAACTGGGAATAGATGCAAGACTAGAGACCTCAACAGGAAAAATTTTCACTCTTCTTTCTAGTGCGCAGCTATAAACATGAATTACTTATGTATCTCCTCAGTTACCTTCTCACAGCCAGTTAGTCATTCTGTCTATTCTTTATCTCTTTTCTATCTTTGTTTACAAATAATTGTAGCTTTCTCATAACATGGGCTTACCCCATGGCTATGCTGCTACTTCATGACTTCCCTTTCCTTCCTTCCTCCCTCCCTCCCTCCTTTCTTTCTTTCTTCCTTTGTTTCTTTCTTCCTTTCTTTCTTTCTTTCTTTCTTTCTCTCTTTCTTTCTTTCTTTCTTTCTTTCTTTCTTTCTTTCTTTCTCTTTCTTTCTTTCTTTCTTTCTTTCTTTCTTTCTTTTCTTTCTTTCTTCCTTCCTTTCTTTCTTTCTTTCTTTCTTTCTTTCTTTCTTTCTTTCTTTCTTTCTTTCTTTCTTTCTTTCTTTCTTCCTTCCTTCCTTCCTTCCTTCCTTTCTTTCTTTCTTTCTTTCTTTTCTTTCTTTCTTTCTTTCTTCCTTTTCTTTCTTTCTTTCTTTCTTTCTTTCTTTCTTTCTTTCTTTCTTTCTTTCTTTCTTTCTTTCTTCTTCCATTTTGCTTCAGTGTCTACTAACTACACACTTTAATCTTTAGTTCTCTCAATCCTAATTCCTAAAGGCTCATCTCATGCCAGGCCATTTTATTTGTCTATGGCCAACCAGGATTTGGTCTTAGTATTGATCCAATCAGAAATGGTAAAGACAGTTATAATTCAAAGCATGGCTTCTTTGCTATAGTATAGTGGGGCAGTTTACCTTAGGACAATAATAAAGCAGGTCTTGATTGATCTGTGCCGAGTTTGCTTAATTAAAATTTTCTTTTGAATTAAAATATCAGGTGTTTAATGTATCCACAGGAGTTAAAAATTCTGGCCTCCCAATCTGCATACCAATTACTGTACTGTAATTATTATAGATCATTATCACTAATTCTTATCTAATAAGGAAGTTACTATAGATGTATCTGAGTCTTCTCTAAAAATATACTTTGTAGAAAATACTGTATGTATTTTATCTTAATTTTTGACCGAGAGAAGATGAATTGTTTAAACTGTGTCCTGGTTACAACTCTATTATAATTTACCACATTACTTAATTGTGTAGGATGTATGTTCATCCCATTATAATTATTAGCCCTATTTATTAGTAATATATCTATTTGAATTATTATAATAAGATTGTATACATACCTAAGTTGCCATTTTGACTCCATTTTAAAAAGTCTTTTATATATGTGTGTGTGTTGTTTTTTTTTCACTTTTTGAATGAATCAGAGACCAGAAATGAATGGAATACTATCTTAAACAAGTCAAAAATCTGTTACAACATTTATACTACTTGAATGAAGAAAGGTAAAAAACCCCACAAAATTCCATCTGATAATTATTACCCCATTCAGACATTGGTGAATTTGTCCCTCAATCCAAGTCAACCTTCCTCATCAGAGGTAAGAAAATATTTTTATACTAAAATATATGAAAAATTTGCTAATCTTGGAAAACAAAATTTTTTAATGTTTTTATTGATTTTAGAGAGAGAGGAAGGGAGAGGGAGGGAGAGAGAGAGAGGGAGAGAGAAACATTGATGAGGAAGAGAAACATCGATCAGCAGTGCCTCCTGCCTACTTGGGATTAAGCCAGAAACCTGGGCATGTGCCCTGACCAAGAATCGAACTAGCAATCTTTTGGTGCATGGGATGACACTTAACCACTGAACCACACCAGCCAGTGTCTTTGAATAATTTTGATAAAGCAAAAATATGGATTATATAAAGTGTTAGATATTCACTTTGAACTCAACTCTATGTATTCCATTGTCTGATAATAGTACTTGTATCTCTAGCTCACTTCCTCTAAGTACCCTGATTGTACTGGGACCTATAATCACCTGTTTTTCATTTGTTTGTTTGTTTTTATTCCTTTCAATGCCATCCATAGCTGGCTTAAATACTGTGGAACAGTCTTGATCACTTTCTTGCACGTTTTGACTCCTTGCCCCTCTCTCTTTTCATTATACTCCTTAGCAAAACAAAAATGCTGGTTAATCCAATTCTATACCTATACCTATACCTATAGCATGGCTGAAGAAACCTATATCAGCATAAGGATTATATCTCACTTTATTTATTTTTTATTTTTATTTTTTTAACTTTACCATTTATTTATGTATTTATGTATTTATTTATTTATTTTTAGTGTCCAATCTCTTTTAGTACAGAAAGGGTGCAGTGAAAATGTATCCATATATCCTTGGGGTGGCCCAGAGCAGTCAGTCCCTCCATAGGTTCTTTCTTTTTCATCTTAGCCTTTATTTTCTCTATCTTCAAATGATGCCTTTCTATTTAGTATTTTTTTCTTTTTTTTTCAAGAAAACAATTTTAAATATAATAATGTTACATGCAATGAACACCAATTATTCAAGAAAAATGATCTTACACATAATATTACATACAATAAACATTAATATTTCAAGAATAAAAAGATTTTTAAAAAGGAATAAAAAGATTTTAAGTATAATAATATTACCAAAACTGTACTAACATAGTATGATATCACAAAAGTTGTTGGAAATATTAAAAATCTGCAAATAACAGGATTACTTCTAGTATATTTTCCTCCCTCTGGCTCTATTTTTGTTCATCAGTTTCTGTTGTTCATTATATTCCACAAATGAGTGAGATCATATGATATTTATCTTTCTCCAACTGGGTTATTTTGCTTAGCATGATGCTTTTAAAGTCTATTTTGTTGGATATGAGTATTGCAACTCCAGCTTACTTTTTTTTCTTTTCCATTTGTATGGGTAATTTTTTTCCATCCCTTCACTTTCATCCTGTGTGTCTTTTGTTTTGAGGTCGGTCTCTTGTAGACAGCATATAGTTGGGTCATGTTTTTGTATCCATTCAGCTACCCTACACCTTTTGATTGGAGCATTTAATCCATTTATACTTAGGGTTGTTATTGAGAGGTACTTATTTATAGCCATTTTAATTTTGTGTGGCTACGTTTCTCTCTCTGTTTCCTCTTCTCAGCAATCCCTTTAGCATTTCTTGTAATGCAGACTTGGTGGTGATGAACTCCTTTAGCCTTTTCTTGTCTGAGAAGCTCTTTATTTGAATGTCTATTTTGAATGATAGCCTTGCTGGATATAGTAATCTTGGTCTCAGATCCTTGCTTTGATTACCTTGAATACTTCATGCCATTCCCTTCTGGCCTGTAGAGTTTCTGATGAGAAATAGGTGTCAGCCTTGTAGGTAACAGTTTTCTTTTCTCTTGCTGCCTTTAAGATTCTCTCTTTGTCTTTAATTTTTGGCATTTTAATTATATGTGTCTGGGCATGGGTCTGTTTGGGTTCTTCTTTTTTTTTTTGTCATTTTTTTTTATTGAGGTATTATATGTGTACATATCTTACCATTGCCCCCCCACCCCCCACCCCTGTTTGGGTTCTTCTTGTTTGCCCCCTGAACTTGTGTGACTTCTTCCTTTACCAGGTTAGGGAAGTTTTCTACCATTATTTCTTCAAACACACTCCCTATTCCTTTCTCCCTTTCTGCTTCTTCTGGCACACCTACTATTCTAATATTGTTATGTTTCACATTGTCCCACAGCTCCCTTAAGCTGTCTTCCTGTTTTTTAATTGTTTTTTCTTTTTGGTTCTCTAATTGAGTGATATTTTCAATTCTGTCTTCTAATTCACTTATTCAATCCTCAGCTTCCCCTAATCTGCTGTGTATTCCTTCCAATGTGTTCTTTATTTGTGTTATGTCATTCTTTATCTCAGACTGTTCTTTTTTCAGTTACTGTATCTTTTTTCATACTGTTGAACATTTTTAACATCATTACTCTGAACTCTGTTTCAGATAAATTTCTTATCTCTGCTTCATTTATCTCTTCTGGAGAATTCACTAGTTCTTTCATTTGGGGGTTGTTTCTTTGTTTCTTCATTTGGGTGGTCTGTTTGGGTTTGTGACTATGTTTTAGGTAGATCCTCTATACCTCTCAATCTCTAGGGCAGGGCAGTGTTAAAGGCTGTTTCTGACTAATTGGATGAGGCAAAGACTCAAAGCCTCCAGAGACTGCCTCTGTCTATAGACTAATAGGATTCTGACTTGAATTGCCCCCAGGCAATCATCCTCTGGAGTGGTGAGAGTTTTTTTCAACAGGGTGGGGTAGTTGCTTCTGCCTGGAGGCTAATTGCTACTTTTAATCTCTTATGTGGCCTCAGGGCAAGTGTTTTCCAATAGGGTGTGTCTTCCTCCCAGGCAAGGCAGATTATGTGGGAAAGATGTCCTCTCCTGTGTGGGGGAATGACTTAGCCCAGGAAACTTGGGATGTCTGCCTTCTGAGCTCTATCCCCCAATTCCCAAGTCCTGGGTTCTGCTCTCACCGTTCCAGACCACTTCACCCTCCCTCTGCCAGAGTACAAGGTGGGTGGCTTCACAGGGAATTTTTGTGAATTGGCCCTTTAAGAGGGTGTCCAAACTTTCAGCTGCCACTCCCTGGCAGATAGCACCCCATTGCTTTTCACTGCTAGATGTTATATGGGTACTCTCCTCAGTTTGGTGCTCTCTGCTGGGGAGCCCAGCTTCAGGATTAGATCCCAGAGTTCTCAGTGGCACCGCCCCCCCCCCCACCCCCCCCACAGCTGAGATATCTCTCCAGGACTTTAGTTGCCATCTGTGGGTGCCTGGCCAGCCCTTTCACGCCTCCACCCCTCCTACCAGTCTCTATGCAATCTCCACCTTCAGTCTTTAGGTATCAGCGTTCTCTCCTGTGAGTTTTCCATTGATTATTCAAAAAGCCTTTTCATATTTCAGTTGTAATTCCAGCTTGTTCCTGGGAGCATGTCTGTGCATCATCCTACTCTGCCACCATTTTTAATCTATATCTCACTTTAAATTCATGACCATGAATCTCCAGTGGGACCTTTTGCTAGTAGGCAATCAAACTATCTTCAACTCATTCACTCTTCCATTGATCTAGAGAACTATTTCATTGCTTCACCCCATTTTTTCTTTAAAACAACTCCAAGCTTTTACTCCAATACTCCACCAAGACGGCTATTTTTAAATTCACCTCTGCATTACTAAATCTATTGCTTAATCCTTATCCCACACTTACTTGATATATCTGTGCACAACAGTTAACACTGTTGACCACTCTCTTCCTTGATGTAATTCCTTCGTTTGGCTTTTAACATACATATATCTTGGTTTTCCTCCTACTTTTTTTGTTATTCTCAGTCTTCTTTGCTGGGTTTTCTTTCTTTTTTTTTTTTTTTAAGTATTACTTTTATTTACTTATTTCAGAGAGGAAGGGAGAGAGAGATAGAAATATCAATGATTAGAGAGAATCATTGATTGGCTACCTCCTGCACACCCCCTACTGGGGATTGAGTCAGAAATCTGGGCATGTGCCCTTGACTAGAATCTAACCTGGGACTCTTCAGTGCACAGGCCTATGCTTTATCCACTGAGCCAAAATGGCTAGGGCTTCTTCTTCCTGACTTTTAATATAGAAGAATTTCAGGGGCCGGCTCTTTGTTCTCTTCTCTATCTGCACTCATTCCTTGGTAATCTTATCCAATCTAATAGCTTTAATATCAAGTTTATGCTAAGGATTCCCAAATTAAATCCCCATCCCAGTCCTCTTTTCCAAACTCCAGATTCATATTTTCAATTGCTTACTTACAATCTCCACTTGCATGGCCAGCAGACATCTCAAACTTGACATATATGAGATTGGCCTATGGATTTTTGCCCCACCTTCAAAACCTCTACTACCCATTCTTTTCTCTATATTGGGTGATGGCTAATCCATCCTTTCAGCATCTGAGGCCAAAAACCTTGGACTCATACTCCACTTCTTTCTCAAACTTTACTTCTAATGGATTGACTTGTAGCTTTCAGTGATAAAAATCTGACCACTTCTCATCACCTCTACTGCTAACATGTTGAACTGAGCCACCATCATCTCATTCTTGAACTATTCAAATAGCTTCATAATATTTTCCATTTTCTTGTTCCTTATAGCCTGTTCTGTTATCCTTTTAGTAATTACTAAATACAGCAAAATTTGAAGTAGAGCATTTGGTGTGTCCTGATGTGAAACAATATGAAATACAGGGCACCATTTATAAAATATTCTTGCCCCAGATAATTAATTTGTGTCAGTTGAAGGCTATACAGTTAACTGGTTCCAGGAGATAGCAGGATTGGAAAAATAAGTTAAATGACACCTTAAGGCAGTGGTTCTCAACCTTTCTAATGCCGTGACCCTTTAATACAGTTCCTCATGTTGTGGTGACCCCCAACCATAAAATTATTTTTGTTGCTACTTCATAACTGTAATTTTGCTACTGTTAATGAATCGTAATATAAATATCTGTGTTTCCCTGTACCTCTCTGCCCACAGCCCTGCCCTCCTGTAGTTCCCCCCTCCCCCTCTCCCCTACCCCCCTCATAGCTTGCTGCCCTGCCCCTCCTGTAGCTCTCCGCTGCCCACTTGTAGTTCGCTGCCCCACCTTCCTGCAGATCCATGATCCAGTCATTACCCGGTCGATCGTTATGCCTCACAGCGTAATGAATAATTAGCATATTCCTCTCTTATTATATAGGATTTTTTAAAAGTATTTTTGTTATTTATTTATTTATTTATTTATTTATTTATTTATTTATTTATTTTGGAGAGAGGAAGGGACAGAGAGAGAGAGAAGGAGAGAGAGAGAGACATGAGAGAGAAACACTGATTGTTGCCTTCCGACCAGGGACTGAACCTGAAACCTGAGTATGTGCCCTGATCAGGAATCAAACCCATCACCTTTTGGTGCACCAGACAATGCTCAAACCAACTAAGCCACATCAACCATAGCTTGAACTCCCTTTTGATAACTTTTTTTGGGGAGTAGCCTTTCAGAGATTTCTATTGGGTTGCCTGCCATAGATTTCTGATTAGTGGGAATTTTTATGTCTATGTTTTGAACTGTAAATTTTATATTAGAATATCTTTTTAGCGTGTTACTTTTTTTCTGTACATCTGTTGCAGTTTCTAATTTATTTAGATTTCTATGTGTTATTTGTCACAAAGTTATTCTTATGTGAGTATTAATATTACTACTTTTGCATTATGAAGTATTCTTCTTGGATTCATTTAATGCTTTTTTGGGCCTAAATTCTCCCTTATTGCCTATCACTATTTGCTTTTTTTTCATTTACTTATTTGTTATACAACATTCACCTCCCCGACCCCCACCCCCACCCCCCTGAATCTTTCTTTCACACATTTTTTTTTTCAGCCTTTCTGTTTTAGGTATATTTTTTACATACAGTCTAGAGTTGGGTTTTGCTTTGTGAGTCAGTCTGAAAATCGTTTTTATTTAGTAGACAAGTTACATCCATTTACATCATTGATGGGACTGGTATGTTTCACAGTGTCAGATTTGTCATTTTATTTTATGATATAGTTAGTGTGTATTATTATGTGATTTATTTGCACTTTTACCTCCTCCTGGTATTAGAAAAGTTGTATTTTCATTGTAGTGATTTGTATTTTTGTTCTAGGGTTCTTAATCATTCTTTATCTTTTTTAATTTGATGCTTCTGGTTTTGATTAGTTACCTCTAAAATTACCCTCTGATTACTACCTGTTATATTCAGAACAATAAAAAAAGTCACCTTTTCCACTCCTTTCTACTCTCATGTATTTTTAGTTGTGTCTTTTCTGCTTTGCCAAATAATATAACATTTATGTACTTATATCTAGTTGTATGCCCCTCACCTCTGTTTTAGTCTCAGATCTATAACTAAATGTGTTCAACATGTACTGCCAGTTCTTTTGCAGAAAATTTTTCAATCATTGCCTAATTGGATCAATCTCCTTATCTTAAGGGAAATGCTTTTAGCTTTCCCCTGTTGAGTATTATATTAACTGTGGGTTTGTCATATATGGCCTTTTGTTTTTTACATTTTTAAAGAATTGTTAAAAAAATAAAAGGAATTGTGACAGAGATCATATGTCACCCACAAAGCCTAAATTATTACTGTCTGGCCCTTTATCAATAAAGTTTGCTATTCCTGCTCCAGAGCCTTGATACTTGGAGGATAGTTTGGCTATACCATCCTTGGCTTACACATTTTTTCCCTTGAGTTTTTTTTTTTTTTAATGTTGCTCTACTGATGTCTTGTTTTATGTTACTATTAATAAGTGTGACACCACCCTGATTCTTTTTCCTTTGTAAACGAGCTTGTGTGTTTCAGTCAGGAAGGCCAGAGGATTTCTTTAATGTGTAATAATTTTACCAGGCTGTATCTCAGTTGAGAATTCTAGATCAAGTTTTTCTGGATACATAGTGGGCTCCTTCAGTATGAAAACCAGGATTTCTTTTGTTTCAAGAATGTTTTCTAAAAGTAGAAAATACTTTATTTGTTTGAGAGAGAGAGAGAGAGATTTAGCTGCCTTCTATATGTCCCCTACTGGGGATCGAGCCTGGGACCTGGACATATGCCCTGACAGGGAAACAAACCAGCAACCTTTCTGTGCATGTGATGATACTCAACTGAGCCACAGTGGTCAGAGCTAGAAAACACTTTATTTGTTTGTTTGTTTGTTTGTTTTTTTAATCTTTATTGTTGAAAGTATTATCATGTCCCCCTCTTTCCCTCCATTGACTCCTTCTAGCCCATCCCCGCCACTGCCCCAGGCTTCCTTCACCACCCTATTATCTGTGTCCAGGGTTTACGCCTATGTATATATACAGTATATCACTTCCCACCCACCCACCCTTCCCTAGAAAACACTTTATTTTTTTAAATCTTTATTGTTGAAAGTATTACATATGTCCTCCTTTTTTCCCCATTAACCTCCTCTAAGAAAACACTTTAAATAGCAGAATCATTCCATTGTTGTTTTTTCTGAGAAAACACAATTAAGTATTATCTTTACCTTTTATAGCTGTTGCTTTCTCTCTGACCTATTTTACTATAAATATTTAATTTTACTATTAAATATTAAAATATTTTACTATATTTTTGTGTGCTACACTGACAACTTTAATGTGTAAACACTTTAAATTACATATCCTATCTAATAAAAGAGTAATATGCAAATAGACCATCACTCCAAGACACAAGATGGCCGCTCCCATGTGGTCAAAGATGGCTTCCCCCATGTGGACACAAGATGGCCACCTCAAGATGGCCTGCAGGGGAGGGCAGTTGTGGGCAGTTAGGGGTGACCAGGCCAGCAGCGGAGGGCAGTTGAGGGAGACCAGGTCAGCAAGGGAGGGCAGTTGGGAGGGATCAGGCCTGCAGGGGAGGGCAGTTGGGGGCGACCAGGCCTGCAGGAGAGGGCAGTTGGGGGGTACCAGGCCTGCAGGGGAGAGCAGTTGGGGAGGACCAGGCCTGCAGGGGAGGGCAGTTAGGGGTAACCAGGCCAGCAGGGAGGGCAGGGGAGGGCAGTTAGGGGTGACCAGGCCAGCAGGGGAGGGCAGTTAGAGGTGACCAGGCCAGCAGGGAGGGCATTTGTGGGCGACCAGGCCTGCAGGGGAGGACAGTTAGGGGCAATTGGGCTGGCCAGGGAGCAATTAGGCGTCAATCAGGCTGGCAGGGGAGTGGTTAGGGGGTGATCAGGCTGGCAGGCAGAAGCAGGTGAGCAGTTGGGAGCCAGCAGTCCTGGATTATGAGAGGGATGTCTGACCGCCCGTTTAGGCCCTGGTGGGATCAGGCCTAAGCAGGCAGTTGGACATCCCTCAAGGGGTCCCAGATTGGAGAGGGTGCAGGCTGGGCTGAGGCACCCCCCGCCCCACCGCCGTGCATGTATTTCATGTACCAGGCCTCTAGTTAAATAATAAATATGTAAATAATTAAAGCAAACAATATTTAATGTAAACTTTACACACAGACCCCGACACATTTATTTCTAGAGCTGTCATAGATGATTAGACAAAACTAACAACTGTGCTGGTCTAAATTGAAGCAGAAAAATATAGCTAATGTGAAGCTTTAGGTCCAGTTTCTCTAAATTGTTATTACTAGTACTAGAGGCCCAGTGCACGAATTCATGCACAGGTGGGGTCTAGCCAGCCCACCCCCTATCCTGGCAGATCAGGGCCGGGCCTGTCAGGAGGAGGAGATGGCGGGAGGTTGGCCAGCTGGCCTGCCCCGATCAGGGCCGGGCTGACTGAGGGGAGGGGCCGTGGGCAATTGGCTGGCTGGCCCTGCCCCAATGGGGTGGAGGAGGCTGATCATGGGTCAGCGGCCGGGAGAGGGGCCATAGGAGGTTGGCCAGCCAGCCCCACCCCAGATTGGTGTGTGTGGGGGGGTGATCGGGAGTGGAGCTGGCTTGGGGGAGGGGTCGTGGGCCGATCAGGGTGGTAAGGGCTGATCAGGTGTGGGGCTGGCCGTGGGGAGGGGCTGTGGGCAGTGTGCTGGCCAGCCCCACCCCTGAATGGGGTAAGGGGGGCTGATCGGGGACCAGTGGCCTGGGGGAGGGGCCATGGGTGGTTGGCTGGCTGGCCCTGCTCCTGATAGGGGTGGGGGGGCCTGATCTGGGATGGGACTGGGCAGGGGGAGGGGCTGCAGGAGGTTGGCCCGCTGGCCCTGCCCCCTATTGGGGTAAAGGGGAGCTATCAGGGGTGGGGCTGGCCAGGGGGAGGGGCTTCAGGAGGTTGGGCAGCTGACCCCGCCCCCTATTGGGGTTGGAGAGCAATCAGGGGCTGGGCCGGACGGAGGAAGGGGAGGTTGGCAGGCTGGCCCCACCCCGCATTAGGCGGGTTCACTGGCCACAGTGGGCGTCATAGCGACTGGTTGTTCTGGTTGTTCCGGCGTTCTGGTCGCTGGCTTTTTATATATTTAGGTTATTACTTTCAAAATTAAACTAATTGCATATGTATGGAAACATTATAAGAATAGTACAAAGAACTTCCATATACCTTTTAACTTCATCTAGATTCAACATTTGTTAACATTTTACAATATTTGTTTTTTCACCTGTCTACTTTTTTTTGAATTAAATTGCAGACATCATACTCCTTTCTCCTTAAACATTTCTGCCTGTCTTCTATGAACAAGAATTTTCTTTTACCAACCACAATATAATGATCAAATTCAGAAAATGTAGCATTGATGTAATATGTAGAGTCCATATTTTATTTGTCAATTATCCCAATAATTTTCTTTGTTTCCTAGTGCAGAATCCAATCCAGATTCACATATCACATTTAGTTGTCATGTCCCTTTAATCTGGAACAGTTCCCCAGATTTTCTCTGCCTTTCATGATTTTGAGAGTTGTTCTCTAAACTATCCCTCTATGTGGGTATGATGTTTCCTCTGGATTATTCTCCCCACACACACACATGTTATAGACATATCTTTTTCTGCCTCCTTTAGTTCTACCAATTACCAAAAATAGACACTTATTTTCATGGGTGGATTGTTCACAACATAATAAGCTTCTTTTATATTTTTTGTTTACATTGTTGATCATATTTAGTTTTCATGAATCAATACTGAAGAATTTCAATAATTTAGAATTATATAAGAACAACAAATGGGTTCATTGAAAATTCTTAAATTTACAGTTGGAATAAATATTTTTTATCACTGAGTAAATACTTAAAAATAACTCTGTATAGCAAAATACAAATCATGGACTTATAAACCATCATATCTAGTGTAAATCCAGCATTAATTACCAATTACATTTTTCTAAAGCATCTATAAAACTTTAGCATGGAGAAATGAGGGCACTGTTTCTGTTTGTGAGGGTTTTCCTTTATAGTGCTGTCTTGATGTTGACCTTTCCTGCTGGTTCCTTCCCTAATAATAGCTCACTGTTGGATTATATGGAGACTTGTGAGTACATAAAGTGAGAAGGTAAAGAACTAATTGTTAGAGAAAGATGAAACAACCTGAGAACAAAGGGGTTATTAAGTAAGTTTAATTTCAGGGAAGATGGGGTGGGATAGGCATGGTTGGAAGGATTATGCTAAATATAGAAACAGACCTACATGAAACACACAGGAATATAATGTGCTAATTATGTAGCAAAACATTCACCTCATTTAGCAGTATTTTAACTTCATGGTTCTCACAGTTACAGTATTTTCATCCCTATCAATATAGGTAACTGTTAGCTTATAAACTCTGAACATCATAATTCACATTTATTAATATTTGGAATATGTGTCAAGCTCAAAGGCTGTTGCCCTTAATCATATACATATTTATGATATATTTTTTCCTTTACTTTTAATTACCATTTATCCCCCTATATTTTACTATTTTCTTTATGTTTCATATTCTTTGCCCCTTTTATTTCTATTCTCCATTATCCTTACTGTATATTTGGTCATATCTCTTCTTGGATAATTGCTAATTTATTCATTTCTGAGACAGTTTAGTTTTTTCTGTAATTTCTTCTGTTTGGCCAACTTCCATTTTACATATTTCTATTATTTTTACATTTTTATTCTGAATTATTAATTTATTATTTATGATATTTGTTAATATCTGCAAAAGCTTACTTAATTATAATTTATTTAGATTTAGAAGTGTTAAGTTTTTCTCTGCTTTATGGCTACCTGCTTTGTTTTGGTTTAGTTATCAATTTTGACGGTTTTTAAAAATTAACTGGATGCTAGATTCTTTTGTAGATGTTGTTCACGTTTACTTGTGTTGGATTTTCTTTATCAGTAATAACAGGTGTTCATAGGAACAGAGTGGTATTTTGGTGGCTTTTCTGCTTAGGTTATGAGCGCCCTCTTCTGTTGACATGGCAAAATGCAGTTGGGGGAAGGGGGTCTGTTTTCTTTGGGTGGTTTTATTTTTTTTTTCTTTTTTTTTCATTTATTAAAAAAAATAATTATTATTTATTTATTGTTGAAAGTATTACATATGTCCTCCTTTCTCCCCCATTGACCCCTTCCAGCCCACTCCCTTCCCCAGTCCCAGGCCTTCACCACCCTATTGTCTGTGTCCATGGGTTATGCTGTATTTTGTTTTTTGTTTTCTCGCTACTAATTTTATTCCACAGAGCTCTTATCTTGGCCACTTTCTTCTTTTCTCTTACCATCTAGGCCCAAAGGGATACCTCTCATTTTTGAAGCATTTTCCTCTCAGAAGCTATGTCTTCCCATGATTACCACCTCTAGCCCCCTACATTCTATAAGCCCCTTTCTTCTACATTCCTTATAGAAAGTGTTCCAATTTACCAGATCAGATCTTACTGTTTCTGTACTGTATTTCCAGACAAAACTATGGTTGATGTTTACTGTGTTTGTCTGCTCATAGTTGTTAACTGATGGTCTTTGGCGTCAGTTCAGTGCCAACAGGAATATCCAATTAGGGCTGTGGTAAGAAGGAAACTTTATTCAGAGCAAAACAGCTCAATTGTGATACATCAGGGCTGTATCCTGGGGCCAGGTCCCTGTCCAAGTAGACTGCTTTGCTCTGCTCCTTGCTGTTCCACTCTGCTGTGCTCTGTTCCTTGCCAGTCTGCTCTGCCCTTTGTTGGTCTGTTTTGCTTTGCTCTGGTGAGACATCTTCTGTTTTAGCTCAGCCAGGAAAAGTCTTCCTTCAGTCTTAGCACTTTCCTGATTGGTGAGAATGGAGCTGCTGTGATTGGTCTGTGAAGATGTTGATGGGGGGGCAGGGGGGGGAATATAGCTGAGCAGCTCTGATTGGATGGGGAAAGCCTCAGTCCTATTGGTTGAAATAGGATTCCAGAAACTCCCTTATAAGGGCTGGCTCAGCTGGCAGAAACTGCAGGCAGGCAGTTCAGTGCAGACATCTCCATGAAGTGCAGTTTGTGTGAGAGGCCCCTGTGTAGAATTGGCTGCTAGGGTCTGTATTTTTAGAATGTGAGCCCAGTTAGCCATTAGGAGCCCTTCTTAATAGGTACCTTCTTTATCAGGCTCAGGTAGTTCTCTCTAATGTATAGTCACCTCCAACTCAGATCAGTTGTCGGCTCCTGAACACACTATACTGCTGGTCTAGGGCAGTGGTCGGCAAACTCATTAGTCACCAAAGCCAAATACCAACAGGACAGCGACTGGAATTTCTTTTGAGAGCCAGATTTTTTAAACTTAAACTTCTTCTAATGCCACTTCTTCAAAATAGACTCTCCCAGGCCGTGGTATTTTGTGGAAGAGTCACACTCAAGGGGCCAAAGAGCTGCATGTGGCTCGCGAGCCGCAGTTTGCCGACCACGGGTCTAGGGTGTTTATTTCCCCACTTGCACACAAATTAAAGCATGTGTAAATTAAAAGGTTCTGCGTCCTAGTTAATCTGTAGACATAAATTATGGTTGGTTTTATTTGCTTCCTTTTTATAGTAGTTGGGAGGATGCATGGAGAGATTCTAATTTAAGCAGTTACCATTATCCTGTGAGAACCTGGCTTTTATAAGTTAATAAAATAAAATAGCATAAATTTGAAAAAGAATAATCAAACAAAGTAGTAGTAATGGCTTAATAAAGATTAAGTAGTACCTAATAATTTACAGAAGTAAAAAAAACTAGCAGAATTAAAACAATTCAAGATCTATAAAGTGGCAGTGGGAGAAACAACATCATTGGAAAGGCTTGAAGTAGTTTATCAAAAATGGGCTGAGCCCAGCCAGTGGTTGAGCATCGATTATGCACCAGGAGATCATGGTTCAATTCCTGGTCAAGGCACATGCCCAGGTTGTAGGCTCAATCCCTAGTGTGGGGTGTGCAGGAGGCAGCCAATCAATGATTCTCTCTCATCATTGATGTTTCTCTCTCTCTCTCCCTCTCCCTTCCTCTCTGAGATCAATAAAAATGTATTTAAAAAATGGGCAGAAACACAAAAATCAGGAAAGATAAAGGTGATACAAATACAGAAGAGAAAATATATGAAAACAAAATGTATGCTAAACTTTGAAAATGTGATAGACTATCCAATTTTTAAGCAGATATAGATGATCAAAATTGATTCAAAATGGAAAAAAAATCACTAGCCATCTTAGAAAAAAATATATATATACACTGAGTGGCCAGATTATTATGATCTCTGAACGCATAATAATCTGGCTACTCAGTGTATATCCTATATAATAAAAGGCTAATATGCAAATTGTCCCCTCGTTCAGGAGTTCGACCAGCAGGTAGGCTGGCCAACCACCCATATCCCCTCCACCTGGCCAGGTTGGCTGGACCCCACCCATGCACGAATTCATGCACTAGATCAGACATCTTGGAAGGAAATCATGTTTAAAAAGCAATATGGATTTTTTAAAATTAAACACACATTTCTCATATTTTTAAAAAAATACATTTTATTGATTTTGTACAGAGAGGAAGGGAGAGGGATAGAGAGTTAGAAACATCAATGAGAGAGAAACATTGATCAGCTGCCTCCTGCACCCCCCCCCCCCCCCAATTGGGGATGTGCCTGCAACCAAGGTACATGCCCTTGACCAGAATCAAACCTGGGAACCTTCAGTCCGCAGGCCAACGCTCTATCTACTGAGCCAAACCAGTTAGGGCACAATATGAATTTTTAAAAATTTTACATTTGGAGTCACTGTGTATAATGTCCAAGTAATAGTGGAATAGAGAAGCTATAGCACAAGAAAGAGTCTATAGGTGGTATAAATACATATAAGTAAAAAAAAAAAAAAACACCATGTAAGTAAAAAAACCCAAAAAACATTGCTATTGTACATTATCAAATGCTTACAGATGGGGGGAAAATAATGTGTCACCACACCAAATCTTACTGATTTTCATGTTTTCTTTCAGATAGGTAAAAAAGAGTACATCACCTTCCCAGCTCTTATTGATTTTCCTTCACTTCCTTTCCAGGAATAACTGAAATCTCTTTATTACAGATTGAGAGTAAGTATGATGACACCATAAGTATAGATGATTCTGTGAGATAAAGTTAAATGATGTTAATGGGGAATTATTGTATAATGAGCAACAAGTTTCAGTTTGGAAAGTTTAAAAAAAAGTTCCAGAAATGGTCCTAACTGGTTTGGCTCAGTGGATAGAGAGAGCATCAGCCTGCGGACTGAAAGGTCCCAGGTTTGATTCTGGTCAAGGGCATGTTCCCTGGTTGTGGGCACATCCCCAGTGGGAGGTGTGCAGGAGACAGCTGATCGATGTTTCTCTCTCATCGATGTTTCTAACTCTCTATACAAAATCAATAAAATATATATTTTTTAAAAGTTCCAGAAATGGATGGTGGTGATGGCTGCATAACATTGTAAATGCCATTGAACTGTACACTAAAAATGGTTAAAATTGTAATTTTATTATGTATATTTTACTAAAAAAAGTTATGTTATTTTAAAATATATAAATTTTATGTTAATTAGAGCATATGTTTAATAACTAAATGATTTTTGCTTTTAAAAGTATAATTTAAAATTTACATTTTTTTCATGTAAGATTTAAGTATAATAACTTTGGGGCCAAGATTTACCAAAAGAATTAAACCAAGACATATAATTACTTGATCTTTACCTGATTTTACACATATATATAAATGCAGATGGGACATACTGTATTCTTCACATATATGTAAATCCCCTTATGTATCACTCTTAGAAAGTGAAATGACTCCTCATTGTTTTCCATAGGGGCAAATACTATATTGCAGGAAGAAAAATAAAATTTGGGGTAAAATTTATTCTTCTTATTTAAGCACTTTTAAGTTTTACACACTATATTTTAGGAAATGAACCATTTTTTAGCTTTTAGAGATTGATGAATATGGGTTATAATATTTTAGGAGAGAAGATTATCAAACAAATTAAACAAGTAAAGGAAGAAAGACAATATCTGGAAACAATAAGAAAAGAACTAATATCAAAGCAATATCATGGTAAAGTTTATTACATATCTTTTATCACTATAAAAAACTTAAGTTTTACAGAATTTATGCTTCTTAATACTTTCTATTTTACTGTTATTGTTTAAATGGTACACTTGATATAATTTAATACAGAAAACATGAAATCATTGTTCAACTCTTTATGTAGGGTGTTTTTAAATTAAAATTCAAGTATTTTTCATAAATGACATTCATTTATTTATTCATTCTTCTATTTGTTTACTAAATAAGTAGTAAGTACTTACTGAATTTAGCTACTGTTAAAGGGATTGAGGAGATACTAATAGGCAGGAACAACTTTGTCCCTGCCCTAACAGAGCTTATAGTCTGATGGGGAAATGATAATCAAGTTAAGTAATGATGCATCCTGATGAATACTATGATAAAGGAACTATAGAACTCTAGGCATAGGATTACAGGATAAGAACACCTAAATTAGATGGAAGAGATAAGAACCACTTCCCGGAAAAGATGTGCTAGAATTTAAAATGTGTCTACTCTCAGACGCAAGCCTTCAGGTTTGTTTTCCCCTCTGCCATCCACATCTGCTTCTCTTACCTTCTTCTAGCCTCTTCTTCCCAGTTAACCTGGCTATTTCTTACTAATCATTCAATCTCAGTTTAAATATCATTTCAGAAGCCTTGATTTCCTTAGTCTCCTCAAGGTGCTTAGTTTTCTGATATATGTGTCTGTCTGCTTTGCTAAAGGGAATGAATGAATGAATGAATGAATGAATGAGAGAATTAGGTAGGAGAAGTAGGTAGTTTTCTTGCAATAGAAGTAGTTGTTAGAACTGGTGGAAGTGGAAAATGAGTCAGGGTGGAGAGAGTATAGGATAATGGTTTGAGAGATGTTAAATTATTTTAGAGTCCTGCATTTTGGGTTGTACTTGAGAATTATAAGTGTAACAGGTTTATATCGAATTAACTGGTTTTAGGATTCTCAGTTTACAGCAAAATTATTGATTCCATACAAGAATTGACTGAACATTATAGACAATGTCAGGAGATATTTCTGAAAGTTTTATCTCTTCATATTAAAATGTTATCCTGGAAGCGCTGGCAATGACTCAGCTTTGTTGTATTTTAAATGAGCAATTTTATTAGACAGATTCAAACAATGGACTAGAACTCAAAAGATTGATTCTAATACTAGATCAATCTTTTGCATAAGTACACAAGTTATTTCTCCTCTTTGTGCCTTACTCTCTCTGTTTATAAAATGAGAATCATCAATCACTTTCTATTTCAACAGGAATATTTCAAGTTTAAGGCATGTATCAGCCATCAAATATTTTTTTAAAATATATTTTATTGATTTTTTACAGAGAGGAAGGGAGAGGGATAGAGAGTTAGAAACATTGATGAGAGAGAAACATCGATCAGCTGCCTCTTGCACACCTCCTACTGGGGATGTGCCCGCAACCAAGGTACATGCCCTTGACCGGAATCGAACCTGGGACCCTTGAGTCCGCAGGCCGATGCTCTATCCACCGAGCCAAACCGGTTTCGGCTCAAATATTTTTTAAGCCTACTATGTGCTTCATTTCCCAGCATTGTTTTAAATATTAAGGATACAGCATTAAATGAGACTCTTCCCTTAAGGAGCTTGCTTCTAAAGGGGTGGGGAGCCCTAACTGGTTTGGCTCAGTGAATAGAGCCTCAGCCTGTGGACTGAAGGGTCCCAGGTTCCATTCTGGTCAAGGGCATGTACCTTGGTTGCAGGCACATCCCAGTAGGGGTGTGTGCAGGAGGCAGCTGATCGATGTTTCTCTCTCATCGATGTTTCTAACTCTCTATCCCTCTCCCTTCCTCTCAGTGAAAAATCAATAAAAATATATTTAAAAAAAATAAAGGGGCAGGGAACAGGCAATAAACAAATAAGTAAGACAATATCAGCTGCTGAATAGAACTGAGAATTCAATTGGTTTGCCCTAGATCCGTGGTCGGCAAACTGTGGCTCGAAAGCCACATGCAGCTCTTTGGCTTCTTGTGTGTGGCTCTTCCACAAAATACCACAGCCTGGGAGAGTCTATTTTGAAAAAGTGGCGTTAGAAGAAGTTTAAGTTTAAAAAATCTGGCTCTCAAAAGAAATTTCAATCATTGTACTGTTGATATTTGGCTCTGTTGACTAATGAGTTTGCCGACCACCGCCCTAGATGGCTTGGCTCAGCGTTGGCCTGGAGAGTAAAGGGTCCCAGGTTTGATTCTTGTCAGTGCCTGGGTTTCGGGCTCGATTCCCAGTAGGGAGCAAGCAGGAGGCAGCCGATCAATGATTCTCTCTCATCATTGATGTTTCTATCTCTCCCTCTCCCTTCCTCTCTGAAATAAATAAAAAATGTAAATAAATAAATAAGTAAATAAATAGTGATGGGGCAGGAGAGATACTTTAGCTAGGGTTTCCAAGAGCAGCATTTCTGTGAAGATATTATTAAGATTTAATTATTAAGGTGGCAAGTATGAAAAGAAATAGAGGGAAAAGAGCAGGAACAGAAGGTACACTAAATGTGAAGGTCTGGAGATAGGGATGAGCTTTCAGTCTTAGGACCTAAAATAAGGCCAGTGGCTGGAGCGCAAAAAATTAGGAGAAATGTACAGGGAGATAACATCAAAAGTTCAGCAAGGAATAGATGGGTCAATTCAAGGAGTTTGGATTTTATTCTAAATTAGGTTAGAATCCATTGGAGGATTTTTTCAGGTAGGGATTCACATGATTTTAAAATATTTTAGAAAAATCAGAATAACTGGCTTATGGAATAGCCTGGGACGAGAACAGAAGCAGAGAGACCAGTTACAAAGAAATGCCTACTACACAAAGCATAAATTAGATACAGGGCGAAAATGAAAATTTTGAATTAAGTTCCCATATAGTAACTAATTTTAATCAAATCACCATATAGAATTTTTTAATATGGGGTTTACATTTCTTTGCTAATCTGAAAAGACAAACATGAACATAATCTGGTATGCTAGCATGTAGTTTGTGTTGCTGTTAAGTTTGTACTTAGAATCTCATCAGTGCCAAAGCAATTACCTAGCTGGCAGAGTTAAATTTCTAATTAAGGATCTCAGGTTGAGAAATTCTATCCCACACAATTTTGGGGATATAGTTGGGATAATTTCGATAAAAGATTTATCAGAATCAGCTGATCACAAAATATGTTGTTTTGGGGGATGAAAAAATAAGGAAAAAAATCTGAAAAAGTGTGTTATGCCTCTTTCTTTCTCATAGTTATAACTAGAGGCCCGGTGCACGAAATTCGTGCACGAAGGGGGGTTGTCCCTCAGCCCAGCCTGTACCCTCTCCAATCTGGGATCCCTCTTACAATCCAGGATTGCTGGCTCCCAACTGCTTGCCTGCCTGCCTTCCTGATTACCCCTAACCACTTCTGCCTGCCAGCCTGATCACCCCCTAACCACTCCGCTGCCAGCCTGTTTGTCCCCAACTTCCCTCCTCTGCCAGCCTGGTTATCCCTAACTGCCCTCTCCTGCAGGGTTGATCACCTCCAACTGCCCTCCCTTGCAGGCCTGGTCCCTCTCAACTGCCCTCCCTTGCAGGCCGGGTGCCTCCCAACTGCCCTCTCCTGCTGGCCATCTTGTGGTGGCCATCTTGTGTCCACATGGGCGCAGGATCTTTGACCACATGGGGGCAGCTATATTGTGTGTTGCAGTGATGATCAATCTGTATAGTACTCTTTTATTAGATAGGATAGAGGCCTAGTACAGGGGTGGGGGCCAGCTGGTTTGCCCTGAAGGGTGTCCCTGATCAGGGTGGGGTTCCCTTGGGGTGTGGGGTGGCCTGAGTGAGGGGCCTGTGGTGGTTTGCAGGCAGGCCACGCCCCCTGGCAACCCAAGCGAAGGCCCTGGTATCTGGAATTTATTTTCCTTCTACAATTGAAACTTTGTAGCCTGGAGCAGAGCCAAGCCTGGGGCTCCCTCTGAGGCCCGCAGCCATTTGTGTTGGGGTTATAATTGAAACTTTGTTGCCTTAAGCGGGTGGGCCCAGCCAGAGTGTGTGGAAAGCTTTGCTTCCCCTGTTGCCAGCAGCAACCCTGGCCTGCTCTCTCAAGCTCCATTCCGCCGCCATTTGTTTGAATTTGTTTACCTTCTATAATTGAAACTTTGTAGCTTGAGTGGAGGCTTAGGCCTGCAACGGCTGGCAGAAAGCTTGGCTTCCTCTATTACCTAGGAAACCTTGCTCTCTGTGGCTGTAGCCATCTTGGTTTGGGTTAATTTGCATGCTCGCTCTGATTGGATGGTGGGCGTGGCTTGTGGGTGTGTCGGAGGTATGGTCAATTTGCATATTTGTCTATTATTAGATAGGATTATAAATAAAAGTAATGAAAATAAAAAATATGTGCATTTTGCTATACATGGTATTTTTAAATACAGATTTTCCAGAAATAATTGTAAGCGTAAAGAAAAACTTGGTTGTGGTTTTTTGATTTATCACCATTTTACTATATTTGTAGATAAGTACTTTTATCCTATCTAATAAAGAAGGAATATGCTAATTGACCCTCATGCCGTCGCAAAGATGGTGGTGCCCATAGCCAATAAGGAGGGAATAGTCTAATTGACTTCCCTGCCCTCAAAGATGGCGGCACCCACAGCCAATAAGGAGGGAATATACTAATTGACTGCCACGCCCTCAAAGATGGCAGCACCCATAGCCACAAGATGGCGGTGCCCAGTACCCTCAGCCCCCCAGCCGCCCAGGGCTGGCCAGAGGCACGGGCAAGCCTTGGATGGTGGCTGCCCAGCCACCCAGGGCCGGCCCAAGGGATGACCAAACGACTGAACAAGCGGGCTGCGTGGGGTGACCAGGCTGGCGAGGGAGCCGTGAAGGGCAACCAAGCTGGCAAGGGGGGCAGTTGAGGGCAACAAGACCAGCAGGGGAGGGTCAGTTGAGGGCAACCAGGCCAGTGGGGGGCAGTTGGGGGGGACCAGGCTGGTGGGGGTGTGCATTTGGGGGCAACCAGGCCAGCATGGGGGGCAGTTGGGGGCTACCAGGTCGGTGGGGGGGGGGCAGTTAGGGATGACCAGGCTGGTGGGAGGGGGCAGTTAGGAGCAACAAGGCCGGCAGGGAGGGGGCAGTTGGGGGCGACCAGGAAGGCAGGCGGGTGAGCAATTAGGAGCCAGTGGTCCAGAATTGTGAGAGGGATCCCGGATTGGAGAGGGTGCAGGCTTGGCTGAGGGGAACCACCCCCCCCCCCCATGCACGAATTTCATGCACTGGGCCTCTAGTTATTTAATAAACATTTCGCTCTTAGTTCTGATTTTCTCAGGGAGGAAGTGGAAGGGAGTAGAAGAGTTTAAATAACTGTAGGGTCCTTTCCAGTTTTAAAAGTTTAATCCTTTAGTCAGACTTACACTATATATAGCCTTTGCTTTTTTTATAGCCTGTGGTAGTTGGAAGGAAAAATACTTTGAAACAAAGGAAGTCACAGCATCATTGGAAGAGGTTTTAACAAAACATCAAGAAGATTTAGAACTCTATTATAAAAAAGTGCTCCTGCAACTTGAAGCCAGGGAGGTCAATATGAAACCAAAGAATATGGCAAACACCACAGACTCTAAGGTGCTACTAAATGTGTTTACATTCTATTAGAGATGTTCTATTCAAAATATTTGCTTTATAATTGTTAGTATTGTTATATTTAGGATGATTTGGGCTATAAGTGTAGTAAAACAAATCTTGACTTGTTAACAATAAGAAAATTCATGATCTTATGTAATGGGTGCTGAAGAGATACAATAAACAGCTTAATAATGTCTTTAAGGGCCTAAGTGCTTCTGGGATTTCCTCACTATTTTCGAGTGTTGGTTTCCCTACAAACCTGCTTTTCCCCATAGTAGTAATAGAATTGCCAATGGCAAGGAAGGCTATATACCTCCAAACCAAGAGAGAACCTCTTCCAAACACATCCTATCTAATAAAAGGGTAATATGCAAATTGACCATCTCTCCAACACACAAGATGGCTGCCCCCATGTGGTCAAAGATCCTGTCCCCATGTGGACACAAGATGGCCACCACAAGATGGCCAGCAGGGGAGGGGCAGTTGGGAGGGACCAGGCCTGCAGGGGAGAGCAGTTAGGGGCAAACAGGCTGGCAGGGGAATGGTTAGGGGGTGATCAGGCTGGCAGGCAGAAGCGGTTAGGGGCAATCAGGAAGGCAGGCAGGCGAGCAGTTGGGAGCCAGCAGTCCTGGATTGTGAGAGGGATGTCCAACTGCTGGACATTGGACATCCCTTGAGGGGTCCCAGATTGGAGAGGGTGCAGGCTGGGTTGAGGGACATCCCCCCCCCCTGTGCACGAATTTCATGCACTGGGCCTCTAGTGGGATATATAAAACTTTCCCTTTAGCTTGGTGGGAGATAACAGACCTACTGTGGACTGATAATACCTACCAGGGAATGCTATGTGCTGACTTAGGCCAATTATGAACAACTCTGTACCTGAGGGTAGGGCCACTTTCTATTATTGTATGGGAGATGAGCACATGGTGAAATACAGTGGGGAAAAACAGTATTTACTACATTCCTCTTTTTATGTGTGGGGAGGTTAATAATATAATTTTATAATTTCTTTAGAAATACAATAATCTAAAATTATTGTATTTCTAAAGAAATTATTAAATTATATTCCATTTTGTCAATTTATTTTTTCTTAAGATGGTCTTGGATATTGAAAAACCAGAGACATGAAGTTTATTTTTAAAAATATATTTTTATTGATTTCAGAGAGGAAGAGAGAGGGAGAGAGATATAGAAACATCAATGATGAGAGAGAATCATTGATCGGCTGCCTCCTGCATGCACCCTACAGGGATCAAGCCTGCAACCCGGGCATGTGCCCCAACCAGGAATCAAACTGTGACCTACTGCTTCATAGGTTGATGCTCGATCACTGAGCCATGCCGGTCGGGCCCAAAAATATTTTTATATGTTAATCATGATTAAGAGTATGGAGTTAGACTTGATGAAATATTAAGTTTCCTCATTTATATTTTTCCAATTTAATCAAGATATAATTGACATATAACATTGTATTGGTTTAAGGTGTACAACACAATGGTTTGATATATGTATATACTGTGAAAAGATTACCACAATAAGTCTAGTTAACATCTATTGTTTCACAGTTACATTTTTCTTGTAATTATAACTTTTAAGGCCTACTCTCTTAGGAGCTTTCAAAAATACAACACAGTATTGTTAACTATAGTTACCATGTTGTACATTACAACCCATAACTTATTTATCTTATAAGTAGAAATTTGTACCTTTTGGTCCCTCTCCTAGTTCCTTTCTCCTCCATGCCTGGCAACCACCAATGTGTTTCTCTGAGTAAAAGTATACTGTTTTAGATAAATTTAAAATATAAAATCCAAATTGTCTCAAGTAATGCTTTATCCATATTAGGAGATACTTTTCTTTACCATAACTGATACTTTTTGTCTTAAATATAGGGTATTTTTTTCACAAAGGCAGCTTGAATTTTTAAATAATTTCTTCGTTGACCATTATACCTCATAAACTTTTTGAACAAAAATAATAAAAATATTTCTTACATTAAATAAGTGTTCTTGAATTAAATAACTTTTCTTATATAAAATATATGATTTTATTATTAAATACATTAATTCTAATCTCATTCAGCTAACAAAGCATTATGCCAATCTCTAAAACCTTGCTAATATCTTAAACTCAGCATATTCCTTTCATATTAATAGTCGTTGGTGTTTGTGGTACTAATTTAATAGTAACTTTTATAAATATTTATTTTTTATTTATTGTATTATTTTTATAATACATGAATTATAGTAGTAGAACAAAAGAGAAAGCAGTCCCTAAAACTGAAGAAATCTATAGATTAATAGTAATTTAATCCAAAGCAATAAGTTTATTTTATGGAATAGGTCATTTTCATGATTTGCTTCTTGGTTTTTGTTATCACATCGTAGTTTATGTTAGCAAGGCAGTTAAAAATAAAAATGCATAGGTGTTATCCTTAATAAAGATATCTTACTATACCTCATACAGAATTCCCTTATAATCCAGATCACTGAAGTACAGCAAGAAATTGACCAACTTAAGAGAAAATTGGTTACTGAGAAAATGAAGCACATCATAGAAGCTAAGGTAATTTGCATTTCTCCTGATTATAACATTTATCTTGAAATAATTTTGGTGTTTTAACTTTGGATGTTGCCCTACCCAGTTTGGCTCAGTGGATAGAGCATTGCCTGCAGACTAAAGGGTCCCAGGTTTGATTCTGGTCAAGAGCATGTACCTTGGTTGCAAGCTTGATCCCTGGCCCTGGTTGGGGTGCATGCAGGAAACAACCAATCAATGTGTCTCTATCTCTGTCTCCCCCCCTCCCTGCCACTACCTCTAAAAATCTATGGAAAAATATCCTCGGGTGAGGATTAACCAAAACAAACAAAAAACAAAAAACGTTGGGTGTCAATAGCATAAGGATAGTAAGGATTGACTCATTAATTATTATTATTATTATTATTATTATTATTATTATTATTATTTTAATCCTCACCTAAGGATATTCTTCCATTGATTTTTAGAGAAAGTGGAAAAGGGAGGGAAAGACAGAGAAAAATATCAATGTGAGAGAAACACATCGATTGGTTGCCTCCTGCTCACACCCAGATGAGGGCCTGGGATGGGGAGAAGCCTGAAACCAAGATACGTGCCCT
Source organism: Eptesicus fuscus (assembly GCF_027574615.1). Lineage (NCBI taxonomy): Eukaryota > Metazoa > Chordata > Mammalia > Chiroptera > Vespertilionidae > Eptesicus > Eptesicus fuscus. The sequence continues at coordinate 62,338,516 of NC_072481.1, forward strand.
TGACCGTGCCCTTGACCAGAATCAAACCCAGGACCCTTTGGTCCACAGGCCAGCACTCTATCCCCTGAGCCAAACTAGCTAAGGCAAAGTTTGACTCTTAAAATTGTTACCTTAACAACAAAGAGCACATGTGAAAAAAATTTAAGAATAACAACTAAATCCTGAAAAGATGCATATAATATCAAGGTCAGAGTAAAACTCAGTAAAATTCCAGTAAGAATTAAAGGGAAAGGATTCTGTGCATTAATACAAAGGCTCAGTAAAATATTTTAAAAGAAATAGTTTTCATATAATTAAGTCTGACAAACCACTGAGCTTTCTGAGCTCCCATTTAATGTTTTCCCCCTCTCTTGGGTAATTTTCTCACTCTCTCTGGTTATTTTCATTTGTATACTTATATGAATGCTCTCAATTCACCTCTTTATCAGAAATAGCTTTATGACAGAATAATGGCCCCTTTCCAGAATCAGCACTGTCCAGGAGAACCTTTTGCAATGATGGACATGTTCCAACCCTGCTCTGTCTGATATGGTAGTCACTAGGCGCGGAAGGATATTGAGCACTTGAACTGTAGCTTGTGGGTGACTAGGGAATTGAATTTTAAATTTTATTTAACTTGAGTTAATTTAAGTAGCTACATTTGGCAAATGGCTAATATATGCACAGCACAGTTCTAGATTCTTTTCACTACCGGCAATCTCAAGGCTAATTCTTGGCTCAGCATTGAGAAGCTTAAAACTTAAAACACAGAAAAGGGAAAGGGCAAAGAACCATTTTTAACAATATATGAATATTTAGCATTCTTATATAGTATGTACACACACACACACACACACACACACACACACATAAACCCAATTTGTTCAATTAATGAAAACTGTGTATTCAAAAAAGGAGACAAAACCAGTGTGGAAACTTTCACACTAAGGATAGTTGGGTGGGTAAAAGACTAATAGAAATACCTCCAGAGCCTTCAATCACATGTCGCGATGCTCTTTTCTTTTGGGAAGCATACACATTAGATCATATCGTCTTTGTATATTTTAACCCAATATCACTCACTTATGAATGGTTTTAACTCATATTATAATTACTAGTACAAAAAGCAGGAAAGACTAAGAGGAAAAAGAGAACCAAATTTTGAGTTTACGGATTGTGGGAAGAAAAATCCTATGTTTAACCATAGTGCTTAATGGTACATAGTAAACATCATTATTATTTATTATTGACTAGAAGCCCAGTGCACGAAATTCATGCACAGGGGTGGGGGTGTCCATCAGCCCAGCCTGCACCCTCTCCAATCTGGAATCCCTCTCACAATCCAGGACTACTGGCTTTCAACTGCTCGCCTGCCTGCCTGCCTGATTGCCCCTAACCACTCCCCTGCCAGCCTGATTGATGCCTAACTGCTCCCCTGCCGGCCCGATTGCCCCTAACTGCCCTCCCCTGCTGGCCCGATTGCCCCTAATTGCCCTCCCCTGCCAGCCTGGTCATCCCTAACTGCCCTCCCTTGCCAGCCTGGTTGCCCCTAACTGTTCTCACTTGCAGGCCTGGTCTACCCCAGCTGTCCTCCCCTGCAGGCCCGATCACCCCCAACTGCCCTCTCCTGCTGGCCTGGTACCCCCCAAAATGCCCTCCCCTGCCAGCCATCTTGTGTCCACATGGGGGCAGCTATCATTGACCACATGGGGGCGGCCATCTTGTGTGTTGGAGTGATGGTCAATTTGCATATTCCCTCTTTATTATATAGGATTTCTGAATAATTTACCTCAAACTTACCTGTAAGATTTAGAATTAAGGGGCAGAAAACCTAGCCTGAGTTTGTTGCAACCATATTCAAGTTAGAATAGCATAAGCAGTGCTTCTCAAAGTTCAGTGTGAGACCATCTGGATAGGGCTGGGGTGAAGCCTGGGATTCTTCATTCCTAAGAAGCTCCAGGTGATGTGAATGCCTTGGTCCACAGACTATACATGGAAGAGTAAAGGTAGTGGCACCAGGTGATTTGAGTTTGAATCTTGGCTGCATCACTAGTTTTATACCTGGAGCGAGTTACTTAACTTCTAGGCATCTCAGTTTGCCCAGCTGTAAAAATACAGATAGTAATAGTATCTGCCTTCATTCAATTTTTGATAGAATCAAGGAAGTTAATCCATTTAGAAGAGTACTTGCCACAGAATAACACTATTGTATTGCTTAAGTACCTGTTCAGTTTCTCAGGGCTGGGATTTAAGTTTTGTTTTGTTTTTTCTGTAATTATGTTTTTGTTTTTTACTACCTCTTCCTGAGAACAGATTTTGAAGCTCTAGCAAAAGATAAAAATATTTTTCTCTCTAATTTTTTAGAAGAGTTTAATCTTATTATGACTATATGCTAATAAATGAAATTATTTGATAGTTTATCCAGCAGTAAATAAGCATGCTTATTCAACAGGACTTTTGATCTATATATATTTAATGTATTAATCCAGTGTAAGTGTTGAAGTTAACTTATAAAAAAAAACCCACACCTTTATTTAAATGACAATTATGTAATCCTACCTAATAAAATAGTAATATGCAAATTGACCACACCTTCGCCACGCCCACCAGCCAAAACCACGCCCACCAGCCAATCAGGGTGACTATGCAAATTACCCAACAAAGATGGTGGTTAATTTGCATACGCTGAGGGAGGGAGGAGTGAAGACTGAAGACAACTTAGAAGGAAGAGGGAGGAAAAGCGGAAAGCAAGGTGGCTGCCAGAGGGAAAGCCCGGGTGGGGCGGGGTGGGGCGGAGCAGGGCGGGGCGGGGCAGGGCAGGTGGCAGCAGCGAGTGTGTGCAGGTGCGGCAGCCGCAACGGTGGCGGCAGCAGCGGCAGTGCACGCGGCCGCTTGCAGGATTCTTCCTGCAAATGGGCTACTAGTTTTAGATGAGTAAAATGAAATTCAACTTTTAAAGATAATTTGTTTTATAGATGAGAAAACAAGCAATTTCAGATGTATGCATACTGAAAGCTGAACTCACAGAATAAAATTGATACATCTTTACAGCCTGTTAGGTATGTTAATTTAAAACTTTTATTTGTTAAAAATATTAAATATTTATTTGGTCAGATTTGTTAAAACTTTGTTCTCCTTGGCAATGTTTTATGTAAGTCATAAGGTTTATGTTTTTCACCAAATCCTTTAGTACAGTGGTCGGCAAACTCATTAGTCAACAGAGCCAAATATCAACAGTACAATGATTGAAATTTCTTTTGAGAGCCAAATTTTTTAAACTTAAACTTTTTCTAACGCCACTTCTTCAAAATAGACTCGCCCAGGCCATGGTATTTTGTGGAAGAGCCACACTCAAGGGGCCAAAGAGCTGCATGTGGCTCGCGAGCCGCAGTTTGCTGACCACCGCTTTAGTATTACAAAGGATTTTTGGAAATATTAGATGTATGAAAGTAAAATGGTGTCTATTTGGTTATTTTTGATGGTTTCAAATCTATTGCATATTATTTGAAAATATTATATTTTATAATTTTCATTTTTAAATAGTCTTAAAATTTAATATGACTGTAAAATATAATTTAAAATCATAGTTTAGTACATATGAATATATTTACATATAAATCAATATTGTTTAATTTATTTGTTGTACTTTAATTGAAAGCAATCTGGAAATATAAAAGAATAGGAATATTGAACGTGCATTCAGAGCTATGACAGAGCTTAATGTCTAAGAATTTAAATTGTTTTAGTAATTTGTTTTAGAAATATAAAAACATTAGAAATTCAGCATATTATACGGAAAATGGTTAGTCTTACTCTGCCATAATAATTGTGTAAATAGGAAATGGAATATTCTCATAACAGATGACTGAATCATCATGTATTTCCATTTAGAGGAGAAAAATGTGCAGGAGATGCAGGATTTATAAGTCCAGAGTTCAAGGATGCAGACTTTTAATCTAAGTATTTATAGGAACTAATATACTAGTAAGTGCAACACAGAGTTCTCAATTGCCTTGAGAAAAATAATAGAGACTTCTGTATATTTAGAAAGGTTCTTTGCACAAAATTTCTCTTTTAGCCTGGTTGGTGTGGTTTAGTGGTTAAGCATTGATCCATGCACCAACAGGTCGCTGATTTGATTCCATCAGGACACACGCCAGGGTTTCAAGCTTGATCCCCAATAGGGGGCATGCAGGAGGCAGATGATTGTTGATGTTTCTCTCTCATCGATGTTTCTATCTCTCTCTCCCTCTCCCTTCCACGCTCTCTAAAAATCAATAAAAATATTTTTTTAAAAGACAAGCTTTTAAAAATATTTCTTTTAGAAAAAAAAAACTACTTGAGAAAACAATGTCTTTAGATAATTAAAATGCAGATAAAGAAAAAGGAAAATCTATCCATAAAAAGAAAACTAGCCAAGAAACAAAGTATAGATGTCCATAATGGAGGAATTTTAATAATTGGAACATTAAAATTACAATTATAATTGTAAATAACAATTTACAATAATAATTGTAAATGACAATGGATAGAATTAGGTTCCCAGCAAGTTTTTCCTATTATAAAATATCAGAAATAGCCACATTAAAAATTTAGTTGGAAAATAATAGGTAGGCCTAATATTACTAAATTATCTTATTATATTTTTTTAGTATTTTAATCCTTCATACATATACTTTTTCCCTCTGGAAGTTTGAGTTTAATTCATAAGCCTCAGAGGACATGAGTACTATATGGAGTCAGGGAGCAGGAAAATTATTTCCAACAGTTTAATGAACTTAAACAAGAGAATTAATTGCAGGATTTAAGTTTAGATTTATTGAAAAAACACAAGTATAAAGAAAACTAGCCTAAACTAGACTAGGCTTTAAAAAAATTTCTTCTAAGTAAACATTTCCACTTCAAATTATACATATTTAAAAACTAGCATTTATTTGTAAGCATATCTAATCTAATAATAGACAAATATGCAAATTGACCATACCTCCGACACACCCACAAGCCACGCCCACAAGCCATGCCCACCATCCAATCAGAGCGAGTATGCAAATTAACCCAAACCAAGATGGCTACAGCCACAGAGAGCAAGGTTTCCTAGGTAACAGAGGAGGCCAAGCTTTCCGCCTGCCATTTCCAGGCCTAAGCCTCCACTCAAGCTACAAAGTTTCAATTATAGAAGGTAAACAAATTCAAACAAATGGCGGCAGAATGGAGCTTGAGAGAGCAGGCCAGGGTTGCCGCCGGCAACAGGGGAAGCAAAGCTTTCCACACACCCTGGCCGGGCTCACCTGCTTAAGGCAACAAAGTTTCAATTATAACCCCAACACAATGGCTTCGGCCTCGGAGGGAGCCCCAGGCTTGGCTTGGCTCCGCTCCAGGCTACAAAGTTTCAATTGTAGAAGGAAAATAAATTCCAGATACCAGGGCCTCCGCTTGGGTTACCAGGGGGCGTGGCCTGTCTGCAAACCACCACAGGCCCCTCGCTCAGGCCGCCCCACACCCCAAGGGAAACCCCACCTGATCTGGGACGCCCTTCAGGGCAAACCAGCTGGCCCCCACCCCTGTACCAGGCCTCTATCCTATCTAATAAAAGAATAATATGCAGATTGATCATCACTGCAACACACAATATAGCTGCCCCCATGTGGTCAAAGATCCTGAGCCCATGTGGACACAAGATGGCCACCACAAGATGGCCAGCAGGAGAGGGCAGTTGGGAGGCACCCGGCCTGCAAGGGAGGGCAGTTGTGAGGGATCAGCCCTGCAAGGGAGGGCAGTTGAGAGGGACCAGGCCTGCAAGAAAGGGCAGTTGGAGGTGATCAACCCTCCAGGAGAGGGCAGTTAGGAGTGACCAGGCCGGCAGAGGAGGGAAGTTGGGGGCAAACAGGCTGGCAGGGGAGCTGTTAGGCATCAATCAGGCTGGCAGCGGAGTGGTTTAGGGGGTGATCAGGCTGGCAGGCAGAAGCGGTTAGGGCCAATCAGGAAGGCAGGCAGGCAAGCAGTTGGGAGCCAGCAGTCCTGGCAGGCAAGCAGTTGGGAGCCAGCAGTCCAATATGACATCCCTCAAGGGGTCTCATATTGGAGAGGGTACAGGCTGGGCTGAGGGAGAACCCCCCTCTGTGCACGAATTTCGTGCACCAGGCCTCTAGTATTTTAATACTAGCGTTCCCAATCCTGCAATGGGGTTTCCTGCTGCACTCTATCCTGCCCCGCCTGCGCTCCTCCCTTTTCCCCCGCCCCGCCTTCTCTGCCAGCCCGCCTGCTCTCCTTCCTTCTCCCCCGGCCCCGCCTCCACTCCTCCCTTCTCCTCCCCCCAGCTTGCTTGCTTCTCCGCAGCTTTGCTCCCTTCTGCAGCTCTTGGCTACTTTCTACACTGTCTTGATATGCAAATTAACCACCATATTGGTTGGGGTAATTTGCATACTTGTCCTGATTGGTTGGTGGGCGTGGCTTGGGCGTAGCAAAGGTGTGGTCAATTTGCATATTTGTCTATTAGGTAGGATTAGAGGGAAATTTTAGCATAAAATTCTGAAAGCAAGTGTTCTTAATAATTGTATTAAAACATCTTATAGAGGAATATTTAATACTAGAGGCCCCATGCATGAAATTCATGCACTGGTGGGGGGGGAGTGTCCCTCAGCCCAGCCTGCACCCTTGCCAGTCTGGGACCCCTCGTGGGATGTCCAACTGCCGGTTTAGGCCTGATTCCTGTGGGATCAGGCCTAAACCGGCAGTTGGACATCCCTCTCACAATCCAGGACTGCTGGTTCCCAACCACTCACCTGCCTGCCTGCCTGATTGCCCCTAACTGCTTCTACCTGTCAGACTGATTACCCCTAACTACTCCCCTGCCAGCCTGATCAAGGCCTAACCTTTCCCCTGCTGGCCCGATTGCCCCTACTGCCCTCCCCTGCAGGCCTGATCCCCCCCAACTGCCCTCCCCTGCAGGCCTGGTCTTCCCCGCAACTGCCCTCTCCTGCAGGCCTGGTCTCCCCCAACTGCCCTCCCCTGCAGGCCTGGTCCCCCCCAACTGCCCACCCCTGCTGGCCCAGTCACCCCTAACTGCCCTCCTCTGCCTGCCTGATCACCCACAACTGCCCTCCCCTACTGGCCATCTTGTGGCGGCCATCTTGTGACCACTTTGGGGCACTATCTGGTGTGAGGGTCAATTTGCATATTACCTCTTTATTATATAGGATAGTAAGTATACTTGTTTCTTACCTTTATGTTTCTGGACACTGAAGATATATCTATACCTATTATCTACATAATCTATCTATCTATAGTTCTACATACAAACAAAGCATCACTTTATCTGTTTTTTTAATATAATAATTAACATATACAGCCATATGGCAAAAATGTATAAATTTTCATCTCTTCAAGAAACTAGATCTGTTTGTACAGATCTTTTTCAAAATCTTAGTAGTTTGACAAAAGATGTTCACAGCTTTGGTTTTAAGGCTTCCCACATTTCTTCTGTTTGCTGTTTGGCTACAGCATCTCCAGAGTAGTCAAGACAGTTTGCATTCCACATGCCAATGCCCCGTAAGCCCCAGGTTTGTATATATGCTGTCTTTAAGGAAATGCTCTTTGGGTTATCATACCACACCTGATGAAAATGGCCAGCAGAATCCTATACAAATAAATGAAAGTGGAAATTTTAAGTATTCAGTGCAATAAGAGGGAAAACATTTCTAAATTTCAAGGATTCAAAAAGGATACAATGAAATAATAAAAATGTAAGGGCACAGCATCTTCTGGCTCTATGATTGCATGGCGCTTTACGTGATACTTGGTAGATATCATTGCTTGTGGCATTTTTACAATGGCAGAGATTACACAAATAGGCCTCCTAATAGCGTCCATTTAAGGTCTTCTCATACCCTAAGATTCCTTCTTTGCCCTGATCTGATGATTATCAACCAATATGTATATCTTAGTCACTTGTGGAGTTTTTAAAAGTACAGATTCCAGTTAATTTGTTTGACTGAATTAAAACCTTCCAGGGCTAGTGCTCTGATATGTATTTGTTTGTTTTGTGTTCTGTGTTCCATTAGGTAATTGTGATATTCAGCCAAGGCTAAGGAGGATCGCTGCTGTGGTTCTCTGATACCAGCTTATACACTTTTTTATATTCCCTACAGTTTCTAGAAATGTGCCTAGTTAGGACCTCAACAGATGCTTTTGTTTACGATGCATTAGTTAAATCAAGAGGAATGGCAATAGACAAGGAAAGTAACTTCTTTTCTAAGTCTTAACCAATTGATCTAAGAGCCTGTCAGGTCTGGACTCCATGGGTGCCTTATGCACACAGCTGACAAAAACCATAAACTAGAAAGTGGTCTTTTGCCCACCTTCTACCCTGTAAAGTCCTTCTCCCCATAACACCTGTCTCTATCTAGCACTGACAGTCTTTCTCTCTTAGAAGGTATATCATTTATTGGATAAAAGAGAGAAAAAAATGAGCAGATCTAGGCAAAAGGGTAGAGGAAGGGGGGAAATAGGAGGTAAAAATAGAATGACCTGTGGTTAAAAATAATTTACTGACTTTATATACATCTTGGAAAAATTTTAAAGGCAGTTCTCAACTAATGCCAGTAACATTTTTTTTTTTTTAATGATAGCACCACTGGAATTAGAATAGTCTCCTAAAATAACTTCTTTGAAGGACAACAGTCCCTGGTAAATAAATAAGCTATGGCATATTGAAGTATAAAAGACTCATTATATACAAGCATATCTTATACTATATCTTATATTCTGTACTTTCAGATATTTAGATCTAGTAACAATTGTAATTCACCATTAAAAGACAACTTGAAGAACTTGTACCTAAATATAGAAATATTTATTTTTGAAGATTTAGGAGCAAATCCAAATACCTTTGAATTTGCCATCATTCTAGCTAGTACTTTGAGCCTTTTTGACATTGTTAAGAAATTTCAAATGCCTCAAAATAGTGAAGGATCAAAGTATGAAAAACTGAGTACATGTAGGAGTGATGTATGCATGGTTCAGGTATAAATGCCTTCAAAAATATTGAGTACCAAGATGAAGCTGCTATTGCTGAGACAGCATAAGAAGGCAGAATGATTCTCTTCAGTCACATCAGAAACTTGATTTTGGTTGCTGCTAATTTTACAATCAACAAAAAGAGGAACAAAAGCAGTATGACTAGATTGTTGTCTAAAGTGCCATGGAAAGAATGGTCTTCAAGGCTCATCAGAATGTATTCTGAATTTTAAGACCTAAAAGAATGTGTCTTCTTATTCATTACAGAAAAAGTAAGACAGGGATTCAGAAACACTACATCACAGCATCAACTATTATTCTGCATTACATATTTCTAAATTATGTATAACTGGTTACATGCAGTCTTTACAAGACATATCCTTGAAACACTCTTCCCCCTCCATGTTCCTAAGAGTGTTGGAACAAGGTTCTATGTTTTAAAAAATGACATATGTACTGCAGCACTTCTCAAATCCTTTCTTATAATATACATTTTAAATCTCCAAGAGGGACATACAGTATGCATTGTTTTCCAAATTTATTTGACCATGGTGTGTGTGTGTGTGTGTGTGTGTGTGTGTGTGTGTGTGTGTGTGTGAAATATTAACAGTTCCTAGAACAGGGTTTTATAAATACTATTTGGCAAAGGCAAGGTTACAGTATGCCATAGCTTAATTACTAGGTATGCACACTAGATTCTAAACTTTAGAAAACGCTACAGTAAAGTTTTCTACATAATCAATATATAGGCATGTATAGATATAAATCCATTATAATTTGTTAAATATGTATGTTTGCAATCATTTTTTATAAAAGATTACCAGACCATTAGTTAAAAATAGATATTCTTACTGGAATTAATTTACATCAGATCTTTTTAGGGCTCCTTTTACAATAATAATCCAAAGTGAATTCAAAGCTAGTGCTTAGATTTTTGAGGTATGAAAAGTTATTATGCTAAAGGTAAATTATGAAAAATATAACTTTTCTTTGCCTCTTTGGTATGGCAATTCCTGTTTATCAAACATTATCTGACAGAACTGCTTATCATTCACTCCATTTCTTCAAGTCTCTGTAATATTTTTAGTTTCTAATTTTAACATTGTTTTTCATTGGTCTCATATCATATAGTTTGACTGAATTGTGAAATAAATTTGAAATGATGCCATTTTCCATTGTAAAGTCCATGATGGCATCTCTTGTTCTTGGCCTCATTCCTTCCTGCATAGGAGCCTCATCAGAGTCTCTATCTACTTTGAAATGGAGGTTTCCAGCCTATTTTTCCCCAAAGCTTATTAGAAACCACAGTCTTCATACATATTTGTCATCTATTCAGGAAATCCTGTTTGTGATATGCATGTTTTTGTTATACCACCTACAATGACAAGTGGCCACTGTGACCATACCTTGAATTGCTCACCAGGGAAGTAAAGTTCCTGATTAAACAGATTCAAAGACAAGTTAACTGCTATAAACAGCAGTCAATATGTTGTACCTAAAAGAAAACTGATAGAAATCCTCCATAGCAAATAGGTAATTATGAAAATATGCAATTACAAAAACTAATAGAAATAAATGTCCATAACTTGTGAAAAGTCTTACTTTATAGTTATAATATGGAGACTTCTGATTTTCATCCCATAGGATTCCAGAAAGAGAACTCTTTACTTGCTTCATAATTATTTTATAGGGCACCTGACGTCCTGCAGCATCACTACATGGAGCTCCCCGGAAAGGGACTTTTGCAATGGTACAAACATGATCCTAGAAATGCAAAAATGTTCATGTTAGAAATTATCACTTAAGTATATGTTAAGAGTTAAATCAGAAAATATACTGAAAACTATTAGAAAAATGTATACTATATAGATATGCTGATTATACAGTATGAAAATTAAATTTCATTATTAAATGAAAATATAGAACGTTCAGAAACTTTCATGGGATTGAATATTTAAAAATAAACCCTTTCCTTTTTAGTCTCAAACTATATTTCAGAAATTCTAAAGTTTATATACTCTATATATAGAAGAGTTGGTAAATTCTAAATAGAATATTATATATTATATATTACAGCAAGGTCTAAAAATACTAAAGAAAGAGAAAGAAATTATGTAAGAAATGAGCTGTTCTTACCTCTGATAGAGTCAGGCAGGTATAATCATAACCATACCAGGGAAGACCCATTACGAGTTTCTTAGGGTTAATGCCCATCTTGATGTAGTCATCATATGCTAATCAAATAGGGACAGAAAAAGCATATTTTTCCCTTCATATGTCTACTAATATATTTACACAAGCCTTGCAGCATCTAAGTTTGTAAAACAGGTACATTTCTGCAAAATACTAATACTGTACTATGGATCCCTTTCTGCCCAATGCTGCAAAATGTGTATTTCCACCAAGAGAAGTTCTAAGACTATGTAGAATGTTAAGTAAATTTGCTACTTTTCATAACCTTTGAAGTTATGGTATACCATTCAATAGCCAAGAAAGGGGTGGGTTATGCATCATTTCTGAAACATATTTGATTATGAAACTTTTTTCTTTATTGTCTAAAGTTTTACATATGTCTGCGTTTTCCCCACTTGACACCGCCCCGCCCCCCCAGCCATTCCCACCCGGGGCAAGCCCCCACAGCCCTAGTATCTGTGTCCATTGGTTATGCTAATATGCATGCATACAAGACCTTTGGTTGCTCTCTAACCATCCCTCCCCTGCCATTTGTCTCTGGATGTATTCTTGTTCATCATGATTATGAAACTTTTATTGATAGAGCACAGTTATCATCTCTTCCATGAAACACAGTTTGGGAAGATTAGATTAAATAATTACTTTTTAATTATAACAGAATTAAATTATTTGTCAAATTGTTAATTATCTGTCCAAACAACTAGGACATGCTAAAATGAGGCCAGGTTCTAAGGTTTTACCTCTATATGAAAAAGAAATAATTTTTTACTTACTAACCAATCAACAAATCAGTGCCAACTATCAGAGAAAAAATTCACTTGAGTCCATAAGATAGTAAGCAACCTTTGATTCAATTGGTTGATGGGATATAAACCAATCCAAACTTTGGAAAGGATAATGCAAAGGCCATATCATATGAATGACCCGTCAGAAATACTCTTAATTGTGATGCTATACAGGCATACCCTCCTTGTTGTACTTCAAAGATGTTGCTTATTTGGCAACCTGATGACAGACTCTCCACCCACAAAATGATTATGACTTCCTTTATTGTGATACTCACTTTATTGCTGAGGTCTAGAACCAAATCTATAATATCTCCTAGGTATGTATGTAATTTGTAATACAGCATGTACTAATAATAAATGTCAAATGAGATAAAGGCAATCCTATCAATCATGTGTAGAAGGTATTCACATCATAACTATCTTTGCTATTAAATTATTTAACATTGGTTATTTCAACAAAAGTATCTTGCCAAGTTCTAGATTAAAAAATATCTTATTTATGTAATTTTGAGAGAAGTGTGTTGACTTGAAGTTAAAACACTTGCTTGAGTTTCAACTATGTAATACTTCATAGCTGTGCAATCAAGATAACACCCTTCATCTCATGTGCAATAGATGATTAATAAATAACATACTTATTTAGAAGATTTTTAGAATTAAATGAAAACTTCAAAATTTTTTGTAAACTTTAAAGCTCTCCAAATTAAATGTTTTTCATGTTTCAAGAAAGCATGGAAAAGGTATACAAATGACTTAGAAATACTAAAATAAGACTTAGTGTTTGAGGTTATGGAATTAATATTAGCAGTAAATGATTATTTGGTGTGTCTTACCAGTTATTGTCTGATTATAGGGAGCATTGGCTGCTGCAATACATTCTGACCAGATCTGACTTTGTTCATCGTAAGACATCACAAAGAGAAAGTCACAAGCATCTGCAATTCCAGTATAATTATAGCACCTTCTGTCTATGCACTTTGGAGACCAAGCTACATCAAAGGTTACCTGTGGAGAAACGCAAACCATTTTATGTAACAGGATCAAATATGCATATTATGTTAGATGTTTTGTTGATTACACATTCTCATCTAATACTATCCAAGAAAACAGAACTGCTTTCATATATGAATGTAGGGTTTGACACATATGGAACTAGAAAAGTTCTAAGAAACATATATTTTTTTGCTTACATGGATTGATCCAGACATATATTTGGACAATATTTTGGACACATATTTAAATAATGGACCTATATTTGCAACCAGACTTATTTGAACATATACAATTTCAGGAGCACTGAACTGTGTAGAAGGGGAGTTTTAAACTAAAATGTCTTTAAAGGTTAGATTGGAAACTCAACAGATTGAAAGAAACAGGTATAATGACAGTAGGGTGTGGTGGGAAAGCAATTGGAAAATAAAAGCAGCACACTAAAATAATTCAAATACAAAAGTTTTTAAAAATTACCCAGGCTGCCTGACTGGTATGGCTCAATGGTTGTGCATTGACCTATGAACCAGGAGGTCAGTGTTTGATTCCCAGTCAGGACACATACCCAGGTTACAGGCTTGATCCCCAGTGGGGGCTGTGCAGGAGGCAGCCAATCAATTATTCTCTCTCATCATTGATGTTTCTATCTTTCCATCTCCCTTCCTCTCTGAAATCAATACAAATATATTTTAAAAATTATGCAGGATGAATTGGTCAGTCATATGTTGGTACAAGCTGACTGGCCTGGAAGTAGGAGCCCCTGATTTACAATTACATTATTATGATGGGTTTGTTCCAACATTACAGTTAAAGAATAGTGGTGTTTTATAGCTACAGGTATAGCTAACCAACTAGAAATGAATAAATCACTTAAATGGTCCAATTTTATGGGAATATTCCAATAAAACTTGAGTGATAAATTATCTTTCATTTTGAATGGTGAGCCAATCTTCTACAACAAGTCTGTTTGCCTTAACCAAGTATTAATTAGCCGTACATGTGTTCAAGTATTCTAAGGTTTCATTAAAAGTTCATATTTAGGCTCTCAGTAAACCCACTGATTATTACAAATGATTGAGGTACTTTAGTTAAAATTTTTACACTTTGGCCAATTTATTCTACTATTACTATTTTTAAGACTTTCTCAAAGTTCTCTCAATAATTCTCTGGATATTAACACTAAAGGAAGCTCTACAAAAAACAACAACAACAACAACAACAACAACAACCAAACCTTATAGGTTATAAAGCAAAATTTTACTTCTTGGACCCTGCTTTATTGCTGCTTCCTATTATAAAATGGGAGCTATACTATTGTAAATATATTTCAAATACATTTTGTAAGTCCTTACCTCTCCCGTAAGCATTAATAGTATTTTCACTTGGATTTCATAGTTAACCTCATATTTTTGAAAAGGCAATATTAATATTTTAGACAAATCAAAAGACTTTGGTTCTAGTGTTGGCTCTGTATAACTAGGTCTGTGTAACTTAAAACATCTAAATCTGTGTTCCTACCTATAAATATAAGGATGTAGAAAGAACTCTTCAGGAGCATTTCTAGCTCTTTAATTCTCAGACCAAAATTCTGTAATCTTAAATCTCGTATTTCCCCAAAAACACATTTCTCCTTCCAGACTCTATTTTAGCCTCTCTCTCTCTCTCTCTTCTCTCTCTCTCTCTCTTCTGGTCACCATTTTAAGAGCCTTTCTGACGCTTCTTCCCCACACCCCATTGCTAATCTCACATTTTCCTTTCCTTCTCATAATTCTTTAGCCGCTTCCTTTCCATTAATTAATTCAATAAATATTTGTTGAACACTTGCTGAGTGTTAGGGTTATGCCATCATCCCAATCCAAACCATAAATCCTATTATTGTATTATTGGGTTAGTCCTTACTGGTCTCCTTTTCTTTTCTAGAAATTTTACATGCTGCTATACAATATTCTTCTCTAAGCACTTTCTACACATGTAACCTGTTACAGAATAAAATGCATACTTTTAAGTCTGATATTCTTGACCTTCCACAATCTAGTCTATCTTGGCAACTGTACTTACCACTAATCTACCTAACATGAATTTGACATAGAAGCCCAAATTGTTCTACTTGCCCCTCAAACATGGAAATAGTACTGCTGCTCAATCTCTTCCTCCTGGACCTCTCACTATACTTAATCAGCACTAGCAAATAGGTTATTTTTTTCACTCACCAATTCTAATTCTTACTAATAAAAGTCTAAGTAGTGGTCACGCCATGATGCCCTCATGCCATCACAAGATGGCTGCATGCAGGTGGGCGGGGCTGGGCTTGACACTGCGGGCGTAGCACAGAGCCTGCCTGGGAGTCCCGCCTCCGCGAGGCGAGGCCTACCTGGAGGTTGGGCAAGGCCTGCCTGGGGGTCTCCCGGCTCCATGTGGTGAGGCCTGCCTGGGGATCCCGCCACCTCCTGGCTCCACACAGCAAGGCCTGCCTGGGGGTCTGGCGAGGCTGTCCTGGGGGTCCCACCTCCAGGCTCCATGCGGTGCAGAGACAGAACCCCTGGCTCCAGCCTACCTCTGTGGGGCAATCCATCAAGGAGCCCCGGATGGGTGGGTGGGGCCTACTTCTTTGGGGCGATTGATTGCAGTGCTCCTGCAATGTGACAGGGCACAGGCCAGGCTGGGGGACTGCCCCCCCCCCCCAGTGCACGAATTTTGTCCAACGGGCCTATAGTTTATCAATAAAAGCAATGTAAAGAATGTGGGGAGCCCTGCCCCGTTTTGTTCAATGGTTAGAACGTTGGCCCTTGGACCAAAGGGTTAGGGGTTCTATTCCCAGTCAAGGGCATGTACCTCCTCCCTCCCTTCCACTCTGTCTACAAATCAGTGGAAAAACATATCCTTGGGTGACGATTACAAAAAAAAAACACTTAAAAAACAACAACACCTGACTATTAAAGTAAATGAAGCCATTAAAAAAAAATGAGGGTTATGTCTTTAATAGAAAAGTATGTGAGGAGAGGAATCTGGTGGCCTGCATACCAGATATTTGCTATTCTCGGTCTAAATTGTACTAATCTGAAAAGCTGATTTCCACACAGATCAATCCTTATATAATTTATTAATTTCTCAATAATTCTCAAATGCCCGTTGACCAAATGTACCAGAATCACCTTGCACAACTTGATAAAAATATAGTTCCTAGGCTCCATCCTAGATCTACTGAATCAATCACTGGGGATATTTTTAACAAGTATTCCCAGGTGATTCTGAGATAGGTTTAGAATTATTGGTTAACATTACTTAGGTAAAACATAACATAAAGTATATTTTACATACTATATATAAAACATAAATATTTTCTAGTTAACTATATTTTAAAATTTTGAAAGGCAGGTATTACTCATTCACTTGATAAACAATTTTTAAACATTGTGTTAGACATGTTTAAAGGAGCTGGTCCCTATCTTCAAATAAGCACTGCTAGGCCTAATATTCTTTTTAGTTTTGTTGAGGTATAATTGACAAATAAGATTGTAATATATTTAGTGTACAACATGATGATTTGATATGCATATATATTATCAAAAGTATTAACTAACACATCCATCACCTCACATATTTACTTTAAAAAATTTTTTTAAAAACAGCATATGATTATATTTAATACACAAGTTTGATACAACCAAAAAGTAAAACACCAGAGTAAAATTGTAACAAAAACATGGTATTTCATTTGCAATGCATGAGAAATGGTTAACATCTTTAGTCATAAATAAGCTCTTAAAAACCAGTGACACTATAATAATGCAAGGAAACTGGAAAAATAAAATGAAAAGGTACAGGTGATGATACTTTTTTTGTTGATGATAGCATTTAAGTTCCACTTTATAAGCAACTTTCATTTATACAATACTAGAGGCCCGGTGCACAAAATTTGTGCACTGGAGGGGGGATCCTCAGGCAGGCCTGCACCCTCTCAGAGTCCAGGGGCCCTCGGGGGATGTCTGCCTGTCAGCTTAGGCCCACTCCCTGGCAGTCAGACATCCCTCTCACAGTCTAGGACCCCTTGCTCCTTACCACCCACCTGCTCACTGCTCCTTACTGCTTGGCTCGCTACTCCTTGGCACTGCCGGGGATACGGGAAAGGCTCCCACCACCACCGCTGCGCTCGCCAGCCGTGAGCCCAGCTTCTGGCTGAGCGGCGCTCCCCTAGTGGGAGTGCACTGACCACCAGGGGGCAGCTCCTGCATTGAGCGTCTGTCCCCTGGTGGTCCGTGCGCATCACAGTGACTGGTCATTCTGGTCATTCCACCATAACAGTCGCTTAGGCTTTTATTATATAGAAGATGGCATTATCAACTATAGTCAACATGTTATATAGTAATCCCCAGACTTTATTCACCTTATAATTGGAAGTTTATACCTTTTTACCAGACTCTCCTTATTCCTCCCAGCCCCTGGCAACCACCTACTCTCTGTTTCTAAGTTCAAATTGTTTCTTTAAGATTCCACACCTAAGTGATACCATGCAGTAATTGCCTTTATCTGTCTGGCATATTTCTCTGAGCAGAATTCCATTCAGGTTATTCAAGTAGTGTCACTAATGACAATATTTCCTTCCTTTTTCCTTTTTTCCTTTTTGAGAAGGAGAAACATCAAGTTGCTGTTCCACCATCTATGCATTCATTGGTTGATTCTCAAATGCACCCTGATGGGGGACCCAACCTGCAACCCCGGTGCATCTGGAGGATGCTCCAACCCACTGAGGTACCTGGCTAAGGCTTTCCTTCTTTTTTAAATCTGGATATTTCTCTCTCTCTCTCTCTCTCTCTCTCTCTCTCTCTCTCTCTCTCTCTCTCTCTCATCATATTTTCTTATCCATTCATCTGTTGACATTTAAGCTATTTTCATCTTTGCTCTTATGAATAATGCTGCAATAAACATGGGAGTAGAGCTATTTCTTTGAGAGAGTGACTTTGTTTTCTTTTTATATACTAGTTCTGTTTAATTTCTTGAGAAACTAATTTTTGTGGTGGTTGTACCAGTTTACATTCCTACCAATAAGTAACAAGGTTGTATGTTTATTGGAATGTATCCATTTCTTCTAAGTTATCTAATTTGTTGATATATAATTGTTCATAGTAGTTTCTTATGATCCTTAGGATGTTTGTTTTATCAGTTGTAATACCTCCTCTTTCATTACTAATTTTCATTATTTGAGACTTTTTTTTAGTCTAACTAAAAGTTTGTCAATTTTTTCTTTCAGAACACCTCAGCTTTTAGTTTCATTAATTTTTTCTATTGTCTTTATAGTCCATTTCATTTATTTCCACTCTGATAATTGTTATTTCCTTCTTCTACTAACTTTGAGCTTCATTTGTCCTTTTTCTAGTTTCCTTGAAGTGTGAAGTTGGGTTGTTTATTAGAGGGCTTTCTTCTTAATGTAGGCATTTATCAGTTTAAATTTCCCTCTTATAATTGCTTTTGCTGCATCCCATGAGTTTTAGCATGTTATAGTCTCTTTCATTTGTCTCAAGATACTTTTATTTCAATTTTGATTTCTTCTTTGACCATTGGTTGTTCAGTAGCATACTGTTTAATTTGTACATATTTGTGAGTTTTCCAGTTTTCTTCTTATAAGCATAAAAGTGTCTTTTCTATCAAGGTTATAATTTAGATATTAACTCCCCTCATCTCCTGGCAGATAGTTAACAATCTAATAAGTAACCAGACTGGCAAACATTCCTGAAGAAGAAATAGGTCGTCCCGTTCCCCAGCAGACATTCCATCTCCTTCCTTATTGCGCTGCTTTTCTCAGATTAGACATTCAAGCTAGAATGTGAAGCCACGCCTTTCAGCCAATCCGGGTAGGACGCAGTAACTCCTCAGGGAAGGAATAAAAGGAGAGCAGAATCCTCATTGTGTGTACCTGCCCTCCACAGGTACACACAATTGCACCCTTCTGCATTGCACCCTTCTGCACAGAAGTAAACTTGCCTTGCCTATCCACTTTCGTGGGTTTGTCTCATTTCTGCAACAACATTGACAAGCATTTCTAACTTTCTTATGATTGATTTCTAGTTTTATACCATTGTGGTCAGAAAAGATACTTGATATAATTTCAGTCCTCTAAACATTATTAAGATGTGTTTTGTGGCTTAACATATGCTCTCTCCTGGAAAATGTTCCATGTGCACTTGAGAAGATGTGTATTTTGTTGCTGTTGGATGGAATGTTCTGTGTATGTCTGTTAGGTCACTTTCCTCTAATACAGTTATTTTTAACCAGTGTACTGCAAGAATTTTTAAAACATGCAATACCTGCTGATTTAGTCAGGGGCACTGACCTCTTTTCCCCTAGATTGCCAAATAAAAAAATGACAAAGCCAACACACAATAGCCTTCCAGCATGAATGCCCTGTCTTGAACCATAAATATATAGGTCATATTATACAGCTGCATCTTATTGGTCATGTCCCATAATAAGGTTGCATCTGATTGGTTAATTCTTGGTACCAGAAATCCTTATATACAAGTATAGACACCTGATTTTTTTAAAAGTCACTTTGGAGCAAAAATGGTAGGTAATTACTATAAAATTTTTAAATAAATCAATCAAAATTATACCTATTTTTCTGTCAGATTGGCAAAAATATATTTTTTGGTGTGCTACAGAGTTTTAGTAATTAGTTTATGTGTGCCATGAGATGAAAAGGGCTGGAAATTGCTGCTCTAACATGTAGTTATTGCAGTCTCCCTAGTGATTATCTGTCTGCATAATCTATCTGTTACTAGAGCTAGCTAAACATTGATGGGAAAGGAAGCAAAGGGGGAGACATTGTTGAGCATATTCAGCTGGGAAGCAGAGACCTGTTTGCTTCACCAGGAAGCTATAGCTTCACACTCCCCCCCCACCCCCCCAGGAAGCACCAGTCCATTGCCCAAAGATCACTGGGGGAAGGGATAGAACAAAGGGGAAATAAACACGTGGGCAATAAAATCAAAATGGCACAGTGGGAGGTGTTCGACCCCAGAAGCCTGTCAGTCTGGGAAAAAGATCATTGACTAGGGGTGGACCCCAATACAAGCCCGAGAAAGTTTGGGAAGCTAATTGGTTATTTTGTTTGTTTCTTAAATATATTTTTATTGATTTCAGAAAGGGAAAGGGAGAGAGAGAGTTAGAAACATCAATGATGAGAGAGAATCATTGTTTGGCTGCCTCCTGCATGCCCCACACTGGGTATTAAGCCCACAACCCAGGCATGTGCCCTGACCCAGAATCAACTGGGACCTTCTGGTTCATAGGTCGATGCTCAACCACTGAACCACACCGGCCAGGCTAATTGGTTATTTTGAATAAGTTTCTGGTTCCTCCCAAGCCTAAGAATACATAATTTCAGGTGAACAAAGAAGCTCTCTCTCTCCCTCAGTGACCTGTACTTGTCCCATTCATTCTTGTTCTCCCCCGCCTGGATACAAATGACCAAGCAGGTCTAGTGGCCACCTGGCCTGAGGCAGACTATGCAGGCTCCCTAGGATTATGAAACAGGAACTCTGGGCATTTGGCTTTTATTTTGGCCCTGCTGAAGACATGGTTGGACTTTTTCAATGGTGGGATGAAGGGAGATTGGACATTGGGAAGCCAGGAAGAGAACTCTTTTAATATTGCACCACAAATAAACCATGCCACATCACAATTTCTTGTGTGTGGATCCTTGAAATGCTTTTCTCAAGATCCCATGAAAGAGTCTTTTTCTCACTGACAACATATCCACTGCTTAAACTGGAGTATAGAAGTCCCCTATTATTGTAGAACTAGAGGCCCAATACACGAAATTTGTGCAAGAGTAGGCCTTCCTTCCCCCAGCTGTCAGCACCGGCTTCCCTCTGGCACCAGGGACCCGGGCTTCCCTCACTGCCCCCAGCTTCGTCCAGAAGGTCGTCCAGAAGGACATCTGGTCTAATTAGCATATTACACTTTTATTATTATAGATTGCTGTCTATTGCTTCCTTTAAATATGTTAGCATTTGCTTGATATATCTGGGTGTTCCAATGTTGGATGCATAAATATTTATAACATATATTGGTCCATTTGATGTGTCTCATAAGTTCCTTAAGCTACCTGCAGTCTTTTTCATCCTTTTTTCTTTTCACTGCTCTAATTAGATGAAATTCTCTACCTTTAGGTTTATTGATCCTTTCTTCTGCTTGATACAGTTTTTTATTGAACCCTTCTGTTGAATCTTTCAGTTCTGTTATTCTTCATTTTTATTATTTCTGTTTAGTACTTTTTAATATTTTCTCTTT
The DNA here is from genome assembly GCF_027574615.1 of Eptesicus fuscus. Classification (NCBI taxonomy): domain Eukaryota; kingdom Metazoa; phylum Chordata; class Mammalia; order Chiroptera; family Vespertilionidae; genus Eptesicus; species Eptesicus fuscus. The sequence continues at coordinate 62,359,770 of NC_072481.1, forward strand.
GTTGAAATTCTCATTTTGTTTAGACATTGCTCTCCTGATTCAGTGAGCCATGTTATGACTATTATTTTGAATTCACTATGGAGTAAATCACTTACCTCACTTTCATTAAAGTCTTTTTATAATGTTTGATCTTGTTATTTTGTTTGGGGTCTGGGGAGGGTTGCAGTCACTACCTAGATGTGTGCTAATTAGAAATCAGAGCCTCTGGCAGCAACTTTATGCAGTCAAACCCAGAAAAAGACTAGGACAGTGGTCGGCAAACCGCGGCTCGCGAGCCACATGCGGCTCTTTGGCCCCTTGAGTGTTCTAACGCCACTTCTTCAAAATAGACTCACCCAGGCCGAAAACCGACTTTTGCGCATGGGCCATGAAGTTTCAATCGCACTGTATGTGTGCGCCCGCACGTGGTATTTTGTGGAAGAGCCACACTCAAGAGGCCAAAGAGCCGCATGTGGCTCCTGAGCCGCGGTTTGCCGACCACTGGACTAGGAGATACATTGTTGTCTTTTTGCCTGCTCTTTCTGAGCTGAGCCCTATGGGGGAGGAGGGGGAAAGTACCCATTACAAGTGCTCAAGTGCCTTGGGAACCTCTTCTGTGTCACCTGTCATCCTCTGGCTTTCAGAGCTAGGCTTGGGGGGCCATCCCTCAGGTGGGAGCCTTAAAAATTGTTGCATTCCAAACCCTTCCTTCCTCAGAGAGAAGCTGCAGTTGGGGGTTCCCTCCCTATTAAATGGTGCTGTGTCAGGAGTGCGGTTTATGGCAAGAGTGTGTCTCACCCTTTCCTAATCATTTCAATGTTATTTTCTCAGTTGCCAGATGTGTAGGCACTCAGTTAGGTCCTGGATTTCTCTCTGAGGAAATTGTTCCCTTTGCAGCTGTACATTTCATGTGTCCATTTCAGGTGGAAAATTCAGGAGTTTCCTATGTCTTCATTTGGTCTAGAATATCCTAGCCTAGTAGTTCTTAACCATAATCACCTATGAAACTCGTAAAAAAATATGGACTCTGGGCTCACTTAAACTGTGTGAATAGTAATCCCTGGGAGTGAGTTCCAGTGCGTGTATGTGTGTGTATGTATGTGTGTGTGTGTTTATGACTAGGTTTGAGAATTACTAATCTGGGGCCACTTTATCCTTTGTTACCCATACATTGCCTGGCAAGATGCCCTGTGCTATGATCTGCTCTAATCACACTCATGATGACAGAGGGGAAGCACTCTGCCTTTTGTCATAACTCTGACTGATTCTATGGAGTCAGTCCTTTGAGCCTTCCTGGGCCTTGGGTGCTTTACAAAGCAATTCAGTCGGTGGAGCAGCTGAAGTACCTCTACGCCAAGGCAAGAGCTGTCTGTGTCCTGCATGGGAGAAAGCAGGGCCTAAGCAACTTGGCCCTTCCTGATTCTTTCTGACCCCTTTGCCTAGCTAATATTTCTAGTCCTGCTGCAAGGTTAGAAGATGGTGCAATCCATGTTGTATCTTGATGTACACAGAGAACAGACTTATCATCTTAAAATTCTGTAAAACTTTAAAAATTTCATGCATATAAGCATAACCAATGGACGCAAAACACCTGGGGATGAGGGCATGTATGGGAGTGGGATGGGGGGGGGAGGGGGCAATGGTAAGATATGTACACATATAATACCTTAATAAAAAAATGAGAAAAAAATAAAATAAAATAAAACCTCCAAAGTTCCAGAATATTTCCTAGGATGTAAATGCTGAACTTTTTTCTACTTCATTACTATAAAACGGATTCTATTAATTATACCTTCATGAGTACATCTTGATAAGGAAATTTAGGGATTTCCAAAAAACATCAAAGGAATTTTTACCTGTGATCCCTCAATTTCACGATGGAAAGAATCTGTAGTTTCTTTGACTAAAGCAGTTAAGGCATCATATTCAGGTGATAAACAATTAACTTCTTGCTCTATGTCTATATTAATTCCATCCATATATTGTGTTTTGGCCAAATTAACTTGTTGAGCTATCCAGGATGTTCTGAAATGAGGATTAATGATATCCTTTAAGGACACATCTCCTGTGAAATCAATACACACATTTTGTTCATATATGCTTTTCACAGTTTAATGACATTTACTTCACAACCCCATTCCAAAGAGATCAAACTGTCCTTTAAACATCTCATTATTTTGGAACTCTAAGCTCCCAATTTAAGTCTTCCAGATGAATAAATAATATACCAAAATAATAAAAAGTTATTACTCATTCATCTCCAAAGTAACTGTTATGAGTAATTAGTAAAATCATTTTCAAAGTAGAAGCAGAAATTGTGGACCATGACTAGCTAAAGGTCATCATGCTAATTAGGAGTCACATTTTGCTCAAAATGATGCAGTGGTTTATTTAATTCTTTAATAATATTTGTATTTGTGAAATTAATTACACAGTATGTAAGAATTTAAGATGCTAAAAAATATGCCATATGAACATGAAAAGGGAATGTTTTGGAAAGTAGGAATAGCAAATGATGCACATAAACTTACCAATTGTCTGGACACATCTGGTAAAAACTGGCACTCACCTTTCAGCACTACTCTGGCTCCTTTTGAATGAGCATAGCACATAAGTTCTGAGTCATATTTTCCAAAAAGTGCCACAGTTGTAATCTGTGACCAGTCATAAGATTTCCAAGTTTTGTCACCAACATCAAACACAAAGACCTGTCAGGACAACAGGGATAAGCAAGTACCATCAATTAAGGTAAGAAGAGTGGCATGCCAACATTAAACATCAAACATATGCTAGGCACTGGGGGCCCTGAAAGTACAAGAGTGAAAAAGACATGGGGGTCAGGGTCCCAATATAGTTAGTGGCAGGGGAAATTTGCCAGCCTGGAAAGTAGCTAGGAGGAGATAGTAGCAAGTGTCAAGGCCTAGAGGCAGAGAGAGCATGGTGGTTGTGTAACTAAATACTGAGTATGGCTCTCACCTAGAATGTGTTTTTTTTTGTTTTTTTTTTTGGGGGGGGGTGTTTTTTTGTTTGTTTTACTTCTGACCTCCAGAACTGTTGGGGGGGAAAAAGTGTTGTTTTAAGACACAGAGTTTGTGTTAATTTGTTATAGTGGCAATAAGAAACTAATACACTTAAACCACATTTTTGCTATAGAACAATTGTTATAAAATTGAGTTAAACATTTCAGGAAAAAATTTAGAGTTTTCTTAAAGTCCTTCATATCAGACGAATTAGAATAGCAGAGAAGTGAAACTGTTCTGTTGATGAACGATGATGTATCGCCTAGAATTTAGATTGCGACAGAAGGGACAAACCAGAGAGTGGCAGGCAGGATTAAATCATAAAAGGCCTTAAAAGCCCTCTTGAGAAATTAGTATTTTATCCTGAGGGAAAGCGTTTAAAGGAGAAGTCACACATTTATACTTTAGGTCTTCATTTATGTATGCATTTTCAGAAAATCCCTTCAGCTGAAGTGGAAATGGATTTAAGAGAGGCTCAAACTGGAGGCAGAATGTCTAATAGAGAAGCTGTTGGAAGAATATAGGCAAGAGATGTTAGTGACCTCAACTAATGCTGTGGAGCAGCAAAGGTGAGATTAATGAACAGATCTGAAAGATCCTAAGGAAGCAAAATTTACAGGACCTTGTGACTATTTGAATGAGTAAGGCAAGAGAAAAAGAGGAGGTTGATAACCCTCAAGTTTCTGGCTATTGTAGGTGGAGCCATAAATACTGCATTTCTTTCTTAAAAAAAAATATATATATATGTGTGTGTGTGTGTGTGTGTGTGTGTGTGTGTGTGTGTGTGTGTGTTTCAGATAGGAAGGGAGAAGGAGAGAGAGAGAGAAACATTAATAGTGAGAATAATTGATCAGCTGCCTCCTGCATGCCACCCACTGGGGATCGATCCTGAAACTTGGGCACGTGCCCTGATTGAGAATTGCACCAGGACGTCCTGGTTCATAAGTCGATGCTCAACCACTGAGCCATACTGGCCAGGTGATACTGCAATTCTATGAATGACTTCTTAGAATAGTACTCACGTTAAATTCTGAAGTAGATGATGTTATGTTTCTCCAGTATTTTTATCCCACAGATAATTCTAGAAGCACAGAAGGCTCACTGATTACTATTACTTTATCCCAAATAAGGTGTTAATTGATTCAGCAAATACTTACTGAATTCCATCCAGTAAGGTATAGGAAGAGCATATTGCTAGGCATTAGTGACAAAGGGGTTAAAGAGAAAGAACAGGTCCTTTATTTAAGTACAATTGTGGTAGGGGCTACATGGGAATGCCGGGGGCCATGGTAGCATATAAAGGAACCTGCTTCCGTACTCGGGCAGGAAAACTTCACTGAGGACTACACACTTAGGAAAGGACTGAAACCTGGGGAATGATCTAGACAGAATGGAGGAGACATAACTATGGACAAAAAAAAAAAAGCATTCTCAGCAGAGGAAAGAAAAAGTGCAAAGGTCTCAATCCCTCAAGAGAATTTGGAATTTATGGAACCAAAAGAAAGTCAATGTGGCTAGAACACAAGATCCTGTAAGTATATGGAATCAGATGGATCTAGTAAGGTGGCAAGATCAAGTAAAGCTTTGGAGACCAGGGAGGATTTTGTATTTTATCCTGAGATCAATGGGAAACCATTAGAGTATTTTAAGCAGGGGTGGGGCCTAAGATGTGCATCCTATCTAATAAAGAGGGAATATGCTAATTGACCTTCACGCCATCGCAAAGATGGCAGTGCCCACAGCCAATAAGGAGAGGATATGCTACTTGACTGTCCTGCCTTCAAAGATGGTGGTGCCCACAGCCAATAAGGAGGAATATGCTAATTGACTGCCACGCCCTCAAAGATGGCAGCACTGACAGCCACAAGATGGCGGTGCCCAGTCCCCTCAGCCCCGTGGGGGGCAGGCGTGTGGCAAGGCTGGGCCTGCCCTCAGGTGGGCCTGGCCGCTCCATGCGCTGGCCTCCGGAGTCCCCCAGTCCCCTCAGCTCCCCAGCTGCTCAGGGCCGGCCCAAGGCACAGGCAAGCCTCAGATGGCGGCTACCCAGCCACCCAGGGCCGGCCCGAGGCACAGGTAACCAGGGATGGCCAAGGCTTGCACTGCTGGCAGTGGCAGCAGTAGAGCTGTGATGGGGTGTTGCCTTCCCCTGATCGCTGGGTCACCTCCTGCCCCTGAGGACTCCTGGACTGTGAGAGGGGGCAGGCCGGACTGAGGGACCACCCCCTCCAGTAAATGAATTTTCATGCACTGGGCCTCTAGTATAGAAGTAAGAGAGAGGAAGAGAAGGATATCCTATCCTATATAATAAAAGCCCTCTCCCTTCCTCTCTCTGAAATCAATAAAAACATTTTTTTAAAAATATATATTTTATTGATTTTTTTACAGAGAGGAAGGGAGAGGGATAGAGAGTTAGAAACATCGATGAGAGAGAAACATCGATCAGCTGCCTCTTGTACACCCTCTACTGGGGATGTGCCCACAACCAAGGTACATGCCCTTGACCGGAATCGAACCTGGGACCCTTGAGTCCGCAGGCTGACGCTCTATCCACTGAGCCAAACCGGTTTTGGCTAAAAACATTTAAAACAAAATAAAAAAATGTAAAATTGAACAGCTCATTGTTTTTAGATTCATATTTCCATCACAAAACTTATCCCTTTAATCCTGATAATTAAAATTGAATTTGTTTAAAAAAATGCTGAGGGGTTGTGATATAATAGAAATCCTAAAAAAATAGCTGGATGAACCAATTGAAAATGCAAGGAGAAAAAAGCTATGTAGTCTAGTCTTGGGGTTTGAAAAACATAGAAAAGATCAGTAGATAAAAAGACCATTTAACGTGAAAATGAACACAAATTTAACTTGTTTGCATAATTGGTTTTCCAAATGCTCACAGACACTGTCTAACCTGCTAAGAGGTATTGTTGCTACAGTGAGTCTTTCAGATGATAGGTTTCCATACCAGGCAGGTTCTCCATCAGTAACACTTTCACCACTTTTATTTTTTCTCCTAAACAATGTATACATGTTTGTTTTTATTGGCATTGAGCTGTCACAGCCTCAAACTTAACCTGCTAGACTTAAGAACTGGCAATGGCCCCTACATTACAAAACAATGCTCTCTGGACTAAGCCTTTCCACCTCTCTGATGTCCAATTCCCTGTGCAGTCATCAAACTCTAGGCAATCAGGTTGTTTTCACGTTGCCTCTGAAACAGTTTGATTAAAGTTGTCAAAGGCCTTACAAATTGTTTAGGTGAGTAGAAGGAAAATTCACTGAAAGACCTAGTTTAACCCCCCTTCTTGGGTGGGTTTTGAGGTGCCTAAAGGAAAGGGGTGGTGGGTAGAGGAAAGAAAAGGTAAGTAAAACATTCTGCTCTCCAATGCACTGCTGGAGTGCAGAGATTCAAACTGAACCCTCATATTCCCTCCCCCCCACACCCCCCACCCCGCCCGCCCCCTCTCCCTCTCTCCTTCGCTCTTGTTAATCCTCACCCGAGGAGATTTTCCCATTGATTTTTAGGGACAGTGGAAAAGAGAGGGAAAGAGAGAGAACATCTAAGTGAGAGAAACACACATTGATCCGTTGCCTCCTGCAACCCAGGGGCTGGGGAGAAGCCTGCAACCAAGGTACTGGCCCTTGGCCAGAACTGAACCAGGACCCTTGGTCCGCAGGCCGATGATCTGCCCACTGGGCCAAACTGGCTAGGGTTGAATCCTCATTCTTTTGAAAACCACAGAGTCTTGCTGTTTAGCGAATGTCTCATTAGCTCCTTGCTTGCAAGCACTGCAAGCGACACAGCCGGATAATGAAAAAAGCTTGTGTTTGGATTCCGATCAGGGTTTGAACACTTGCTGTAAGACGTGGGAGGAATTACTCAATCTCCCTGAGCTCGAGTTTCCTCATTTAAAAGATGAAGGAAATCCAGAACTAGAAAAGGTCCTGGGCAAGTAAGTGGTCAAATTGGTTTCAGCACCCGCACCACCTCTTTTTAGGGCTCAGTTCGCCTCTAACGTCTCTTTGAGGTCGGAGGACCAGACCCCGAGGGGCAGGCGAGAGGCGCCTACCTCGAAGTTGGGGCGGTTGCGGATGGGTCGGCACAGCGCTGGATCCTGGCACGGACAGTCGGCGCCGGCCCCGAGCGGCAGCAGCAGCAGCAGCAGCGGAGCGATCCCAGGGGCGCTGCTCCTCGGGCGGCCCAGGAGGCGCGGGAGCCTGCGCGACGCTCTGGACATGCTGGTGGGTCCCCCGCCCGCGTGGGTTCCTCGGGCCAGGCCAGAGGGGCGGGGCCTGCAGCGTAGGTTCAGGCGGGGTGGGCGGGGCTCCCGGTGGGGAGGGCGGGGCTCCCGGTGGGAAGGGCGGGGCTCCCGGTGGGAAGGGCGGGGCGGGGCGGGGCGTCAGCCAGGGCTGGGTGCCTGGGCCGCGCGGAGCAGGAAGCCGCTGTGAAAGGTGAGCCAGTGCCTCTGGTCACAGGGGACCAGTTGACTCAAGTAAATATCATCTCTGCCTTTGATGTCCCCACCAACACTCTGCCGCTCTTAGTGGTTTGTGCACTCCTTGTGATCTGCTGGGGGAGGGTTCCCCCAGAATGGAGAAGTAGCGGTTCTTGGAAAGGAAGGAAGAGCAACGTGGTTGGAATGGCCCAAAGATTTTTAAGATACAGACATCCCTTCTGAGTTAGGAGGGCGGCTCAAAGACAGTCGTCTAATTCCGCCTCCTGGAACGGTTCTGGAGCCGCAAGAGATGCCTCAGAAAAATAGGATTGAAGGAGGCTAGTGGGGGAGTGGGGGGGAAGGGGGGAATTTCTGAAAAGAAGGGGGATTAGGTGAAAGCTGCTTGAGAAGCAGGTAGATCGATAGATTTTTTTTCCTCCAGGCTGTGTCTGTAGGCAGCCGCCCCTTCCCACCTAGGCTGAAGTTTTGAGGTTTAATTTTCTGAAGAGAGTAAAATCTCTAAGAAGTGCTTGGGAGCTATACCTAAAAAGGGAGATAAGGGACTGTGTGCCTGGATTAAAGATATTGACATCGAGGTTCTCCACAAACTATACACCAGATCGCTCCATACTGAAATTCAAAGTCAAGAGAGGGACCCACTCACTCAGAGCTCCCTCCCTTTTCACTTTTTATCTTTTTAAGTCATGGACAGCAAACAACAAAACACAATGATAGAAAGGGAAGAGGCCTAACCACCAGAAAGAGGGATATGGAAGAAACAGACACTGCAGGGTGAACACTTTTTAAAATTCCCGGTAATATTCCTGGGAGGTTAAGAGAATATGTAGCCTCTATAGGATGCAATAAAAACGGGGGGTGATGGGTAAATTGAGTTTGGGGAATTAGAAGGTAGCACAAGTGAGGGGGGGAACGTTCACAGAAGATTTGAGGGAAATAGAGCAAAATGCTCTTCAAAGAGAAAGATGAGAAAATTGGAAGAGCAGTGCAGAGGGGAAGAAATTAAGTAATTCAATAAAAACTTTCAGGACTGAAGGACATGAGAATGAAAGAGCAAAGAACAGATCCTAAGAGTTTCCAGAGAGGAAAAAAAGTCACGTAGGATAGAGAATCAGGATGCCATCAGATTTCTCAACAGCAGCACCTGAAGCTCAGACAATGAAACAATCATTTGAAATTCTAAAAGAATATGACTCCACTTGAAATTCTGCCAAATTATCAATCACGTGGGAAAGTCATGCAACCTTTCAAAGTATAACCTATAATACACTCTTTCCCAAGAAATTACTATAGAATGTGTTCACCAAAACAAAGAAAGAGGAATAAAGGGGATACAGGAAAGGGAGATCTAAAATAGGAGCGAGAAGATGTAAATAGCCACCAACCTCCCCCTCCCCCGAAAGATGGCGAGTCCCATAATAACTGCGGAGCGTCACAGAGCGCCAGGTTCAGATTGGATCCTGCTGGAGAATTTGTAAATGAAATGCACAGCCACCCCTCAGCAGTCATCTTCTCTCCAGAGTGAACAGATCGTCCAGATGTAAGTCATAGTTTTTATTACTGAGATACACACTAATGGTAGTATAGGGCTGAGACTGATTGGTAAACTCAATAAGGTAGTATATTCTTAATATGGATGGTTTCACTGAATCTGGTTATTGTTTAACCAACAAGGAAAGAGCCTTCTGATTCCCATAGTTTCAGACTTTTCTGTCACACAGAAGAAAATACATACCTGCCTATGTGGGGGGTTCCCAAGACCTCCCAAGTTCAGTTATTCACTAACAGGGGTCCTCAAACTTTTTAAACAGGGGGCCAGTTCACTGTCCCTCAGACCGTTGGAGGGCCGGACTATAGTTTAAAAAAAACTATGAACAAATTCCTATGCACACTGCACATATCTTATTTTGAAGTAAAAAAACAAAACGGCAAAAACGCCCGCATGTGGCCCGCGGGCCATAGTTTGAGGACGCCTGCACTAGAAGAACGCACAGGACTCAGCAACAACGTGCACTCACAGCTAAGATTTATTACAGCAGAAGGGTACAAAGCACCATTAGCGAAAGGAAAAGGCGCATGGGGTGAAGCATGGAGGAAACCAGGCGCCACCTTCCAGGAGTTCTCTCCCCACGGAGGAACGTCGGGCATGCTTAATTACTCCAGCACCCAACTGTGACAACACGTGTGAAGTGTTGTCTATCGTGGAAACCCGTCAGATGCGGAAATGGTAGGAACCATCTGAAAGCCAAGTCCCCAGAGGCCAGCCAACGGCCGACCTTGCAAGCAGGCCTTACTAAGGGTGGCACTCTCAGGCCTGTTACATTCTCTCTTCTACCTACTACCCAAATGAGGAATTGTTACATATGTGTATAAGCACATACATATATCACTATGGGTGCAAAAGAAGCTAGTAACAGTGTTTGCCTCCGAGGAGGGGGGAAAGTGGGTACCTGAGAGAAAACAGACTTGCTTTGCACTGTTTACTCTTTTGTTCCTTTTGAAACTCATATATAGGCACCAGCGGAGCAATATTTAAAGCACTGTCGCTTTATGATGAGTACCTTTAACTACTTAATTTTTGTTGCTTCTCTAGATGTGAACAGAACAAAATACTCCAACTTGCCCGAAACTGTTTTTTAGAATAAAGAACTCCTCCAAGGGCTTATGCAGTTCGGCTTGGAACGTGCAGCTAGAGAAGTTGAACATTCAAAGCCTCAAGCCGTGTTTTCTGACGTCTTTATTTAATATGTGGTGAAAAAACAGACTTGAATACTCCTAATAATATCGATTGATGGCCTCCTGTACAAGCCCCAAGTGGGAATCGAACCACAGCTCCAATATGTGCCCTGGCCTGGAATCAAACCCACAACCCCTCAGTGCGTAGGGTTACATTCCAACCACCTGGCCAGGACAGTGGGTCTTCTCTTGATAGCAATCTCGCTGCACAGTCTAGTGTTTTTCCACCAAGCCTCACCTGGTGACATTCATGTGCACAGCACATGCCCCTACATGTTAGTGGGTAGTCCACACCCTTCTTTCGCTGTCAAGAGACCCGATGAAATGCAAGTGTGTGGGAACAACAAGAGGAAAAAGTGTGAACTTGCTCTAAATAACATTTAAAAAGGAAATTCATTCACAAGCATTTACACTTTATTGTAACTAATTTCTTGCCACATAGCCGTGGATGGAAACCACTGGCTTGGTCCATGGGATTGGGTTTCTGCTCATATACTGACCAGCTCCACAGGCCTTGCCAACTGCTTCCCCTGGGGGGAGGGCCCTTTGCCCTGTATTTCCAACTAGAGATTGGCATCCCGTTCTATTAGGACACATTGATAATGCTCTTTCAATGTATTGTGACACAAGTTGTCAAATTTTTTTTTTGCCTTTGTTACTTCCAACTGGGTCTCTGTCATTTATACACTGGGTCAAACATAAGCTTGCTATCCTGGGACTGAGAGTGCTAGTTATGGCCCTGGAGGACCAGTCTAGCAGCTGGAATGGTAACCCCATATCCGGTCAAGTCCACGACTGTCTCCCTCAAAAGAAGAATATTTTGAAGCCAATAAAAATTACATGAAATTCTATTTCAGAAGCCATAACTAAAATTTCATACTGACACAAGAATTTGCATTCATTCATATACCATTATGACGGCTTTCCCGCTCGAATGGCAGAGTTGAATAATGGTGGCAGGAGCCGTATGTGATGCTTGCATGGCTTTGCACTGCTGCTCAGTTACAACTGCGGGCTGCAAATCGCAGCGGTAATTTGACAATGTTTTGGCGCCACAGGTTTCATCCTACAGTGACATTTAAAATTATTTTTACAACCTGTGCTTAGCCATCAAGACCAAACAAGAAGAGAAAAGTGGATTTTTCATACTGTACTCTTGAGGCACAGTGGATTTTGGTTACCAAGTTTCATATCAAATTCTGGTTTCATTATGCAATGACACTGTGGCTGTGTTGAAAGAATACAGCATATGTTGTCATTATTAGATAAGCACTCATCACAGTATTTCCAACTCATGGGAAAGCAGTGGTCTGAAAATTAGAAAATTTAAAATGGAATATCCTATGGAATGCAAATTTCTTCATAAAAATAAAAAAAGGAAAATGAGGCTACAACCAAACTAAGTTTCCAAGAAGTTCATTTGTTAGCCAGGCAAGAAAAGCTGTTTACCGATGGTGAATTGAAGATTTTAATCTCAGCCGCTGAAAAAATGAACCTGCTTAAAGCTATTAGCTCTTTGGTAAGAACAAGTTATTCTAAGAACTAAGAACATTGGGAGCAACATCAGTCGTCAATTTAAAAAAACCAAGGCAAGTGGTTTTCCTTGGCTTTTGATTCTTTTTTTTCTTTTTTTTTTTTTTTTTGAAAGGAAGGCACGGAACCTGTTCTCAATGAAAAAGCAAACAGAATTGATAAAAAATAGTCCATTTGTGGCCACTGGTTATTCAGTGACCCTGGCAGACAAAAGGCTCCTTCTCTTGCCTGCACGAAAGAGAAGCGTCGGTGCAGAGACAAAATGGTCCGGACCGGCCGGTCACTGGAAAGAATCATGGAACGCGCACTGGAGAGAACACCAGAAATTCCGGCCAACGCCTCGGAGGCTGGGCACCCCCGGGCGAGGGAAGGCTGAGCGATGTGCCCCAGGCCACCCTGCTGGCTGTTCGCTACATCCCATTTCTTTACCTGGATTTACACGATTGAAATTTCCTTCCCCAGAGTCCTCTGTTATCCACACAGAAGGGATCTGACATACTGATGGAGGTACAGTTCGTGTGGATCAGTGTGAACATCCTGGTATCGTTATAGTCAGAGGGCGGGGGAGCTACAGCTTTGGCTCCTTGACCTGCCTAACTTATCCGTCATTAACGATTCCAGCCATTTTCCTCAAAGATCCAGATCTCCCATCACAGTCATCTGGGGTTTTGATAACAGCACCTAGAAACAGAGGCTAAATCTTTGGCCTGTTCCTTTTATAAATAAATAAACACAATGCAGTTCTAGATCAAGGCCCAGCTCTGGTGGACAGTCTTCAGTCTTCTCAGGAATGGGACTCTGGTCTCGCCCACTTATGGAAACCTGGTGCCGGCACAGTTAACACAATAGCAGCAGCTTCTGTCTCCAGATGTGGCGGGGAAATTCAGTGTTTCTGATTAGGGGGTGACTACCACTTACTCTGCAGTCATGACAGGGGGATGGGCTAGGCCTTAGCTTGGGGAAGCGGGAAGGTTGCAGACCCTTGCTAGGATCTCCAGGTTTGTCCTTGCACTTACTTCCGATGCTAGGAAATGCATCTTAGTTTGCAAACACACACACACACACACACACACATACACACACACACACACACACACACACATGCTAGGAAATGCATCAGTTTGCAAACACACACACACACACACACACACAGCCTTCCTTTTAAAATGATGGCCCCGGGGCCAGAGGGGAAGAGACTGGTCAAGGCCACAAGCCAGATGGGCAGAGCTGGGGCTGGAGGACCACCTGGAACTGAGCCAGGGTTCACTGGGTCCTGCCTAGAACCTGTCTGCGAGGAGGGGCATGAAATTGCCAGGAGTGAACAGCCTGACGGAGCACTTTCCTCAACCACCAGGATTGCAGGGAGGGAGCACTGAGCCCACCCTCTGCCCCACCCACTTCAGCCCCAGGGCCACCTCACCAGGAAGGCTTCTGCGTGGTTCTGGGCTCTGATGAGGGCAAGGAGAGAGGGACGCGCTGCCACCAGCTCCTGCCCCAGGCCCAGGCCAGTGATGAAGGAGCAGGAGCAGCAGGACTGGGGCTCCCAGGGCTGGTGGGTGAGCAGGGGTGCCAGCCTAGGAGAGAAGCTCCAAGAGTAGTTTCCAGGTGTGCACGGTGCCAGGGTCTTCAGATCCGGGTCCCACAGGGGCGATGCTGGCCCCCAAGAAGAAGACCTCCCGCTGGTTGTCGACAGCCTGCACACCCAGCTCCTGCTGCAGCTCCACCATGCGCATGGCCTCGCTCAGGTCCTGCTTGCTGGCCACCACGACGACAGGCAGGTCAGGGTCCTTGTCCAGCAGCTTGTGCAGCTCCTGCCGGGGCCCAGGGCGGCCGCAGCCGGTCAGCCGAGTCCACCGTGAACACCAGCACGTCCACCTCGTTCACAAACTCCTTCCAGTAGAAGCGCAGGTTCTGGCTGCCACCGATCTCTAGCAGGTCCACCTCCAAGTCCCTGGTGGGCAGCCGCACGGAGTTGAGCCCCAGGTGGGGATGTGGCCTTCCAGCGGCGACTTCCCGGACAGCACGCGCAGGAACGTGCTCTTCCCGGCGCCATCCAGCCCCAGCACCAGCACCTCGCGCTGCTCCAGCTCCTCCAGCGCCGGCTCTTCGTCCTCCTCGTCTTCAGGGTCCCACTCGTCCCACTCGGGGAGGCGGGCGGGCTCCGCGCCCCACCAGCCCTCGCCGAGGTCCCAGCGCCGCTCCTGGCCGGCCGCGGCCGTGGCCGAAGTAGGTCTTCCAGAGGATGAAGAGCACTGAGCCCAGCAGGGCCGCGGCGCCGCCCAGCGCCAGCACCAAGGGACTCAGCAGCCACGGGGCCCTCGGGCCCAGTGCAGGGCGGCGGGGTGCAGGGAGCACAGTGCACAGGCCGAACCTGCTTTTGATTCTTGATGAGTCAACGGCTGTTACTGATACTGCCCAGTGTGTGTGTTGTGTGTGTATGTGTGTGTGTGTGTGGGGGGGGGGGGGGGGGCGGGGGAGGGAAGGAGAGTTTGTTTTTTTTTGGAGTCAATGGCAAGTTTGAAGTGACAGAAGAATTAGCCTCTATCAATAGCTGACATGGAAGTACAGGTGAGAATATTTTCAAAGACATTGAGAAAACACTAATTCAGTATAATCTGGAGTAGAATTTGCAAAGATGTATTATTATAACTGACTAGAGGCCTGGTGCATGAATTCATGCATGGATGGGGGCTGGCCAGCCAGGGGGAGGGGCCGTGGGAGGTTGGCTGGCCGCTGTGCGTGTCATAGTGACCAGTCGTTCTGGTCATTCCGGTTGCTCTGGTCGCTTAGCTTTTATATATATAGATGGTGGTAAAGTGTGTGAGTAGCAGATACCGTACAGAAAGATTTGAATCTATTTGGCCCTATTATGCAATGACTATTGAACCAGTGGTCCAATGGTGAAGCTCCTTCATTCTTGTGAACTTAATCACTGTCAATTCTGTGAAGGTTTGTCAGAAACAGGGGGAAGCAGGAAGAACTTTCCCAGCCACACAGCAGTGTGATGGCTTGGCAGGGGTAAAGTTTTCTTGTGATTATTTGACCTCAGGGCCAAACCTGAACTTTCTCTAAGGAGGAAACAGCCTCACCCACTATTTTTTTTTTAAATATTTTTATTGAGGTATTATATGTGTACATATCTTACTATTACCCCCCCCCCCACCCCACCTCACCCACTATTATTGAATCTAGAAGGGCTTTTGTTGTACATTTGATGTTTCTTAATGAATTCAACCTTTTTGCCTGAAGTTTCTTGAAATTCTCTCCTGCCTAAAGATGATTGAGGACAACTTCTTGATATTCATTCTCAAAATCCTGGCTTGCCTGCTTCCATACATGCCTTTTAAATGCCAGTCATACCCAAGTCTGAGACTACCTTCTGCTTCTTGTTCTGTTAACGTTTTGACCTCAGGCATGCCTATCTATATCTATATCTAATATATCTATATCTATATCTATATCTATATCTATATCTATATCTATATCTATATCTATATCTATCTATCTATATCTAATATGCTAAGTGTCTGTCTGACCAGTAGTTATGATGCGCACTGACCACCAGGAGGCAAATGCTCAATGCATAAGCTGCCGTGATGCCCACTGGCCATTTATAGGGAAATGGCACTGAGGACCTGGTGCCGACAAAGTAACCCTCAGCTTCCCCCAAGTGGGACACAGGCCCCGCCACCACCCCAGAGCAACATCCTACCAAATCACAGCCAACACTGCCAAGACTCCATGGCGCAAAATGCAGCCCATAGCCCAGCCCAGAAATGGTCACTGTGGGCACTGGGTAATGATGTCACATAGCA
Source organism: Eptesicus fuscus (assembly GCF_027574615.1). Taxonomy (NCBI): domain Eukaryota; kingdom Metazoa; phylum Chordata; class Mammalia; order Chiroptera; family Vespertilionidae; genus Eptesicus; species Eptesicus fuscus. The sequence continues at coordinate 62,375,304 of NC_072481.1, forward strand.
ACGCCTGGCTTCCTCTCCCTAGCAACTAGCCTCCTTGGAGTTTCTTCAGCCCAGGAACACAACTTGCTTTATAGCCGGGTGCAAACATTTTACAGTTTAACCAAATGTTTGTGAAGCGTTTTCCCGTGCCTCATCTCATTTGATTCTCACAGAAGTCCTGGAGTAGGTAGCTAGGAGACTCGGTGGAATCCTATTTTCATTAGCCGGAAAACAGAGATTTAGAAAGCTTAGAAACTTGACCCAACTGAAAAGAAGTAAGAAATGGTGGACCTTGAAAATGACTTCAGGTTTTCTCACTGTACAGAATATTAAACACTGCTGCAGTTAAATATTTTACCCTTTGTTCTCCTTGCATGATCTACAATAATAATCTGCTTCGTGTTGAAATTCACTACTGTGGTGCTGACAATTACCTGAAAGAGAAGTTGGGGTGCTTCACTGGGCTGGAAAAAATTTAGCTAAATCAGAAAGCAGGTCTAATTAAGCAAGTTTATATATACAAAAGGCTAAGTTGACTCGCACATGCGCGATACATATAAAGCTCTCACTGGTGCCAATCCCATGCATGTGTTTCGATCTGTCATTGTTGATCATGAATTTGGTTGACATTTCTATTATAGAGAAAGGGCAAATAGCGATATTAAAATATTTCTTCTAATTAATTTCCTTTCAATGTCCACAAAGTCGTGCACCAGGCCACTACTAGCTTTAATAACCACATATGTTTCAATTCCCAGAACTCAGTATCTAGCCCAGACCTCTCTGGGTCTGCAGGACCACTCCGAGGCTTAATGATTCACTGGAAAAGGCTCAGAAAAGCTGTTCTATTCATGGCCATGATTTACTACAGCAAAAGGATCTAGATTAAACATTAGCAAAGGTGGAGAAGAAACCACTCACAAACCAGCATTTAGCATTGCAGTCCTAACCCAGTACTCAATAAACATTTGAAGAATGAATAAAGACAGTTAGTTCAGTTCTGAGAGCAGAGAGGAGACTGCCTGCTTACAGAATCAGGGAAAACTATAGATGTAAGGCCATTCGGGTTGCTATTAAAGGAAAAATAGACATTTAACAGATTAAGGAGAGAATACGCCATAATTTTCATACAATTCCTGTGTTCAAATGCCAGCTCCATCACATATTAGCTGTGTGATGCTGCACAAGTTTCTTTACCTTTCCTTGCTTCAGTTTCCTCATCTGCAAAGTAAGTGTAATCATAGCTCCTACCTAGGGAGTTGTTGGAAGATGAAATATCTATAGAAAGCTGCTGGACCTTTGGACAAAACTAAGTGGTCACTGTGACTGCAGTGACGGAGGGCCACGGTGACACGCTAACCTTGCCGAGGCAGGACAAGCAGGCTGTCCAGGTGTCTTGGATCACCCAGTGGCCTTTAGAGTATTATTTACTACTGAACCAGTATTTCAATGAGAGCCTTAATGTCCTAATCTTGTCAGGATTAGGTCCAATTCTGAATAAAATTGCCAAAGTAACCATCACAAAACAAGGCCGAGTCTTACACACGGACCACGTGATGAATACCTTTGGTGTAGATGATAGGGTGGCACATGAGGGGTTGAGAATGGAACAATATCACTTGAAAAACCGTCTGAAAGGCACTGTAGCAGTCTGGACCACATTGGAAATTTAGAAATCAGATCTGGGGCTTTAAGTTCTGTTGTTTTATCACTTACTAGCTATGTGACTTTGGATTCATCACATCTGAAGTCTGTTACCAGCTCTAAAATCAGTTAATAATCTCTCACAGAGTTATTGGATCAAAAGGAAATGTGTGTTCTATGCATTGCAAAATATTTTAGTAACTGTGTGAAACTACCATTGGAACATTTAAAAACTTTGTATTATGAAAAGGTTAGAGAAGGTAAAGGAATCAAATACATTCCTTACAAAAATTAAGAATATTTGAAGTCTTTAATAATCAAGCAATAAATCCCTTGCACAGAGTACTATGTTTTACTGTTGTTTTGTTTTTTAAATAAGTCACTGAATGGATGAAATATCAGGCATCAACTACAATGTGTTAACGCTGTCATTGGTCACCAAGTAGCTGTTTTCTCTCCCAGCCTTCTTTGTAGTTAGGTTGGGGCCGCAGGCCCACGTTTTTAGTGAAGCAATAAAGGTGGAAATCATGTCTCTTCAGGTGAGGTCCTGATATCCAACGCCACGTGCCCGCTGGTTCTTTCCCCACTTTGACGACGTTGGGGCCAGTGTTCCAGGTGTCATAACGATGGTGAAAGACTTCCCAATCCATATTGAACATTTCATGAACAAGAATTAAATTTCTATAGAGTCACACCAATTTTGTGTTTTTTATTTGTACCATGGCCTAGTCCAGTGGTCAGCAAACTCATTAGTCAACAGAGCCAAATATCAACAGTAAAACGATTGAAATTTCTTTTGAGAGCCAAATTTTTTAAACTTCAACTTCTTCTAACACCACTTCTTCAAAATAGACTTGCCCAGGCCGTGGTATTTTGTGGAAGAGCCACACTCAAGGGGCCAAAGAGCCGCATGTGGCTCGCGAGCCACAGTTTGCCTACCACGGGCCTAGTCTATCCTAAAACTCTGGAGAAAACCAAGCTACATAAGGTTGGAAATAAACTCCAAAAGTTCCTACTCTCCTGAGAAAAGTTAGGATTTTAACCTGAAATTTATGACCCGTTTATGCCAAGAAAGTGATTTGCTATTTGTTTCATTAGCATTTTATATTTCTCATCAACAAATATTATGTATTTCCTCTGTGTTAAGCAACATACTGGGTAAATTTCTGAACATAAAATATACGAATGTTGCAGATCTTTATGTATCACTGGCATTACAATAACTACTAAGACCCCAGAATTAGTTATTTGTAAATGTTAAAAAAATTTTTTTTAAATCTTAACTAGCGAAGTGGAAGTTTTTATACAAATCAAGCAATTTTACTTTTTTGTAGAGAACTTTGTTCATTTATTACCGCCAAACTGATGACATATGCCAGGGACCAAGATTGCCAAAACTTCTGAAAATAAATAATTTAATCAACAGTTCACTCCACTTTTACTACTACATCCAGCCTGAAAAAACACTGTATTTAGAAAATGACTAGAATAACCTATTTCAATATCCTTATCTACATGGCCCAAACCTTTAGAAGTACTTTGTCTACTAGATAACAATACATGTTTTTGTGGGCAGAAAATCTTACCCTGCTTTGCAGGTCAAAATTTTGTTGAAAACAAAATAAACACAAAATGCAGCAAAACAAAACAATAACATATCAATTCTGTAGTACTTCCCATAGGAAATAATGCCAAGACTAACTGGAATGGAAGCCTAGCCGGATCCTTGTTATATAAGTCCTGGAGCAGAACCATCAGTCCACGTTTTATTAACAGACAATGTCTGAAGAGCATTTATCCTTGTTCTTACAACTTAGGTTTCTAGAGCTAGTCTTCCACTCAACTCCCAGATTCTCAGTGGCAGGGAGTGTGCTTAGTTGTCTGCTGATCCCCATGTACTAGGATGTAGAAATAGGTCCTGACATATAGCAGGAACTTCATAAATGCTTATCATGAGATTGAAAAGAAAATTAAGGACAAACACCTGGAAAAATGTACTTACTAGGCTTCCATGACCCATACTTATTTAAAATCCAATCTAGAAATTACAGCATGATTTACACTGAGCAATATACTTAGATTTTTCAACGAGGCACTCACACAAGGGGCTTGCCAGCCCACAGGGCTCGGGGAGTCCACACTGCAAAACCTCTCCTGCTCCCTGCACCCGGGGAGGCCAAGACTAGATTCCAGGGCACTTCTCACCATGCACCGTGGGATACACTTCCCCACAAAAACCAAGCTTACCAAGTCCAATAAAGTAGGCAACCTGGAACTCTAAGTACAATAGTATTTCAGTAATATTTCAAGGAAAATAATTTGCTATATACTGTTCTATGAATGTAAACATTTAATACATTGCTTCTACAAGAAAATACCTATTAAGTTAAATTTTAATCTTAATTTTCTGGCATGGTTATTCTGTTAAATTTCTCATCACAAATTGAAGATACAAAAATTGAAGAGTAGGAAATAACGTTTTTCTCTTACATTTTCTTTGCCACTTTTATGCTTTGAAAATTCAAAATGGCTATGCCATGTAAAAAACTTCAGGTGCAAAATATTTCAGGTTTACAGATTGGTAAACAAGAAAACATTTCATGCTGAAGTATACTGTGGAACCACTGTCCAAACACAGCGAACCTCAGGCTGCGTGCAGCTGTATTGTTACTATATTGCAAATACTTAGAAAAGGGAAATAAAATCCTAGGTGTTTTATGTGTGGAGTCAGTTTTCCAATATGGCAGCCACGTCTACATCCTAGGAAGTTTAGTGTGACTGAGAATCATTTTGGAGTTGGAATGTGGAGGACAGCAAAATTAACACTATTAAGTAAAACACAACTTCTAGCAGATCTATGCTTTTATCCAAGTATAAGGAACCTGGCTTTCATGATACCATTTCTTGCATACCTTAGTTTTTAAGGTAAGTCTTAAGGAATTTTTCCCCCCCAATATGAGAATTCAACCAATTTTGAAATGGAAACAAAATAAAAAACAGGTGCTGCTTTGTAGCAATCCATTGTCATGGAATGCAATACTCCCTGAAGTAAGAGATTTACTATAAAAATTAGAATGTTTATTTCTGACAAAGAATATCATGGAAACCCCTGGGGTGGGTAAGAATTCTTGACAAATACTTCATTGACTAAAAATTTGATTGCTTTTCTTTGATGTTATTATTGCTCAATAGCAAAAGAACTATATCCCAACTATTTTTTCCTTTGGAATATGGTACTGTCTCTGAAATGTATCATTTTCTAGTGTTTTAAATGGTAAAGAAATGACCATGCATCGAGCTAAAGGGAGTGAGTGACTAATTTACTTTTGTTCAAGAACTAGATTTTTTTAAGAATAGTTTATTGACTTTTAGAGAGAAGGAAGAGTAAGAAACATTGATGACAAAGAACCACCTATCATCTGTCTCTTGCACACCTCCTACTGGGCATCGAGCCCACAACTTGTGTATGTGCCCTGACCAGGGATAGAACTGGCAACCTTTTGGTGCACGGGAAGACGCCCAACCAACTGAGCCACACCGGCCAGGGCAAGAGCTAGATTTTTTTGAGACTATAAGTATGTGGTTACTTTCTCATGAGTAGTTACATAAATCTTATAAGATACGCAATGTTATTCTATTAACCCAGAAAAAAACGGCTGCTGTGACACAATTCCAAAGAGTTGTGTGTATATAATATATAGTGAATGAATGACATAAATACTTTGTTTTATACATGACAAATTTAAATGGAACAGCATACAGGGTGAGTATATGTTAGTGTCTGAACTGCTAGAAATGGGCCTAAACTACAATATCTAGCAAGGATGGGATCTGTGCAGGCTTCTATGTACAGACAAATAAGGTTAGGCACTTAAACTTTTGATGAGAACCCTGGAAAGAGCCTAGGTCTGCATGTATTATTATTACTACTATCAATAATAATATATATGAAGAAACATGCAATCAGTTCTGAAAATGACATGACACTAGTCTGTCCAGAAAACATCTGGATTATAAAATCTGATGTTTGTACATTGTCAGAATTCCTTAACATTAGTGGCATCATTGAAAAGTTATTGACGACTATACAAAGCCTTAGCTGGTACAGCTGGTGTAGTACTGGTACCCATCTAGTAAAGAAAATATCAGCATCCAAGCATCTTAAATATCTTAACATCTCCTATTATCCAAATATCTGGAGCCAATAGTCTTAAATTGCTGTATTCAAAGGTACTTTTGTTGTCTTGCCTCTATTACTCTATAATCAATACTTCTTTGAAAAATGATATCCTACATATATTTAAAAAAATCAAATGCTGCAGAAGTCTCAAAAATGTATGTTAGTAATGTTAATTATCTAAAGAACGAGCTTCATGGAATACCTTTTAAGTATTTATTGCTCTAATGAGTTCAAAAAATTCTTAAGCGAAATGTGGCAATGGCTCTAATACACTTGTAAACAAAATCCCACTAATAAAAATTTTATTGGCATGAAATACTATAATTATGAATGTGTAAAACTTTTTGATCTTAAAGCCTCTTAACATAATCATGTATATCTATGTACAAAACATAAATTTCACTTTATTTAAAACATGAAAGAGCAAATTTCAAATCACACTAAACATAATAAATATAGAACTTGCTTTGTTAAAAATCTACAGTATACATTCAAGTAAAGGCTAAACTCTCAATGCCAACTATATATGGGACAAAACTAAAACATTTACAACAGTCTGTTTACTAAAAGTGCTATTTTTAATACCTATAAGAGGAAACTCACTCTAGTGCTTTTGTTTCCATCCAAACAGCTATACATTCCTTTATTCACAGAACCAGATGCTTCTGTTACTAAAAATACATATCCAAACCTATATACCCTTTTAAATAGATTTAACATTTTAGTTCTTTGGGGGAAGAACAGGAAGTCCAAACAAACAACTCAGACCATCTTAAATTATTAGAGATGACCAACTTTATGACACACCCTGTTTCAATTTAGATGTGCAGTTGGATGAACGTATTAATGACAAAAGTTCCGGTCCACACGGCTAAGGTAAGCCATCTTTCTCTACGTGAGAATTTGTGGAGGTCCAGGAGCACCCACTACAGCACCCTTCCTGTGACCCAGGTCTCGAAGCCACGCTCCACTTCTGATTTGCACATTCTCCTCCAACCTGATTCGGTCTAGTCTCTTCTGGAGTCATATTTAGCACATTGATTGAACTGTAGGGGGAAAGAAACGTAGGTCTTAATAATCATCTGCTCCTATATTTTAGATATGCCTCAATGTCTAAAGGCTGACTGATTCCTTGTCCCATGCTGAGTAAATTTTGAGGACACGCTGATCAAGAACAAAGAAGTCTTTAAAATGGCCTAATTCACTTTTATCCTGTCCACCTATTTATTTTATTTATCTCTTTAGTCTAACTCTAAAGCACACTGCCCAACTTAGCACGCACCAAGCCCAAGGTAGACAGAGAGCATGTGGGTTTTGAAAGTCAGTGTCTCCCATAGCCCCATCTTTCTGCCACCATTTTCTAATCTCTTTGTGGCTTCCTTCAGTACTTGTGCATTTGTTCAGGCCCGGTTTCATCTACCCATCCATTCACCCACACAGATCCTTAACGAGAGCCTACACACGTGTTAAGAGTCCAGTCCATAACCCAGCTGGACCACTTTGGCAAGTTAAACCTCCCTGTTCTTCAGCTTCCTCAGTCGTAAAAGACATAATAACACAGCCTATCTCATAGGACTGGGTGAGAACTAAATGAGTTAGCATGCACTAAGCACTAACAGTGCTCAATTAACTGTCAGGTGGTAACAACCTTAGTGTCTGAACACAGACACCGCTTCTACCGTCAGCAATACAATCTGCAAGATATACTCCGCAACCAGCCTCAAAACAATGACATCTAGTTAAATGGTCACTTTCAAACCTACGGGGTTGAACCAATGAACCTTATGTAACTTTTTTCATAAAAATTTTTTCCTAAATGTTCATATTTTCTGACTTTGGTTTACCAACTCAATCTTAGAATGTGACAAACTTAAAAAAAATTAACTTGCTTTAATAAAAAGGGAAACAAAAAACATAATTAAAATTGCTTTTTAAAAAAGTAGCTTGAGGCCCTAATTGGTGTGGCTCAGTGGATAGAGCGTCGGCCCTCGGACTAAAGAAGGGTCCAGGGTTCGATTACAGTCAAGGGCATGTACTTGGGTTGTGGCCTCGATCCCCAATGGGGCGTGCAGGAGGCAGCTGATAGATGTTTCTCTCTCATCAATGTTTCTAACTCTCTATCCCTCTCCCTTCCTCTCTGTAAAAATCAATAAAATATATTTTTAAAAAAGTAACTTGCGTATAATTCAGCCCTCAGAATTCCTGCCATCTCAGATAAGGTCAATGATCAACTGAAATCTCCAACTTAGTACAGAGCTACTTTGCATGGAACCCAGGCACAGCCTTTATGTACAATTCCATCCTGTAGTGAAGGAGCAATGAGGATGCTACAAATACTCCTAATCACTTTGCTGTAACCTTATTACGAAACCCAGATACAAGGTGCTTCAGGAGCAAAAACACAAATTTACCACATAATATAAAATTTCAAGAACTACATCAAGCTGCAACTGACAGCCATTTACACAACTCTCTCCCATGTTTTATCCTCCGAGGCCAGTAACTATGAATAGCTTAATGAAATTTAAGGTCAAAATTCTGTTTCTATGCGATTGATGTTGTATAGTGCAAAACCTTGGAGTACAAGAAACAGAATAGCCTTTTTATAATCTATTTTTGTTTACAGTTATTTTTATTTTAATAGCCTGTTACTAAAGGTTTACAATGGACCAAGTACTGTTTTAAGTTAAGTGCTTTAACAAATATTGACACCTAACTTCACAACACCCTATGATGTAGGTACTAAATACTGGACTTTTATTAAACACAAAACAATGTCGTCAAGAAATATTTATGTCAAATATTTCATAACAAAAAAATTATGTAAAAAGGTAAAAATTTAAAATATGTAAAAATAATTGTGGCAACTATTCTATGTTCTCTTATAGATACAAAAAGTATTATTTGTAAGTGGTAACTAGAATTTATTTATATATATATATATATATATATATATATATATATATATATATATAGTTCTGATTGGTCAAATCTCAATGTTTCAATAACATTCTGTGTAAGAAAATACTCTTGCTTACATTATTTTTATTATAAATTAAATAAACATTCACTTCCCATATCCAACCCATCAGTCAATCTTTTTGGCTCTAACTGCAAAATATATCCTAAATCCAAACATTTCTACCTTCATGTTCTGACCTTCATCCACATTACCATCATCTCTCACCTCTGTTCCACTAATGCCTCCTAACTGAGTCTCCCAGCTTATATCACTGTCTCTGAGAATGTTTCCTACATAATATGGAGTAATATTTTTGAAACTTAATTTTTTTCACTCTCCTGCTTAAAAGACTTGAATGCTTTTGCATTGCCCTTAGAATATCTGACCTACAAATACAGACTAAACGATATTTTTATTGATTTCAGAGAGGAAAGGAGAGAGGGAAAGAGAGAAACATCAATGATGAGAGAAAATCATTAATCAGCTGCCTCCTGCGTGCTCCCAACTGGGGATCGAGCCCACAACCCAGGCATATGCCCTGACCGAAAGGGCGCAGGCCGGGCTGAGGAACCCCCCCACCCCCCACTGAGTGCACAAATGCACCAGGCCTCTAGTATTTATATATATTTGAGCTTATACATAGTAATGTTTACTCCCAATCTACTCACCCAGGGCCTTAAAGGATATGACCCCTCCCTCCACCTCCTGGTCTTATTTGCTAACTCCGCTCACATCCACAAACACACTAGTGTCCTCACCTCAGGGTCCCTATACTTGCTGGGAAGGCCCTCAGCTCTTCTTTGCCCCAGTATTTACTTAGAGTCCTAATCCTTTCAAAAGTCAACTTTAAGTTATAGTGTCTTGTCCTTTTAAAAGCTTCATTTTTGGTTTTAAAATTCATCTATTTAACAATTCTTCTTTCAAGGGCTACTGCCTTCAGCACTTCGCTCCACACAAGCCTCTCTACCACAGGCCAGTGTGTGCAGACTTCCTGAGGCGCCTGCCAAACTGGAGGGCCCTGGGCCCTGTCTCCTCCTCTCAGAGGACAGCGATCGCCGGCACTTTCCCACGCAGCCCCTAGCTCCTTTCTGCTCCTCTGCAGCACTAGCAATGGTCTAGCTGCTTAGTTCAAAGCTAATCTTGGAATAGGTTGTGAGCTAAAGAATTGGTATTAGAACTCAGAAAATGAATTTAACAACCTTAGAGGACTAACCCAAAATGCAGCAGTTAATAGCAGTATGTGGGTTTCCTGGGACAGGGGACAGCTGTTCGACCCCATCATCCTGGGTACTGACCCTCTTTACCAGTCAGGATGAGCAGTGCTCTGCCCTTCAACACCAATGAAATGGGCATACGAAAAGAAACTCTAAATACGTGCTCTACAAAAAATTTCAAAACAATATTCTTCTAGTTAATAAAATTAAGTACTTAAAATATTAATTCATTCCTGTAAACAAGACTATATTTTAAATTGTATTTTAGATATGAAATAAAAAGAATCACATTCTATCATTTAGCTCCCAGAAGACAGGGACTGTATATGCCTTGTTCACAACTGTACTCCTGATGCCTAATAGTTGTCTATAGATAATGGATACCCAATAAATATTTGCATAATGAATGAATGCATCTACTGAATTCCTCTCCAAACCCTCTACTATTGCTAATACTACAAACATGCCAACTTTTCCTTAGCAATGCAACTCTAGCGATGTTATGTATATGTGAGAAGATGACCTATAGACCAATACCTATGTTCAGATACACAGGAACGTGTCTGGCAAAAGTCTGAAGTTGAAGGAGAAGCAGGAAGAGATTTTGTGAGTTTAGAGGTACAAACTGTAGACCCGTTAGACACCCTGTAGGGCTTCTGTCGTGGCCTTGAGTGCACTGTAAGATTGTCCCGGTCAGAACCTGTGGGGCAAAAAAAGGCAATATAGTGAAGGTGGTTAACTATGATGAATTATTTGTAGTTCTGAGTAAGGTGTGAGACAGAATGAGAGTCTAGCTCATCCCGTAATCTTTGTCACAAACAGTTAAAAGGATTGTTTTAAAATACTTCTGTTTGTAGTAAATTTTCAAAAACTTGACATTATTACACAACAAAAGTTGTCTTTGGAATACTCAGCCCTCCTGTCATTCCCATTTGACTCAGTAAATAAAATATTGAAGTTGACTTTTTAGTTTTAGTTAGAAAGCTCTTACTGGTGCTCTCCAAAGTTTTATATTAATAATTTACAGTATTTTTACATGCATTTTCAGATTAAAGAGCTTATGAAATACTCACTTCCTGAGAAGGCACTGAAAAGTCTCACATTTTCTGAATTCTGGTGGTCAAAGGTAGTCATATTTAAAAACTGTTGCTTTAACCAGCTGGCTCTTTCTTCTTCAAATGCCTTTCTCTGTCACAATAAGCAAACCAAAGAAATATGATCAATGTTCCAATGCTCATGTAGTTGCCATTTTACATGATTTCTGTAGCTATCTGTGTTTGCCTTCTGGCTACCATATATGTAATTAAGTCAAATGAATTAAGAACACTAAGAAAAATTTCATTTAAAAAATAAAAAGTCGCTCCTTTCATCTAATAAACCAACTAATCACTATTTTTTCACATTAATTTTGAATAAGTTCAAGTGGACAATGCAAAAACAGCATATTAGCATAACTTTTAAACATGCAGAATATGAGCATAACTTTTGAATATACAGAACATTATAAATATAAAATCACAACAGAAAAATACCCATTGTAAATTAATCACTTGAGAAAAGGAGGTAAGGCTTCATCAAACATTGCTGTCATCCTCCAACCTTCTACCAGCACGAGCAGCACCACTAAACCACAAGGGGGCGCATGTCAAACCTCCCCCTTCTGCACAGCTCCCGAATCCTAAACTACATTCTCCCCGCCACTCAGGTTTCTGGTCCTTCCTTCCTTCCTTCCTTCCTATCCTTCACTGGCCCTGCCATCCTCTAGTGACCACAGGCAAAGGGATTCCCAAGCAGAGAACTGGGAGTGGCATACAAAGTAGCAAGAGCATCTCAAAGTAGAGGAGGGGGTGGGGTGAGGTAGAGATGGGCTCAGAAACAGAGGTGATCCTATAAAACAGAGAAAATGCTAGTGCCAATTGTTCGTTTCCTGAGAAGGAGAGCTATTGATGAAATTGACTTTCACAATTTGCAAATTGCTATTTAAAATGACCAACATATGTAGTTTTTCACTTATAAATAGTAATACAGAATAATGAATCACTAAACATTTGAAGAAAACTAATAGCATAAGAAAAAAAAAAAAGACAAAGAGAAATGATCATGGGTAACAGATAGTTCAGGACAGAAAAAAATATTTTTTAAAAACCATAATACAGATTTTAAATATATTACCAAAACTGTATTAACTTAGTATAATATTACAAAAGTTGTAGGAAATATCAATAATCTGTAAATAACAGGATTACTTCTATTATATTTAAAATCTTTTTTTCTTGAAATATTAATGTTTGTTACACTTTTTAGCTTTGTGTATGGGTTGATTTTATTTTTAAGCCATGTCCTGACATTATTTCTATAATGGTTGAAAGGGAAATCTATAGGTGATACACTGCTGAGTAAAAAACAAACAAAAACAAGCTGAGGACATGCATACACCATAGTCCAAACTGCTAACTGGGAGGCCCACATCCCCGGGTGAGGGCCCAGAAGGAGACAGAATTTCACTTTTTACCACACTTCCTTTTATAAAAACAAAACAACAACATGCTCTTGTTTGCACAAATCTCTTCTTCTGACACTACCTATTGACAGGTGACAGATGACATATGCCCAAAAGAGCTCTCTTGTGAAGCTAAACACTTAATAGTAGAAAGCTAATCCAAAAGGGATAATGAATGCTTAGTTGCTGTTTTTTTTAAAAAATTTTCAATCCCCAAATCTGGTAAAGGCAAAAAGACATCCTTCTATAGTTCAAATGCTTAGCATCTCTTTCATTTCAAGTTATTGATGAAATACTTGTAGAACACAGAACTTAGATGCATTCTACTGAGGCCTCCCTACAATTCTCAAAAGCTCTACAAGGAAAGTCAATTGTTTAAAATACCTCCAATCCTAGGCGAATGGCAGCTTCCGTAAAGCTTCGTCTTTCTTTCTCGAAATTCTTTTTTTGCTCTTTAAATAGGGACCACTCTTCTTTGAGGCGCTCCTTTTCTTCCAACAAATAACAGTCTCGTAGCAGTGAAGTGGTATCGTCATCACATGTAGTAGCAAGCTGCTGCTATTAGATTTTAAAACAGTAAGTTCCTGAGGGCCCCTGCAACCCTCCACCAAGTTGAAACAAAACAAGGGAGGGCAGGTCAAACTTGAGGGGCTGGACAGAAATGAGGAAGAATGAGAACGTCGACTGAGGTGTGCCATTCCCCAAATGATTCTACTCTAACTGGCCAAGACCAACTAAGCAATGGTATGAAATCTACCTGTTAGGAAGCAGAGACCTTAGATCAGACAAGTGTCAAATACTACAGAGCTTATGAAATAAAGGAATAAAAATCTAGTAAGATTCAGTAACATTCTGGTCCTTCTCAAGGAAGAATCGTTTTAAAAAGTAACTCACATTTACCTGTAAAAGTTGTTGTTGAGTTTTAATCATTTCTTTACACTGCTGAATTTCTAACTCAAGTTTTTCGGTTTCTTCCTCATGGTCTTGTCGTGAAATTACATCTTCATCATTAAAACCTTCTAGGTGTACCTTTGAAACTAACATAAAAATAGTAATTTGACATAAGTTTAACAGTCACCACTTAGCTTATGGTGTCTTTTGAACATACACTTAAAAATCAAGGCTCTCAAAACTTTTCTCTTTGGGGAATCCCATAGATTTTATGAAGGATTACTATTTTCCTGTGCTCTTTAAAGATTCATAAGCTATATTAAATTTATATTATTTAAACACCTGAAAAATTTAAAAAGCAAAGCAACTATAAGGAGTTCATGACAATTATAAATTGGCACCCTTTTTGGACTAAATGATAGCCACACAAATAGACCTTCATTGCCAACATTTACTTTGTAATCCATATTTATTCAAGATTATATCCTAATTCAAAATGGACAACCTATATTCACAGAAGAGAAAAATAACTGACCTGCATAAACTACGTTCTTTTGACACTTCTTCAAAGATCATTGCAGTGCTACAAATCTCACTCTCTGGTTTAGACTTCGACAAACAGGAAGCCCAAACATACTTGCTATTTACCAACAGGCAATGAAGACTCACCCAAGTCAATAAAATCTCATGTCAACTTATTTTGGTACTTACATAAGTTTGCTGATTGCTATTTATTTATTTTTTATTTTTAAATGTATCTTTATTGTTGAAAGTATTACAGATGGCCTCCTTTTACCCCCATTGATCCCCTCCACATGGCCTGCTGATTGTTTTTTATTACTTGAAGACAACTGGCACTGAGTTTGTTATTTTTGACAATTTAGAATAATTAAAAAAAAACAAACCACTTATTGAGCAGAAACTTAATTTCTTGATTTAAAAGCATGTAAACTTTAATAAATATAAAATATTAAGGATATATTCATCAATGTAAATCTATCTATATTATCTGTACTGACAGGAAAATATGTTTAAAATATTCAATTTTTGTTTTTTTGTGTATGTGTATTTTTAAATAAATATTTTGCAAATGCAGAGAGAAAAGTCTAAAAAGATTTGCACGGAACTGTTAAGTGTTACATATAGGGAACAGAGACCTAGATATTCTACTTTACAGACTTCCTGACACAAATGCGTTGAACATCTATTATTTTGAAAATAATTTAAAAGTGGATTATTAGGATCTTAGATGCATGTATCTAGAATAACCAAAAGTTCATATTTATACTGTATGATGGTTACTACTTCTTTATTTATACTGTATGATGGTTACTACTTTATTTATACTGTATGATAGTTACTGCTTCTTGATTTCCAGGATTAGTAGAGACTGATCACTGTATCCAAGTGCACTCAGAGTACATGAATCATGACGTCCTCTTTTCAGAGAAAGAGGCACTCTGGGGGCCAAGTACATTTTTTCAGTGAGATTCAACCTCATGACTAGAAGTAGGCAGTCTTGCTTTTTAAACCACCAAACTGGCTTTTACATGACTGAAAATTAAGTGTACTGAGTGTCACTACTCACTTTGCATGCATTTAGGCAGTAGTTACCTTGGTTATCAAGTTTTTCTACATGACTTTTCAAAATTCTCCACTGTTTCCTGATGCTGTTTGTAAGCTGCTCTCTCACAGTTTCACAGGAAAGGTCCCATATACTCTCTCTGCTCAGTTCCCCAGGATCTTCTTCAACATCAGAGATACCCTACAAGAGATAAAGACCAGTATCTTAAAATGGCTTTAGGCACATAGGCAGTAGTAATCAGACTGTCAACTACTTATCAAAATCATTTCTGTGCTGTATCTTAAGCATATATGACCCAGTTCTTAACATAAGTATTTTGAGAAAAAGCGATTAATATTGAAGGTAGAAATTCCCCAATTCAGGTCTCTTCAAACCTGAATTTGAACCCAAATAGTTAGCGACCAGCATCATGGAGCTGTGTGAGGAAGTTACTACCTGTCTAACGTGTTAGATGCTTTCACATGTTAATTAATCTCCCAAACTCAGGCTTAGAGAAAGAGTAACTTGCCCAATGTCACACAGCCAAGAAGTAGAAGTGAGGTAAAGTTAGATCAACAGTGGTCTCCAATCTTATGCTGCTTAAACAAACCTGTGAAATAATCTCCGAAGTAAAAGCAACTGTTAGTTCTATTTTTCTCATATAATTCTTAAAAATAAAATTGAAGGTTATTTTTCTTTGTGAATTCTACCAAGACATTAAATCATAGGAAAGTGTAACAAAGTTAATTATTGTATTTGATCAAGTAGAATCAAAGCAGAATAAAGAACATACAGAAAGGATATTAAAATGAGTATGTCATAATAATCTGAATCTACATAAAACAGTCCTGAGTCAGAAGAACTGCATCAACAGTCTGAGGTCAGTGATGGGCTGCAGAGGTCAAGGTCTCCCTGGGGAGCCAGTGGGAAAATGCCCAGGGTGTAGCTCACTGTGACTCTGGTTATTGCCAATCAATCTTCCAAAGCTATTTGCCAGTAACTTTTCCAAGGAGCTATCCCTTCTCTTCTATATATTTTAAAAATACTGCAAATCCATTATTTGAAAATAACAAACTGCTACACATTTCCAAGTTGAAATTCTAAAATCACAAAATGAAAATAAAAAATTTATTTAATGTGAATTTTGAGTATAAATTTTGGCTACAATTAAGTAAGCAAAATAAAAAATAAATGACACTTGGATGCTACCTAGATATTCCAACATTACATCTTATCCCTCTTGCTATAATGCTCCAATTGAATTACTTCAATTTCAACAGAAAAAAGATGTAGAAAAACAGAAAATATACTTTTAAAAACAGAAAACATACTTAAAAGATTATTTCTCCAACCCTAAATATTTAAATTATGAATTACACAGATACTACCGCTGGCTAAGTAATTGGGGAGAAGGGGAATTTAATTATGAGAAAGATCTTTATTTACCACTACTTCTGCTGAATAAAAGCTGGTAATGAGAGGTTAGTAAAGGTTGGGCCAAAAGCTAAGCAACCACAGGAGTAATGGGAACTCTGCTAATCCTGGAGAGGTATAAGTGAATGTTAAGAACTGACCTGAAGAGAGAGACTTTGAGAGAAAAAGGTTAACTAAATATAAGGTGTCAAGGAGGCCCCTAATTGTAGAGTTTAAAAGAACATTCAGATAATGTTGTTTTTAAAAGAAGAAGATAAAAAAGAAAGGTAAGAGGTGGGATGGGCACAGGCCGAATCTCTAATACAAGTAAACACCAGTCTCCCCAATATCCGAAAGCAGAGTGTGCCTATGAAACCTTCCATAAACTGAAATGTCGTAAAGTGAAGAAGCAATGACTATTAATTTAAAAGCGAAAATTCTCTTTGGATTTCTTTTGGTTAGTGAAAACACGTACTAATTAGCTTTTTCGTAAAAGGGAAGCAGTGTAATGCAAACTTTAAAAACAGGGGGAATACAAAAATAAGTCCTGGTAACTTGCTGGTAATTAACATTTTCCACCAACACTATTAGTTTCAGATTTTAGTCATGCATCTTGAATCCATAATTTAAACTTCTATGTAAAGCAATAAAGTTAAAAGAACTTCCACCATTATATGACTTGCTTTTTCAGACCTTTGTACATATTATTCTCCCTTCATCAAATGCTTTCCCATGCTTTCTACCTCAAAAACTCCTACTAATTTTTTAAGAGCCTACTCAAATGTCACTTGCTCTATGATGCCTTCCTTAGTTGCCTTATCTGTTCTGTTTTACACACTGCACTAACCTATCATAGCTCTACAATAACTATAGAATTATAACTTCTCTATATGTGTGTCTCTCTCAAAAAGTGCGTCTTGCAGATGCAATGGACTGAATGTTGTGCTCCCTCAAAATTCATATGTTGAAATTCTAACCCCCAATGGGAAGGTATTAGGAGGTGGGGTCTTTGGGAGGTGATCAGGTCATGAGTAGCGCCCTCATGAAAGGGATGAGTGCCTCTATAAAAGGGACCCATGAGTTCTCCGACTCTCTTTCCACCATGTACAAGTCAGCAATCTGCAGCAAAGAAAAGCGCCCTCACCAGGCACCGAATCTGCTGGCACCGATTTGGATTTCCAGGCTCCAGAACTGTGAGAAATAAATTTCTGTTGTTTATAAACCAGTCTACAATACTTTGTTATAGCAGCCCAAACAAAGACTGAGGGAAAGTCAAAATCTTTTTAGAGACTTCTGCTCTGTTGGCGTGGCTCAGCGGTTGAGCATTGACCTATGAACCAGGAGGTCACAGTTCAATTCCTGGTTAGGGCACATGCCCAGGTTGCAGGCTCAATCCCCAGGGAGGCAGTAGGGGGCATGTGGGAGGCAGCCAATCAATGATTCTCTCATCATTGATGTTTCTAGCTCTCTCTCCTTCTCCCTTCCTCTCTGAAATCAATAAAAATATATTTTAAAAATATTTTTAGAATTGTCTTTCCAGGGACTGGAAAAGAAAATTGTGTACTCAATATATTTACGAAATAAATGATTATTTGGTTCCTAATGTTAGCAAAGGTTTCACTCTCTGAAAAGCAGAGCCTGCTTAAGTACACAGTACTCGAAATAAAATGTTTAAAGAACATTTTGCACAGTGGTTACAAACATGAACTCTGGAGGAGGAAGGACTTGGACACAAATCCTGGTTCGGTCACGTGTGACACTGGGCTGACCACTGTGCCTCAGGTGTCTTCATCTACACAATGGGGATAATTCCTGTATAGCATCAAAAGCATCAAATTACAATAAGAATGACACCATGCTTATAAAAACCATTACAGTGTTTGGCACATATTATGTCATCAGAAAATAATCTCCATCATTTCCCAGGACACGTCTGGAAACAGGGACATTTTTTTGGTTGTCACGGTGACTGGTAGCAGAGAGTGTCCTGTCCAAAATACCAACAGTGTCTCCATGGAGAATACCTATTTGTTGCTTCAACCGTTCTAATTAGCAATCTGAAAGGAAAGAGCCACTTACAGTTCCTGTGCTATCATCTGCCTTTTCTATAGGTTTCTGCTTTTGGGGAGAAAGAAGAGAAATCATTTCCTTTTTCATTTGCTGAAGAACCTTCTTAAGTTCAGCATTTTCCATTAGGATTTGTTTCTGACGATATTCATAATCATTCAAGAGAATTTTATACATTTCATCTTCATTCCTGAAAAAGAAAATGTCAGTATGAAAATGCAGCATAGAAAGAAGAGTCTGGTTAAATTTATCAATTTAGATTGGACCTTACCTTGCTTCACTTTTACCAGTCCTCCAAGAGCCTCTTTTTCCATCAGCTCTCCCCACATAATTCAAAACTTCCATAGCTACAGGTAAGAACACACAAAAAAAAACCAATCCTCACCACACACGTTTAAGTGTTTAAAACCCTAATACATTCCATAACGCATCAGGGACGTAAGTCAACCTGGTGTATAGACTGAAATTTGTTTTGGGCTCAATCAGCCCAGATTTCAAATTACGGTTTCATCATTTATAAGCACTGAGATCTTGGCAAGTTACTTAACTGCTGAGCCTGTTTCTTCATTGATACAGTTATAATGAAAGTATACACCAACGAGAAGTTGTGAAGAACAAAAGAAATGCTAAAGCACTTAACACAGAAAATACCTAATAAATGTTATCTTATTATCATTAATGTTATCATCAGGGCCTACATGCTGACTGCCTGATTTTATAAATAAAGTCTTATTAGAACACAGACACACCATTTGCTTATATTTTGTCTACAGCTACCTTTGCGCTACATTGGTAGAGAAGAATCGGTTAGACCCCATAAGCCCAAAACTATTTAGTATTTGAACTTCACAGAAGAAGTGTGCCAAGCCCTGTAGCAGCAGCATCGGTAAACGAGTCAATCAAGGAAGGCCCTGTGTCAGCACTAATGCCTTGTCTGCACCACACGGAGACGGAAGCAGTTGACATAAGAAGAAAGATGAGAGTAAGTTGTCATTTTAGAGCTGATAAAATTATTATGAACCTGTCACTTCCAACTGGGTTTGGACAAGGTGAAACAGCCAGACCCCCATAAAATAAGGGCTCTGTTATCAGAGTAAAATTTTTAATCAACTTCTCTAACTGGGCGATACATTTTATACTTCTAGCATTTCATCCTTTAATTTTATTTCCTTCATAAATGAACACAAGGTTAACCAACCTTAAAAACCAATGAGTGTCCAAGTGCAATTTTAGATTTATTACCTCAGAATACCTAGAGATTTTCAACCTTGTCTTGCTTATTACACTTTGATACAGTCAACACTGATTCGCTGGCTGGCAGCAGGCAGAGCCCACCAGGTGACAGCTGGAAACATCTGCTGTTGTATGCAAGTCCAAGTTCAGTTTAGAAAGACAGCTTAGGGGTGCAACTGTATAATACAGATTACAGGACAGCCTACTGTCCACTATGCTTCAATAAGTAAACACACAGATTCCCTGTCCCCTGAATCTTATCAGGCCAGCAAAACTATCTGTGTAGCTCTACTTCTGTGTATGTGTAGATCTACTTCTCAATCTATGCTATTTACTTGAAATTACTCATATATTGTCATGAAGTAAATTATAAATTAATTAAAAAAATACTAGTCCACACAAATATAAACATAACTTTCATAGTTCAATCTTTTGAATAGTTGTTTCAAAATGCACAACTCAACTTAAAGAAACTCAAACTGACAAATTATTGGTCTGATGAACTATTTTCTCAAAAACATACTTCTACTGATCTAAACAACTGATCCTGATTTTTAATATTATTGGTTCTTTATTATGGAAGATTAGTGTGTGTCCTCTGGCTTATTTCTCCTCTATAGATAAACCCACACCTACCATGTTAACAAGAAATGCAATTCTTATATGCAAGTAATAAGCAAAGTAAAATTAACTCTTTTTTCCCTTACCAGTTGCCTCAATTTCTATATAAAGATGGACATATACCATCTTTAAAAATTGTATAAAGCATGAAAATAACATTTCAGAAATTATTGTGTTCAATGCTTTTACATTTATTTCTTAACATAGTATTAGCTTATTTATTCCTCTTGTTCTGTCTTAGCCAGCCACTTCTTACCTATTTTTTTATCCTTCTTGTTCATAACAAGTTGATGTAGACGTTCCTTTAGTTTATTATATTCACGCTCTTTTCTCTTCATATCATGATTATATTGAGTAGCTCGACTAGCAATAATATTCTGTAATTTTTGTACCTGAAAAAGAATTTCTATCAAATGTGTCCCTTTAGGATTGATAAACCCAATTAAAATTCACCAATTCAAAACAGAAAAACGGTCCTAGCATTCCCTTTCCCATAAAATAGTTTAAAAAATAATCTAGGATTATTCTTGCTTCTCCATAACCACTGGAAATCACTCTTTAAAATATCATTTAGCCTGGCCGGTGTGGTTCATCAGTTGAGTGTCAACCTATGAACCAGGAGGTCACAGTCCGATTCCCAGTGAGGGCACATGCCCGGGTTGCAGGCTTGATCTCCAGTGTGGGGCGTGCAGGAGGAAGCCAATCAATGATTCTCTCTCATCACTGATGTTCTATTTCTCTCTCCGGCTCCCTTCCTCTTTGAAATCAATAAAAAATATATATTTTAAAATAAAATATCATTTAAATGAATCACATCCAACTTTTCTTTTTTATTCTGAAATTTCCATTGTTGCTAACTTTCTAAATTATCTTCTACACCAATGATTTTCAACCTTTTTTATCTCATGGCACAAAATTCTGTAGCACACCAAAAAAAATGTTTTTTGCTGATCTGACAAAAAATGAGTATAATTTTGATTCATTCACATTGGGCGGCTATTATTGTGTTGCACATTTTTTTATTTGACAATCTAAGGGAAAAGAGGTCAGTGCCCCTAAGTAGTCAGGTACTGCATGTTTTAAAAATCCCTGTGGCACACCAGTTGAAAATTGCTGTTCTACACCTTTCACCCTGCGTATATGGCTCTTGATCACTTAGAAGCCAGAAATTCATTTATGGAAGTGTTACAGTGATTAAAGCTTCATCTGAAACAAGCATTCACCTGATCATTTGTAGTGACTTCCTTATATGAATGACTTGAATCACTTTATTCCTTATCAACCTGTGACAAGGCAAATTAGCCATGGTTCAGTTCATGGCAGCAGGTAGACAGGTTCATTTTTCTCTGACCATAAACAGTTCTCAAATTAGAATAAGTACAAACAGCAGAATCCAATTCAAACATTTGCTGAGTATCTATTAAATGCCGGACACTAGTGGTAAATGTTCATTTCTTCTATGGCTTCTCAGGCAGCCCTTAATAGAAAGTTCTATTCTACATAGATATTCTTTTTCCTTTTTCTTTTTTAATCTCACCTGAGGGTATTTTTTCCATTGACTTCCAGAGAGTGGAAGGGAGAGAGAAGGAAGGGATGAAGGAAGGGGTGAGAGAGAAACATTGATGTGAGAGAGACACATTGATTGGTTCCTACAGGGGCTGGGGAACCAACCTGCAACCGAGGAACTTGCCCTTGACGGGGAATTGAACCTGAGACCCTTCGGTCCTTGGGCTGACACTCTAACCACTAGCAAAATTGGCCAGGGCTACATAGACATTCTTTTTTCTTATATATAAATATGTTTTTATTGATTTTTTAGAGAGAGAGGAAGGCAGAGGACTAGAGATAGAAATATTGATGAGAAAGAAACATCGATCAGCTGCCTCCTGCACACACACAATCCCCCCGCCCCAGGGGATGGAGCCTGTAACCCAGGCATGTGCCCTGACTGGGAATTGAACCCGGTGACCTCTTGGTTCCTGGGTCAATGCTCAACCACTGAGCTGCACCAGCCAGGCTACACAGACATCCTTAATACCCGCTACAGATGATCATGCTTAACTTAATCCTTACTGAAGGTGAACTATTTTCAAATCACTTACATGTAATCAACAGATCAAGTCAAAATTTTCTGAGAACTCAAGGAAATATATAAGCAACCTTATGGTTAAGATACTTCATTAAGCACTTACTAAATGTACTATTAAATAATCAAATATGGTAAAATAATTGTCTAAATCACTGCAAGGTCCTTAAATAAATACGCTCCCCTAACAGTCCTTAATTATAGTTAAAACAATATATACAACACTGAAATTATATTAAGTATTCTACTTTTAGTTATCACATGGTCAAGGATCAAACTGCACAGCATTAAAAACATAATGGTTTCTTCTTACATAAATTTGAAAATAATTTCAAATGCATTAACTCTATAGATCCAAATCCTGAGTAACCACTAAAGTAGAAATGAGATTAGAATTATAACATCTTTAGCCTCATAAACTAGATTTTTAAATGTGAATTGTGTTTTTAAACAATAACTTGTGTTCAGTTAATCAATTAATTGCTTGATTGTATGAACAATATCATATTTAAGAGGGTGCAAGAGGCAGCAGGCCTGATATGAAGTCCAGGTGTGGCAGACAATAAACCATCTGCATTTAGAGCACCGTGTGCCAGAGAAGAAGTGACAGTGCCTGTGCACCCAGGGTGGGTGGTAGAGGACATTGGTTGCCACGAGCTACGACTAACAAGCTTAACCCAAATGGATCCACTTGGCAGAGGGGATTGTGGGGAGGGTTCCTGACCACAGTTAAACATGATGCAATACTGTACACAGGGGTCCACCATACAGCTTGACACAGGATGAATAAATTGTCCTCGCTTGTTTTAAAATGAAGTGGCTCTAATGTTCACCTCAAATTATATTAAAAAAATCACTTACACTTTATCTATAATAACTGACAACTTACCTCATCTTTCTCATTTTTCAGTAACTGATGCAAATTCCTGTTCTTGCATTGTAACTGTCTGTCTCTTTCCTGAAGCCCAATCATTTCTCTCCTGGAGGTTTCCAGTTGTTCCTACAACATTCATGTGCAATTTTGATTACAATTAACATAGCTTCAGAACAAGTGAATTCTTAAAAGATTAGTAAAAACAAGCTATACATACTAGTGTTTGTTCACTACAATTGAAGTTTAGAAGTACACAAAATGTTTTTAAAGCACTTATAAAACTCGACACTATAAAGTCCTACAATTTATTTAAATTTAAGTATCAAATTTTATTTATGTACCAAAATTTTATGTCTATTCAAAAGAGCTTCAAAATGGATCTCTTAAAAGACTCTTCACTTATTCCAGTGAGTATTTTATTCCACTGAATATTTTTTTAAATTCTTTTTTAACCCTCTATAGCACTCTCTGAGAAAGAGCCAAAAATGCTTCAAAGCTAAGTGTGAGGAAGCCTGGTGAGCAAGCAGAGTGGAACACTTCAGTTCAGAGAGGGTGGGACCACTACGTGCCACCACTTCTCCCTTGCAGGCGGTAAACTGAAGATTTCCCCAGAGAGAAATGGCAGCAATCCTGGAATCAGTATGGGGCAAGATGCCCGTTTTCAATTCATTCTGCACGTTTTTATAGAAACTGCGTCAAGTTGTGCATGAAGCCACTAGAGCATTTATAAAAATCCTCTTTATCTTTATAAAATACCAGAGCCACTCAAGTTATATCATGATTGACACAAATAACGACTTTCACACAATGGATCTCAAGAAGATTCAGAGCCGAAACCGGTTTGGCTCAGTGGATAGAGCGTCGGCCTGAGGACTGAAAGGTCCCAGGTTCGATTCTGGTCAAGGGCATGTACCTTGGTTGCAGGCACATCCCCAGTGGGGGGTGTGCAGGAAGCAGCTGATCGATGTTTCTCTCTCATTGATGTTTCTAACTTTCTATCCCTCTCTCTTCCTCTCTGTAAAAAATCAATAAAATATATTTAAAAAAAAAAGATTCAGAGATGTAGGACTATTAAACTTGGATAATTCTAAGGTTGTCAAAAATGTTAGCATGGCTGACTTTACAGCCTGTGGGCCAGCTGATATGTCCCATATGTCAAATGACAGATTCCCTCAGTCATTATCAACACTATCTGAACTCATCATCTTCCCTGTAAATCTTACACTGCCCTCCTGCATTTCTTGTGAATCATACCACTGTCCTTGGCAAACTCAAGTCAGAGACCTGAATGGTATCTTATATTCACGACTTATTTCCCAAATTCAACTTTTCATGAAATTCTACCCATTCTACCTCCTAAGTTGTCTTTCTATCTCACTCTTACTATCTCCATTGATACTACCTTTGTTCAAGTCCAGAACCTCCAAGGTCAGGGACTGCTAAGCCTGCTACAGTGTCCTTTCCACCAGGCTTCCTGAGCGGCCCCACCACTTCCGTTCCAAACAGAAATCCCCCCCCCCCCCGCCCATAATTTCTCCATCTACTGCCAGGTTGATATTTATGTGATATATTCCTCCCGTTTACAATCCTCGGAGCCTCTGGGATTCTGCACAATGCCTTTCACATCATCTGGGGCCTGGACCCCAGCCTCACTGCTCACCACTCTTCATCTTGCGTCATATACTTCAGCCCCTGCAGAGCTATATGACTCCCTGAAAGTACAATGTGCTCCAACACCTCCAAGCTTTTATACAGGTTATATGCTGTGCCTAAAATGTCTTTTCCAAACACTAGCAAATTTCTATGCATTCTTCAAATCTCAGATAAAGTGCTGTTACCACCAAGAATAATCAGTAAAGCAAATAACTGTGGTTCATATATCTCCTTCCCCTGGACTACAATCTCCTTGCAAATAGGGCTGGGTTCACTCATCTTTGAAACCCAATGCCTAGTACATACTCAATAAATTTTGCTCAACAAATTAAACGAATCATATACTAGACCTAGAAACTCTTCAGATAGATCAGCAACTCTTCCCACTGAACACACATTTCTGTCCACAGCTGACCCAAAATACCTGATTTTGACCCAGGTCAAATCCTAAATTAGAAGGTATGCTGAACAATATTCCATGCTCTGGATAGTCCTAATAAATTATTACTTCTTAGAGAAAAGGCTTCATAGCTCCAAATTACCAATATCATTATGCAATTATTCAACAGCTACTTATAAGACACTTGGCCAACAGTGCTCAGATATAAAAGTTTTAAATCTTAATCTAGGGTTTAAAACTCTGACTCAGTCTAATTCATTAGACCTTCTATAGGTATCTCTGATTAAGATTAAAGTAGAATCCACAACTTGCAGGCTTTTAATATGCCTGGAGGGTACCATCTGTGCCCTCCACCTCCCCCCCCCGCAAACCAGTTCCCCAGTCTGCCAAGATACACAGTTGGATAATCTCTATCCCTGAGGCATATAGGATATACAAAAACCTAAAAATATTAAAGGGGGAACATACTGTTATTACTGCACATGAGCTAGAAGACAACATAAACTAGCCTTAGGCACTGATGGGCTTCTAGGGGCAGGTGTTGCTGAGGAGCTAAGATGCTTCTCTAAATCAATTACCAAATGAGCCCAGTGTTCACATATAGGCCACTCCAGGCCTCTTCATTATTGTGCAATCTCTACTAAAGGATTTTCAAATATTACAGAGATTCTGTTACTCTCCAACAGAGCTTGGAGAGTCAAGATATTAAGGGTTTTTTTTTTAAACAGTAGAGGCCTGGTGATTGAAATTCATGCACGGGTCAGGGGTGGGGAGGTGGTCCCTCAACCCAGGCTGCACCCTCTCCAACCTAGGACCCCTCAAAAGATGTCCAACAGCCCATTAAGGCCTGATCCCTCGGACCTAAACCGGCAGTCGGACATCCCTCTCACAATCCAGGACTGCTAGCTCCCAACCGCTCGCCTGCCTGATTGCCCCTAACTGCTTCTGCCTGCCAGCCTGATCACTCTCTAACCACTCCCCTGCCAGTCTGATTAATGCCTAACTGCTCCCTTGCTGACTCGATTGCCCCAACTGCCCTCCCCTGCCGGCCTGGTCACCCCTAACTGTCCTCCCCTGCAGACCTGGTCGCCCCCAACTACCCTCCCCTGCTGACCCAGTCGCCCCTAACTTCCCTCCCTTGCCAGCCTGGTTGACTCTAACTGCCCTCCCCTGCTGGCCCAATTGCCCTTAACTGCCCTCCCCTACCGGCCTGGTCACCCCCAACTGCCCTCCTCTGCTAGCCCGGTCATTCCTAACTGCCCTCCCCTGCTGGCCTGATCGCCCAAAACTGCCCTCCCCTGCTGGCCATCTTGTGGTGACCATTTTGTGTCCACATGGGGGTGGCCATCTTTGACCACATGGGGGCAGCCATCTTGTGTGTTGGAGTGATGGTCAATTTGCATATTACCTCTTTATTATATAGAATAATTTTATTGATTTCAGAGAGGAAGGGAGAAGGAGAGATGGTAACATCAATGATGAGAGAGAATCATTGATTGGCTGCCTCTTGCATGCCCCACACTGGGAATCAAGCCTGCAACTCTGGCATGTGCCCTGACTGGGAACTGAACCGTGACCTCTTGGTTCATAAATTGACACTCAACCACTAAGCCATGCTGGCTGGGCATGGGTTTTTCTTTTCTTTTTTTAATATATTTTATTGATTTTTTTACAGAGAGGAAGAGAGAAGGATAGAGAGTTAGAAACATTGATGAGAGAGAAACATTGATCAGCTGCCTCTTGCACACCCCCTACTGGGGATGTGCCCACAACCAAGGTACATGCCCTTGACCGGAATCGAACCTGGGACCCTGGAGTACGAAGGCCGACGCTCTATCTACTGAGCCAAACCGGTTTCGGCTGGGCATGGGTTTTAAAAAATTGTTATCTGTTCTTGAGGGAGTAGAGGAAGAAAAATAGAGAGGCATGGACCAACAGGAGAAAAACTAAAGAGAAGCTGATCCTCTGGGAGTATGCAGATTCAAAACTTACACACACACACACACACACACACACACACACACACACACTCAAATAAGGAAACCCAAAATAGTAGCATCTTTAGAAAAAATTTTTGCCATGGACTGATTCTATTACATCCTTCATACTATACAATCATAATGTAAGTTCCCGCTATACTGTGATTTTTGAACTCCTCAAATAAATGAATAACAAAGAATTCTACATAATAAAGAGATAATATGCAAACTGACCCTCATGCACTCACAAGATGGCTGCCTACGACCAGGCTGGCAGGGGGGTTAGTGAGGAATGACCCAAACGAATGACCAATAGGCTGCATGGGGCAACCGGACTGGCAGGGTGCTTAGTGAGGGACGACCAAACGACTGAACAAGCAGGCTGTGTGGGGCGACCAGGACGGGGGGGGGGGGGGGGGGCAGTTAGGAGCGACCAGGCCGGTGGGGGGGAGAAGTTAGGGGCAACCAGGCCAGCAGGGCGGGCAGTTAGGGGTGACCAGGCCGGCGGGCGGGGGGGAGGGGGAGTTAGGGGTAATCAAGCAGGCAGGCAGGTGAGCGAGTAGGAGCCAGCGGTCCAGGATTGTGAGAGGGCAGTCAGACACCCCCCAATTGGTCCCAGATTGGAGAGGGTGCAGGCTGGGCTGAGGGGGAGCCATCCCCCTCTGTGCACGAATTTTGTGCACCGGGCCTCTAGTTTTTTATAAAATGAAAGAATGAAATAAAAGAATGAAAGCCATAGACTGAGGAACAAGAACAGAACCAGAAGCAAGGAGGCATCGATCGGACTATCGGGCCTCAGAGGGAGGATAGGGGAGGGTAGGGGGAGGGTGGGGGGGAGGGGGAGAGTTCAACCAAAGGACCTGTATGCATGCATATAAGCCTATCCAACGGTTAAGTTCAACAGGGGATTGGGGCATGCATGGGGAGAGGGGTGGGATGGGAATGGGGGGATGAGGACAAATATGTGACACCTTAATCAATAAAGAAATTAAAAAAAAAAAAAATAAAAGAATGAAAGCAAGTAGAAGCTGGCAACAAATTTTCTGTATTTTAATGTAACAGGTCAATGGCCCTGTGGAAAATATTTCCTTTGTTCAGAGAAACAAGCAAGTTTGCAAAAGCATTCTTCTGTGGTCTTCTCTAGAGCCCAGACACTCCTTAGAGCTAGAAGCCATGAGGCCTGCTCCCATTACTGAGCTTTTTAGCAATTTTGGCACAGATGCCCTCTAGAATATTTTTCTTGGATTAACTGATGCAGCCTCTCACAATAAGACTTCTGTAAATTAAACATCTACTTTATTAAGCAAGATTAAATGGGGTGAGGGAATCTTTATTTATTTCCTCAGACATAATATTTCCTAAGCTAACTTTCTACAGACTCAGCAAGTCACTAAATAGTTCATGAAATCAATGTTGTCAATTATGGATATTAGGAAGCAGTATGGTGGATTTGCAGAAATCACTTTAAGTCCACTTTTACTTACTTGTTTCAAAAAGCCAAAACAAAAAAAATTTTAACTCTAAAATGTGATAAAGCCTAAGAAAATTTATAGTATCAAATTACATAATAATGGCATTGAAATTCAGATTGGTGTAATTTCTACCTTGAGTTTTGCATAGCAGCTTTGTAGATGGTCCATATCACTTCCCAGTTTCAGATTTTGTGTTTCCACATTTTCCTGAGCTAGAAGGTTCTTCCGCTGACGAATAAGTAGCTCATTCATACAGTTTAAAACTGCAACTATATTTAATTCTCTCTTTGTCTCTTTACCTTTGGATTCTTCATATAATGAAGGAAAACCGAAAGTAGTCAATTCCTGGTAGGAGAAAACATTTTTCTAAAAGTTGGTTACCAGACAACTTAGTAAAAAAACAAAAGACATATTTTCTGAGAAAACTATCCTGTGACAGTTAAGAAAACAGTAAATATCCCAAAGAAAAAGAATTGAGAGAAGTGGGCTCTTTGTGCCTCTGCCCTGCAGTCACTTAGTGAGGCACGCAGGTTTCTTCACCAGTAAAGTAAGGGTGAGACTCCCAGTGGAGGAGCCCCGGGGGAGATGGGAGGCCAATCTGCTCCAGATAAAAATGTTTACCTTGTATCTAGTTAGGTGATCACCAAGGTTCTCCACAAATCTAATACAAGTCCTGGACCAATGCACAACAATATACTTGTAATGATAAGTGTTCTCATAACTTCAATATTATAGAACATGATTTATACCAATACTTCTTACAAAAAAAAAACCACCATTACCTGATCAAGATATGAAATACTTTGTTCAATATTCTCTTCTGTGCAGAAGGCACTGAAAAAACTGTGCACATTTTTTGATAAAGGTATTGAAGAACAGAGCACTTGCTGTGAATATAGACTTGATGGAGACATCTTTGTTTCTGAGGTATATTGAGAGATATTTTTGCTTTCTGAAAGAATAAAAGGCACTTATGTAAGTAATATATTAAAATGCATGCAAAGTTAATATAATCTCCATTACCAAAGATTTTGAATTACATAAATATTTTAAGTATTTTCAAATTAAGACCAAATTGGTTTTATATGAAAACTATGTACTATGTACTTTTTCTCAAAAAGACACAACTAGAAAGTGGTGATCTTACGAGGCATGTTAAGCTACAATATGCAACCTTACTTTGCAGTGTTTTAGATTTCTAAAAATAATAGACAAAAATCACTTGTCTATGCACTCAAAATTTATGCAATTAAAAAAATATATCAGAGAAATGTATTGAAGCAGCCAATGAATTTATTTCAAATGCATAAAAATTTCCTCAAAAATAGTAACAATCAAGTGATCAATCATCCACCCAAAGCAGTTAACCCCACAAACTATGGCACAATCCTTGGCTCTCCCTAATAATTTCACTGAAGATGGAAATTAGACATTTTACAATTATTTGTGTCTCTCATTAGTCACATCTTCAATATTTGTGATAATTATTTTATAGTGTTATTGAAAATAATCACTTTTACAACTGCTTTGGCTTACAGTTATTTTAAACTCAATCATCTGAAGACAGACCTGGATCTGTAACCGTCATCCAATCTCCCATAGCAGTTGCCAGAGCCAGGATACCTGAGGAACCAGTTCAGCAGTGAAACATTTAGTCCAGCTGCTGTCACTCTTCTATGTAGGCATCT
Source organism: Eptesicus fuscus (assembly GCF_027574615.1). NCBI lineage: Eukaryota > Metazoa > Chordata > Mammalia > Chiroptera > Vespertilionidae > Eptesicus > Eptesicus fuscus. The sequence continues at coordinate 62,405,724 of NC_072481.1, forward strand.
CCTTAAAAAGCAAATCATAGAGTGACAGTAGCTAATTAAAAATATGAAAGCAAATATAAAACCAATATGTAAGAATTAGTTCTATGTGTTTCAAAAAAGAAAGATTTTGTGTTATTTATTCTCATGTACACCCATATAGGACATGGTAGAACTCAGTAATAATTACTGTGTGTTTGTGGACACGTGTGTAAGGATAAGGCTAAAGGCTTCTCTAGTTATACTGAGGTATTCACATGACCTCATATAGAAAGTACATGGTACATGAGTTCACTCACAACATAAATCCAAGGCATAGCACTGTAGTAAGTAATAAATAGTTCTATAGTATATCCTTTATAATAAAATATAGTTCTTATATATGTAGATAATAGAAATAAATTATTCATAAATAAAATTTTAATATATATCTGAACAGTTGAGACTCAAAATCTGGTATTCCCTTAATCATCTGTCCCCTTGCTGAGCTTGTGGCATGAGGAGGATTGAGGTTGGAAAGGCCAGTGCAAACAACGCAAGCCTCACAGGCCTGGGTCAGACAGACTGCGGTCACATCCTGACCAAGTCTCTCTGAGCCAGTTTCCTCACCTGGAAAACAGAGTGATACGATCTCCTTTGTAGCGTGGTTGAGGGTACATAATGAGGTAATGGGTAAAAAACTAAGCACAGTGTACCTAGGACACAGGGGGCTGATTTAACATGTGCTAGGTGCTGTTCTAAATGCTCTGCATACATTATGGAAGTCAATCCTCACAACCACCCTGTGTATTACAGCATTTCCTTTCTACAGATAAGGAATTGAGGACAGAAGGTACGTAATTTGCCCAGGTCCTAGAGCTGGCAAGTGGCAGAGCTAGGGATATTCCCCACCCCAGACTCCAGAGCCCATTCTCTTAATCATCACGTGCTGTGGCTTCAGTGGATGCGAGGCTCAGGAAGCAAAATTTCTTCTTCACATTTTTAAAACAAAATGTGCACAAGGTCTTCCCGACTGCATGTTTAACCAATGAGATTCTACTTAATTTTAACAATAGAAACAAAATTTATTTTGTTCCATTTACTTGGAACAAGTTAAAGCATATAAAAACATACAGTAACTCACTCAATCTCAAAATACCTCAAACAGTTATTTTCCCCCTCCTACAAATGAGGAAACTGAGACCCAGAGAGTTTTCTTGCCCAAGGTGACATAGCTAGAATGTGACAAAGCCAAGAGTCAAACCATGGCAGTCAGCACATTTAATGATCACACCCTGCTGGCTTTAATGTAGGAGAGGGGGGAATATACAATATGTGAGCTGCTTTATCAACTGAACACACACACAGGTACTCACTTCTCTACAACCTCATCTTGAGACTAAATTACAATCAGACAGTAACTATTCCAACTGAGTAACTGGAATATGAACTGTATAAAAGGAGACAAAACATTAAATTCAAATAAGCAATTCAAAGAAAGCCAAATTGCCAAGCTTCCCCCCAAACTACCATTCCCTTCTCTTTTTGCTTCCAGACACTTTGCATTACCCTATCACAGTACAGATCTAACTAAAATGAAATCCCCTTCTCCACCTAAACTGAGTTTCTGGTCAGCGGGCCTGTCATTGTACTGTTTGTACCCTGCTTTATTATGAGATATCATTATTGACCCATGGCAGGAACCCAATCAAGTTTGCTGAATGAATGTCAATGAAGTTCAATGACATATTAGTGGAAAACATGCTATTGTAATATTATGATAAACAAGAATCAACTCTTTAGCCATGCTGAAACTTACAAGGGCTTTTTAAAAATTTTGAATTTAACCCTTTGCACTCGCTTGCTTTTTTCTCGATTCCTTTATTCTACTTGGGATTTAATTTTTTAAATACCCCAGATTTTACAAAGCGCGACAGTAGAATAAAAAACTGGAGTTTCTTTTCATACAAACTTATTTATTTGGATTTTTTTACATTTCAAATTATTGATACATTCAAAGAGTAATTTTAATCTCGACATCCGAGTGCAAAAGGTTAATAGGGTGACATTGGTTCACAAAATCATACAGGTTTCAAATGTACAAATCAAAACATCATCTGCACATTGCATTGTGCACCAATCACCTCAAGCAAAGTCTCTTTCAGTCCCCATTCCCACCCCACTTTGCCCACCTCCACCTACCCCCAACCCCTTTTCCCTCTGGCTATCACCACACTGTTCGAATCTTGACTGGTGCCAGCTTAGAAAAACAGAAAGGTGATTCAGTGTATGAATCAAGAGCATGGCAATTTACAGACAGTATAACTATTTCAAATTCTTCCACGGCAGAGGTAAGAACAGCAGCAATCATACTCTTACATGAGAATTACTAAGAAAAAGAACAAAAAAGAAATACTGTTCTTAAATCTAGTTTACTTTGTAAAGTTGAAAGTCAGCTAAGTCCAAATAAAATAAAAACCAAAAGCCATTTACTGATATTTCATTCCTAAAATATGTAACAGATAACAAAATCTATTAAAGGAAATGGAAATAACAAAGAAACTTAAACAGTATTCATTAATCTGTTCCGTAATAGTTTAACCAGCTTTCTGTGATAGTTTTCAATGTTTAGCCCAAATTCAATCACTGGTTATAGTCCTCAAACTGCAGTTCCAGGACCAGGAGCATCAACAGCACCTAGGAACTTGTTAAAAATGCAAACTCCCAAGTCCTACTTCAGACCTACAGATTCAGCAACTCTGGGGGTGGAACCCCAAAAACAGTATTTTAACAGACTCTCAGGTGATTCTGATGCATAAAGTTTGAGAACATGGTTGCATGGTTGTAGTCTATAGATTGTGGTTCAGTCTAAGTTAGTATTCTGTTTATGTAGTTTACATTACGGAATGCCAAAAGGGTATTCTTTTCTAAGGGTGCTATAGAATGGATTCCAATAATAATTTAAGTGTTCCAAAGTACTAAATGAAGGTTGAAAATGAAAGTCCTAGGGAACACCTGGCTAAGGCTTATTAAATACTAGAGGCCTGGTGAACAGATTCGTGCACCAGTGGGGTCCCTCAGCCTGCCTGGCCTGTGTCCTCTTGCAAACTGGGACCCCTCAGGGGATGTCTGATAGCCAGTTTCGGCCCAATCCCCGCAGGCCCTATCCAGATAGGAGGGAGCCCGATCCCCACAGGCCCGATCCAGACAGGAGGGAGCCCAATTCCCACAGGCCTAATCCCCACAGGCCTGATCCCTGCAGCCCGATCCCCGCAGGCCCAATCCTGATCCCCATAGACCTGATCCCCGCAAGTCTGATCCAGACAGGAGGAAGCCTGATCCCCTCAGGCCTGATCCCGATCCCCACAGGCCTGATTCCCGCAGGCCTGAACCAGACAGGAGGGAGCCTGATCCTATGTGTTGAGCATCTGTCTCCTGGTGGTAGTGTGCATCATAGCAACTGGTCAATTAGGCTTTTATATATAAGGCCCATTGCACGAAGAGATTCATGCAATAGGCCTTCCTTCCCCTGGCTGCCGGCACCGGTTTTCCTCTGGCACCCAGGACCCAGGCCTTGGCTCTGGCCGCCACCTTGTCTTTGCTCTGGGTGGAGTGCCGCTCCTGTAGCTCCTTCTGCCCCCCGCCTTCCCCCTCATAGCAGGCGTCCAGCCCCGCCCGGCCACTCCGTGCCTGCGAGCATGCTTCCCAGAGGCCCGGAGAGGCTGGGGGGGCAGGGCCGCCATCATCTTTGTTGGGTTAATTTTCATACTCACTTCTGATTGGCTAGTGGGCGTAGCGAAGTGACAATTTGCATGTTTCTCTTTTATTAGTGTGTGTGTGTGTGTGTGTGTGTGTGTGTATGTATGTATATATATATATATATAATATATATATATAGAATAGAGGCCTGGTGTATGAAATTTGTGCACTCAGGAGGGTCCCTCAGCCCAGCCTGCGCCCTCTCGCAGTCCGGGAGCCCATGGGGGATGGCCTAAGCTGTCAGTCGGACATCCTTAGTGCTGCCGCGGAGGCTCCTGCCACTGCTGCTATGCTCACCAGCTGTGAGCCGGCTTCTGGCTGAGTGGCACTCCTCCTGTGGGAGCACACTGACCACCAGGGGCAGCTCTTGCATTGAGCATCTGCCCCCAGGTGGTCAGTGCACGTCATAGTGAGTGGTTGAGTGGCCTTATCATATTAGCATATTATGCTTTGATTGGTTGAATGGATGACCAGACGACCAGACACTTAGGATATTAGGCTTTTATTATATAGGACTAGTGGCCCAGTGCACAAATTTGTGCACACTGAAGGGGAATTAGAGGAAATATTTTAATATTGCTATTTGCCCTTTCTCTATAAGTGTTAGAGATGAAAGAAAATTAGTAAAAAGTATATGAAAATAATATATAAATTAATAAACAGTAATAACATGATATAACAACAAAGACATGATATAAAAACAAAAACATGATATGAAAACAACAAAAATATGATATGAAAACAACAAAAACATGAAAACAATAAAAACATTGATACAAACAATGGCTGATAAACTGATTAAACTTATTCTTATATCTCCCTGTATACATTAAAAGTGAAAACACTTTCAGAGTGCTTGACCAATTTCCCTTGTGATGAAGTATTTACAACTTTAACGTCACACGCTCTTCAAACTTGAGAGAAAGCAACATATAACAGACCATGTCCGAAAATGGGTTCAGGTAGGAATATTCCTACTCTATCTAGAGTTTGTCCTTGTGATTTATTAAGTCACCGCAAATGCTGGCATCATGGCAAACTGTCTTCGAATTAATTTAAATGGGAGACCAGTGTCAGATGGGGACAAATCAATTCTTGGAATCAGAACAACCTCTCCTTCTGAAGATCCTGTTAATACTTCAGCTTCAATAATGTTAGGTCACACTCTTTTGATAATAAATCTAGTACCATTACAAAGACCCCCACTTACTAAGATTTCTCAGTAGCATGATGATTGCACCCACTTTCAATTTTAACTTATGACACGGCATTCCCGAAGGAGCAATACTATTAAGAAATTTGATGAGAAAATTTTCCTTTTCAGCATCATCTGTTGAGTCAATGGAATCATCACTCAAATATGTGTGAAAATCTCCACCAAGTATATCCAAAATTTCGTCATTTAATTTTTGAATGTGCTCATTTTTTGGACCAACAATCGCACGTTTAGATATACTTTAATATTATCTATAGATATAGTATTTCCAAAGATAATAGATCCGTTACAAATCATTGCACAGGGGATTTCAATAATATCCATTCCTAAATGCAAACTGCTATCAAGTTTGCCATCTCCAAGTTTTACTAACCATTCACTATAAGCAGAATCTTCTGATCTCATATTTGCTTTAAGAGACAACTTTCTGAAACATCCCCGAACATTACAGTACTTTAAACCAATTTGTATTATGGCTGATCGCATAGCATGCGGTACAATACTGAGACATTGTCAAAAATTCCCTCCCAGAAGGAGAACTTTCCCACCAAATGCAACATTCAAATTCATAATTTCTCTTAGTAACCTATCTATGCGTTTATAGCATGACTGGATGCCATGGTGCATTCATCAACAATGAGAAGTTGGGCCTTTTTAATGGTTTTAGCAACTTCACTCTTTAGAGAGTCTAGAAATTGAAGTTTCATTTAATGGAATTGGTAATTTATATTGGAAATGAAAGGTTCTTCCACTGTGAAGTAAATTTGCAGCAATTCCTGTAGATGCTGTGCGTAAAACAGTACCACCATGACCTCTAATAAAATGTATTAAAACTTTATTCAGATATGTTTTTCCACTACCTCCTGGACCATCCAAGAAAAAGCATTTGGGATGTACAGTTTGATCTTCGATGGCTGAAGTTATAGTCTGAAAGGCTGCCAACTGTTCATCATTCAGAGAATTTACCAAAACCTCTGCCTGTTGTCGCTTATACGATTCATCACGTGTATTTTTATTCGTTAATAAAGGATTGTTTGGAAGTTTGAAATGTGAACATTTCATTCCATACAATGTGAATACCTCTTGAATTTCATTAAGGGCATGCATTTCACAGTTCACACAGGCACCTTCTCTTCGTTGTAATTTCCAACAAAAATCTTCAATAAAATGAGATTTATTCTCATCCCATAATTTGTCTGCATCAGAAGGACTTCCAAACACACATATATATGCAAAAAGTTGCTGCAGTTGTTTGGGCATATTAAGGATGAGCTCATCATCAATTGTATCTTTCCAGATAGTGTCGTAGATTAATAATCCTTGATGTTTAGCAGCTTCACGAAATGTATCACAAATTACACCTCCTACAGTTCGCAGATCATCAAAACTTAACGCACCTTTTACATGCAGAAGCAAAAGTCTAAGGTCATATGGTTCTGGTTCTCTAAAGGTCACAGTGAACAGTCTACCTAATGCTTTATTCCCACCCTTTTGGCGTTTTGTCCACAAAGAATTATTAAACACATAATGTTGTGGAATCTCCCAATAATTATGCACATCAGAATCTTCTCTATTCAATAACAACCAAGCCATCAAAGTCAAGTTATGCCTTTTAGCTCTATCTATAACTTCAGCAAAATCATCAGTATGAAAATACAAATCCTGTTCATTTGGCAAATGAATAGCTAATCTTGTGATTGCATGAGATTGGTCATGCATTCGCATTGCAAAAAGTCTTCAAACAGCCTCAGGAGCGCCCACATACCTGGAGTCAATGAAGTCCTGTACTTCGTCATGATTGATTTTTTTTTTTCAGAAATTTGAATATTTGCACAATTGTGCCCTTTATAGATGTATTTAAATATTTGACACTTTTAATCAATGTGCAGACTTCCATGTTTATATGAGTTTTACTTAAGGCACAAATACAGGTTATAAGGGACAATCCAAGTATTATCAACTTTATTTCCAATAGACATGGTGATACCAAGTCTTCGTTTGTATTTGGGATATCCATCAATATTTCCAATGGTTGCACTTTGAAATTCTTTCAGATATCCCTTTGAACATTTTCCATTTCCCATGCATGGGCTATTTGGATTTTGTATTCCACATGGTCCATGTACCATATTTGATTTCACAATCTGAAAAAGTCGAGGACTCTGGTCTTTATCCAGAATTTTTGCCTTAACTATATAGTCAATGTCATCTTCTGCTCGTAATTTGGATTCACTATATAACATCAATAATACGTGAGCGTGAGGCAGTCCATGTTTCTGAAATTCAATGACATGAATTTTAGCTATTACTTTGCCAAATAAATGGAATTTACATATATCATTTAAAAGAGCATTAAGCTTAATATTAAAAACTCTTGGCTACCAAGTCAGGTCTGTTTTCAACTTTTTGCCAGTGTTTTAAATTGTTTATAATATCTGCCCATTTGGGGTTATGAATAAATTGGGCTTACCATACTTTATCACAATTGCCACAGCATCCTGATATCGCTGCTGCATATTTCTGGGACTAGCCTCAAAAGATGATGGAAGTATTATCATTTTACTAATTGGCACACTGTCATTTTCAGATCCAGATGTGAGATAATCAATCAAACCACTATATTTTTCAACTTTCAACTTAGATTGGTTTGCTTTAATGAAATTTATCCAATTGGCTTCCAATTTTGAATATGAATTGGCAATATACTGTTGAGTTAATTTTCCTGCATTTAAAATAGGATTGAACATGTCCCTCATAGAGAGATGAAATCTATAATACTGCATTTGTGTGACTTGTGTCCTTACATTTCGTCTAGTATTATTGTCAATTACACTATTGTCTCTGAGTCTTAATGCAATATCCATTCCCCAGCCTTTTTCACTATGTGGAAAAAGAATAAGATATGTCATGGTATCTAATGTAGGAAACAGGATACTGATTTGTTTCATTTTAGTGGCATTTAGATTATTGGAATCTGGTTTACAATGAATGAGCAAGTCCCTTTCAAAAGAAGGTTCTCCATCTTCGTTTCTGAATATGACGGCAACCTCAGTTACATGGGGAGAATTATATCTACCTGGATCACTATTATGATCATATTTAATCGCCATTGTTACTTCCGTGGGAGCAATACCTTTCGCTGCTGCTTCAGATTGGGCTTCCTTTTCTACCGTATGTAGCATCTAGTATGATTTTGTTAATTCATTTATTACATGCATGAGGTTGTTGATGTTGATCATGAGTCTTCCTGAGCAACCTTGGTTTTCTGGCATAGGGCTAATCTTTTACTCGTCGCTTCAGCCATATCTAAAATATACAGTTGAGCAAACTTCCGAGAAACACCATCCAAAGGATGTAAAGTTCCGGGATGATGATAAACTTGTCCGTGTATTCTAAAACAGTATGGCCCATATCCTGATGGTGATGCAATATTTGCACCCACTGAAGCAAAAGCAAAAGAACTATTTATTGAACTAATATTTTCCATGAAACTTTTACTATCAGAATCTTTATCATTAATTTTTTAAAATATGCCAGGTATTCTGAAAAATGTATATCATTTGGACAAACTTTACCTTTACTACAACATCAGGTAAATTTTCCATCAGATGGTTTTTCATCGGAGAAATTTAGTGATGGTCAAAATTGACATGTAACAGTCATTCCACCACAACTATGTTCGATAATTGCATCCTCATTTACTTCATTTTCACTGTGAAGGCGGTTCCTACCAGTATTGGTAGTACTTGTTGATGGCTGTTCTTCAGACACAATCTGTCGACGACAATGGCTTCTTTTGGCTTCAGAGGCACGTTGTGCCAATAGTTGGTCTTCAGACATATTCTGTCAGGGTCAGGAGTCGGGGTGGGGGTGGGGAGGCAGTTGGGGGCGGGGCTGGAGGGGGAGGGGCCTATCAGGGCTTACCTTCCCCTGGCTGCTGGCAGTGGGCCCTGCCCCCGCCATTGCCACTGCTTGCCATCTGTGTGGCACCACCCCCCCTCTTCCACTAGTTGCCTCCCTCTGCGGGTGAAAGGCATGGGGTATGATCGCTTGGCTGGCCTGGGCCTCCCTTTGCGGGGCGATAGCTGGCCGGCCCTGCCCACCAACCACAGCGTCGCTGGTTGGTGGCCTGGGCTTCCCTCTGTGGGGCAATGGATTGTGGAGCCCCCAGATTGATGCCCAGCAGAGGGAGGCCCCGCCCACCACCACTGTGCCGCAGGTTGGGTAGCCTGGGCCTCCCTATTTTAGGCAATCGATGGGGGGCTCCACAATCCATCAGGTGCACAGGGAGGCCCTGCCCACTTAGCCGGGGCTCTGCCATTGGTCGCTGCCCACAGGGAGGCCCTGCCCACCTGGCCTGGGCTCCGCCATTGATCACCGCCCACAGGGAGGCCCTGCCCATTGGCTGGGGCTCCGCCATTGATAGCTGCCCACAAGGAGGCCCTGCCCACCCTGCCGAGGCTCTATGATTGGCCCTCACAGCTGTGGTGGCTTGCCTCAGCCGTTGCGCGGGGGCGGGGGGGGGGGGGGTTACCTCTGCCCTCGAAGCCCCAGCTTCGTCCGGAAGGTCGTCCGGAAGGTCATTTGGCTATCCGGTCTAATTAGCATATTAAGCTTTTATTATTATAGATTGGAGGGTGGGGAGAACCTTTGAAAAACAAACAGTATGGCAGCTGAAATTCATATATCCTATTCATATATTCTACAACCTAGCCAGTCCACTTTTATGTATAAATCCAAAAAAACCTCTTGCATGTGTACACCAGGAGATGTGAACATAAGCAGCAGCCCTCTTCACAATAGCAAACTAGCACAAGAGCATAACCCTGGAAGCAACCACACACCCCTCAAAAGGAAAATGGTGAGACGATGGTATTTCTGCAAAATGGAATGTCATGCAGCAGACAGAAAATTTCAATGACATTCAATATAGATGAACCTCAGCAATATAATTTTAAGTGAATTAAAGTATTATAAAGTGGAAAATGTCTCAAAAGACAGGGCATGTAACATACACTTTTAATTGTATAGTATATATGGAAAACTTAAAGATCCAATAAAAATATATTTTAAAGGCTACCAAGTAAATGATGAATACAGGATTCAGTAAATAGTTGCCTCAGGTTAGGGAAGCAGGAAAAAGGGAAGAAGGGGCCCCCCTGGTTATATCAAGGTTACTGTCAAGGTCTTAGCTTTATTAGGTGGTGCCTATCCTATATAATAAGAGAGGAATTTGCTAATTATCCATTACACCGTGAGGCATAACGACCGGATCACAGATCTGCAGGAGGGTGGGGCAGCGAACTACAAGTGGGCGGTGGAGAGCTACAGGACGGGGCAGGGCAGCAAGCACGCGGGAGGCAGAGAGCTACAGGAGGGGGCAGGGCACCAAGCTATGAGAGGGAATGGGGGGGAGCTACAGGAGGGCGGGGCAGCGGGCGGAAAGCTACAGGAGGGCAGCAGCGACCTACTGGCGCACAGATTCATACGCAGGGCTACTAGTCCTATATAATAAATAGTTAATATGCTAATTAGACTGGACAGCAGAACAACCTTCCAGAACGACCAGGGGGTGTGGCCATGGGACTGCAAGGCAGCCGGGGCTGTGATGGCTGAGCCCCTTGCATGAATTTTGTGCATCAGGCCTCTAGTTATATTATTAAAACTAAATAAATGGACCAATTATGAGACTGTGTCATGAGCCAAGAGCCAATGACCCTCCCTCCTCACAAGTATAAAAACAAGCGGTTTGGGCTCGTTTCAGAGGATCCATGAAGCAACCACAAATTTGCAAAGAACTCCTGTACTAGCTAACTAAGTGGAACTGGAGGAGAGAAAAAAATCACCACCTTGAGCCTCTACGGCAGCGAGATGTGGCTCATCAGCTATGTAATTTATCCTTACATTGGCCCTAGTATGAAGTAGATATAATACTACTTTATTGATGGAAGAATATGAGGCTCAGAGAGATTAGTTAACTCATCCAGATACAAACTGGGAAGGCAGGTATAAAAACCCAGCTATTTAATCTGGAAGGTAAGAATAAAAACTAGATACTTACGATTCCAAAGCCTCACCGACCTTGGCCTCCTCTTGACACTCAAAAAGTATCCAGAGCAAGTGATATAAATTTTCCAAACCCATCTCCTCATTAAAAAATAATACATTTGATGATGGTTTGTATTTATTGAAGATTTATTTTATATGCTAGATCCTATGTAGGATATTTTGAAAACTTGCATATAGAATAGAAAGAGTAATGCTGAAGGTGCCATCTTTTAGACAGGAAAGCACAATAACCAGATTACAATCAACTGGCAATAGACTGACTAACCCAAGACTGGGACCTTTGTAACCCAGACCACTAACTCGCAGGTAAAATGCACATGCAATGACTGGTACCCATCTTGGTTATAGTATCTTCTGGCCACTCAAACTCTCTACATAATTTTATGTAGTGCTACAACTTTTAAAACAATATTCATCTAGTAGTCTCCTTCCACCTTAATGTTTCCAAAATGGGCTCCATTTTCAGTAGTTTCCCCCCCCCCCCCAAAAAAAAAATATTATAGCAAACTGGGCAGCTGATGTTCAGGCACGGCTCACTGACTTAGCCAGTAATAACTAAGTCATTTTTTAGTTAGTGAAAGGACAGATAAATAGAAAGTGAAGGACAGATAAATACTTCAGAAGCTAAATCAAAGGGGAGGCATTTATTCTTCATGTAAAAATCTGTCTTTGGTACCAGACAGAAAATAGTGTCACTTAGATAAAGAGAATAGAGGAGTAAGGTTCATAAAACTGGGTTTGGTTAAGTGTGTAAAGATAATGAGCTCCATGTAGAATTCACTGAGTTTAGAGATGCTGCCATGAGACATTCAAATGGGGATTAAACTAGGGCCTGAAGGTCAATAGACATCAAGGCAGATTTAGCATACATGTGGTAGTTGCATCCATACAGAAAAAAGGGGAAGCAGAAAGAACACCTAGAGAACATCAACATGTAACAGGTGAGTGAAGGTGACCTAGATATAAGAAATAAAAATAGAGAGGTGGGCAGGCTTTAGGAAAGCCATGGGAAAAAAGTTTTAAAGAGGAGGGAATGATGAACAAGCAACAAATGCCATAGAAAGGGCAAGATCTAAATAGAAAAAATATGTTGGATTTGGAGATTAGTGACTTTATGATAAAGCTGAGGTGTAAAAATGGAAATGAGATTCAGAGAAGTGATCAGCAAATAAGATAAGGAGACAATAAACAAAGATCATTTGTTCAGAAGTTTAGTTTAACAAAATGTTAAACTAAACATTTTGGCTTCTCTGAATGTAGAGGCTTTATCAGATGCTCATGGATAGATCCACTAGAGACAAAAAGTTCTTATTCAATTATAGCATTTTATATCCAATAGAAATATAAAGTGCTCAGTAAATGTAAGCTATTTTCCCAAGCACTATTCTAGATATTACTATATCTTACCTAATCATCACAACCCTATGAAGTAGTTATTTTTATCCCTAATATACCGATGAGACAACCAAGACACAAAGAAGATACGGGCAAGTAGTAACTTATCCAAGGTCCCTTAACTAGTAGTGGTGGTCAAGCCCAAAACTTCACTCACAGAGTTAAGAGGGCAATATATGAAGTAAGGGTTAATACATGAACTGTAAATGTTAGTTAAGATTGCACTGATTGTTAAACTAGCTGCAGTTTAATTTCTATTTAAGAACTATTTTTAATTTGAATTTCTGCCTTCTCTCATGTCAGAATCCTACACTGCTAGGATCTGATATTTTTATGCTCTTATGGCACTCAGATTCTGCACTGCATTATAATTGTGTTATCTCTCCTACTGAATTGCAAGTTGCTTGAAAATGGGGCTCTTATTTATCCTTGCATCTCTATTCCCCCCAATCTTAAAAGCAGACAATACTAGACTTACCATGGTCACTTCACAATATGTATACACATATTGAATCATTGTTATATACCTGAAATTAATGTTGTCAATTATTCCTCAATAAAAAATTACAAAAACAAACAAAAAGGTACTAAATAAAGGTTGGTTATATGAATAATCATTTTTGCCTTTTTAAAAGTTTTTAATTGCTGTGTAGGGTTGTTGTCTCTGAAATATTACTTAGGTTGTCTATGTTCAGAACACCTTTGGATCATTCCAATTACTGGTTTTGATGCAAATACTTCTAAAGCAAACATAATTCCCTTGGATAAAACCTTTTATAGATTCCCTATCATCTACTGGTCAAAGGTCGTACCACTTTGTGTGAGTTAGTGATAAGATTTTCCAACCTTATCACTAACCCACCCCACCTGGTTCTAACTATCAAACCACCTGTACTTCCCCAAGGGTACAGAACATGCCACTAACTATGACACCACCTCCTCCATCACCATCAGGACAGAACTGAAATTCTTTTCTAAAGCCTTCCCATACTTGCAATTTTTACTTTCTGTTTTGCTCTCTCCCTTACTACACTATAAATTTCCTAAAACAAACTTTCTACAAGGAACACTCATCATATTTATCCTCAGGTCTGGCAAGAAGAGGCTTAGTGTTTAATAAATATTTATTAAAAGAACTAGAGGCCCGGTGCACAGAATTCATGCACAGGGTGAGGGGTAGGGAGGCTCAGCCCGGTCTGCACCCTCTTGCAATCCGGGACCCCTCGGGAGATGTCCAACTGCTGGTTTAGGCCTGATCCCTGCCAAAGACATCCCTCCAGCAATCTGGGACCACTGGCTCCTAACCGCTCACCTGCCTGCCTGATCGCCCCTAACCACTCTGCCTGCCTGCCTGGTTGCCCTTAACCGCCTCTGCCTTGGCCCCCGCCACCATGGCTTTGTCCGGAAGGACATCCAGAATGGCGTCGGAAGGTCGTTCGGCTGTCAGATCTAATTAGCATATTATGCTTTTATTATTATAAGTTATTAATGCATAATTCAGTAAATCTGCTGGTGCTATATAATACTAACCCACTATCAAAAGTGAAATTTTAGGTAGTTTTCCATTTTCAATAATGAATGGTGCACTTTTCTATTTTATCTCAATCTACAGATTCATGAATTCAAGACAACTTGTACCTTCATTAGCAGCTAGCCATGATCATCACCAAAGACACAAAACAGACCCACAGAGTATCAAAACCTCTCTGTGACCTGGTCAAACCAGTAAGGCATATATATTCACTGGCAAATTATATGGGGAAAAAAGTCACTTAAAAAGCTTTGAAATTGCTCCAATTTAAGCATGTGAAATGAATTAAAATTACACACTTCTGGGCAGGTATCTTGCTCATATTTTTATCTCTAGGTACATACTACATAGAAGATACTCAAATGCCTCCTTTTATAAAAATTGTGTCATACCCAGCCCTAGCCAGTTTGGCTCAGTGGATAGAACATCAGCCTGGGGACTGAAGGGTCCCGGGTTCGATTCTGGTCAAGGGCCCATGCCCGGGTTGCAGGCTCGATCCCCAGTAGAGGGCATACAGAAGGCAGCCGATCAATGATTCTCTCTCATCATTGATGTTTCTATTCCTCTCTTCCTCTCCCTTCCTCTCTGAAATCAATAAAAAAAATATATTAAACACACACACACACAAACAAAACAAAAAAACTTGTGCCATCCCAAGATAGCTATGTCAGGATTTTGGATAGGCCAAGAATATAATATGATTTCGTGTTGGCCTTGAGGCCTTTGGCAAGTCATCTGAATTAACATTTTAGTTTTCTCATATAACACCTCAGTGTGTTTGGAACATAGTATTCTTTAGCAAGTCTTGTCATAAGGTACAATGTGTTATGAAGAGATCTTCACATTTCATCCTAGAATAACTAAGTCCTTACAGTTATCTTCAAGCTGCTTCACTCATGTTACTTAACCCTTGGGCTTCATTATCTTCATTGTGCACATGGGGAAAGAGAAGTGGAAGGAAGGATATAAAGTGACTTGGCTGAAAAGACCCACCGAGCCAGTCACTTAAAAGAGCCTTCATCTTAACTACCAGTTCCCTCATCCTCTTTTCAAAGAACCATTTTGTGAAACTTTCACTGACAGCAGGCAGAACAGAGTGTCAAATTAAGTATTAGCTTTTACCTGTTTAGTCTGAACGAATAACCTAAGTTTCCTAGACCTTAAAGTTAAGGTAGTTCTAGGATTGGATGGATAAAGTTTTGCTGACTGAATCCAAGTTCATGTAAGTCTAAATTTCAAGACAGCTTGACCTAAATTTTAACTGTAAAGGCATGTTTGTTCTCTCTCTCTCCAGGTCTCTCATTCTTTCCAAATTTTGTTCAGTATCCTTTGTGTTAAGTCATACCCTGCCTTTCCAGGTCAGGGTCAAGGCTGCCAGAATTTTCTTCTACCTAAACAGGGAAGCAATCCCTCCCCAGTCTGAAGGATCCCAAGGCACCCATCAACTCACATCAAACTTTAGACCTGGACTCCAATCTGAATTGTTAGGGAAGCCCAGCATTTTCTAATTCCAGGAACACCCCCACCCTGCCACACACACACACACACACACACACACACACACACACACACACATTTTTACAATGCTGAGCCACCCTCGGAGGAGTGCCTCTTCGAATCCTCACCCCATTATTGAGTCCAGAAAAGGGAAATGGCAATTCCGCTCAGATTCAACAAGAACTCTTATCAGCGTTGCAAGTAATGATGAATTAGCAATCATAAACACGGGCCCTGAAGTGAGGTAATAATCTAAAGATTCCCGTATCACACGTGCGGAGGGCACATTATTTAGCAGATTCCATTTCCTGGGCCCAAATGACTTGCACAACTGGGCGATCGGCACAGGCTCCGAAGGGGGCAGGGAGCTCCTAATTCAGTTTACTCTGCTTCACTCTAAAATTCTACACCGAAATATTCTCCCACAGGCCTGCCCCCTTATGATGTCAGTTCTTCCCCCCGACACTGAACCATCATCGGGGTGCTCTTCCCCTGCGGCGGCCACGGGCCACCCAGAAACTCAATTCCAACCACAGCTCGCGGGGCTCGAGCTAGCAAATCCCCAAGCCCCGCACGCCCCGCAGCCTCTGCAGACACCGCAACCCCAAATTGGCCATCCCGCCCCCCACCCCCCCCCCACCCCCCTCCACGTCCCCGCGTCGCTCATCCCTCCACGCCAGGCTCCACCCTCTCTCCATCCTGGAGCGGGTGCAGGCACAGCCGTGCGGCCGCCTGCGGGAGCGGTCCCCGAGCGGGCACCTACCTCCCACCTCCTCCTCCTCCTCCTCCTCCGGGGCGCGGCCGGGGGTGGGGGTCAACGCTCGCCCGCTCCTCCAACGGCCCAAACCGCCGCGCTGGTCAGTGCGCAGGGAAGCGGGGCACCGAGCCAGGTGTCGACGCTCACCTCCGCGCCACCCCCACCCCCCCCCCACCCCACCGCGAGCGCCGACCCCCGGCCGGTTTGCCCCCGACCCTGCCGGTGCCGTCGCCGTCGCCCCTCCCCAGGCGGGCGCGTCACTATCCCCGCCGCGGGGCTGGGCTCTCACCGTCACGTCCCCGAGAGCCGCGGGGAGACACCGCTCGGCGTCCCGGTCCGGACCGCGCAGCCCCGAGGGCCCGCAGAGGCGCGCGGCACGCGGCGGCCCCGCCTCTGCCGCCGGCTCCCGCCTTCCCCGGCCCCGCCGGGCCCCGCTCCGCCCCTCGCGGCCGCGTCCCCGCCTCGGCAGGTTCGCCAGGTTCCCACCCCGCCCCCGCGCCGCCGCGCCGCGGGCTCGGCCACCTCCCATTGGCTCCGCTCGTTGCTGAGCGACGAACAACCGCCGCCGGCATTGGTCCGGTGGGGGCCGGGCGTCCCTCCCCGCCCCCGAAAACCCCCCGAGCGAAAGAAAACCTCCTCCGCGGGGCCGAGCGGGATGCGGGCGCAGCTGCGGCTGCGGCACCTGTTCCGCCGGCCTGCGATTCACCCCGCCCGGCCCTGCTCCCCGCCCCTCCTCCCGCCCGCGGGGCTCGGGGCCCCGTCGGGGAAGGGGGTTGTGGTTGCGTGCGAGCACGTGTTTCGGGGCCCCAGGGAACCCCAACACGCACACGGGGAGCAAAAGGGAAGCTCCCCGAAGAGCCACGTGCGCTGGTAAAAGTGGAGAAAGAAACCAGACAACAGCCGGCACCCGGAATTAGGCCAGACCCAGGGGAGAGGGGTTTCAAGCGTCGGGAACCGTGGATGCCAACCACCCCAACCGGGAGAAACTTAGGTGTAAAATGAAGGCACAGAAAATGACCTAGGCGGGAGACAACGGGAAGACTTAAGAAATGGCACTTATGGTCTCGAAGTTTATGTAGAAATGTCTCACGCCCACCCAGCAACACATGTGAAAAGAACATGTGTGCCTGCTGCCGCCGCAGCCGGGGTCAGGCCGGCTCCTCCCCCGTCCCGTCCCCTGTTCCATGTCAGCCTGAAGTTCTCCAGGGGGAAGAGGGGCCTGGAAAGGAAAGATCAGATGGGGGATCGCAGGCATACGAGGAGAGTTATAAACACAAAGATGTACTCTGATGGAGAGAGAGAGAGTGTGTGTGTGTGTGTGTGTGTGTGTGGGTGGGTGGGTAGGTGGGTGGGCCAAGGGATTTATTTTACTCAAGAGGGGGAAAGACAGGTTTGGTGTTTTAAGGAGCCTCCTGAGAGCATTTTGAAACTAAAATACCAAAATATGAGACAAGAAAAAGAAATATTAACAATGAAGAACCAGGGAGGGACGAGTGTCCCCTCCCTCCCTCCCAATTTACACGCACATGTCCCCAATCCTGGATGAAAGATCAAGGCGAGAAAGTGAGCACGCCTGGGTGACAACTTCAGCGTCCAAGGACATCCCGAGCGAGCAGGAGTCCCTGCTGGATGCTCTTGCCTTTAGGCGAAGGACAGCCCAATAACCCGTCTGGGCCCATCATTAAGGACGCTGTTAGTGCTGGTGTGGAAGAAGAAACCAATTATTAGCAATATTTACCTTACTCCCTACCCCAGAGTACTGATGGCGTGTGTATGTTGGGGAGGGGGGAATACCTCTGCTCCAAAAAGGGGTTTTGCAATATCAACCCCCACATCCCTTCCCATCTTAAGAACCACCTCAAAGTGACAGGTAGTCTTTGAAATAACACTTAAGCCTTTAGTTTGACCATTTCACCTCCTCACAGTCAAAAGCGAGAGCTCCCTTCTGATTAGCTGCTGGAAGAGTTGATTTGAGATGGATGAATTACGGTAAAACATGCAGCGTCCAGCACACCCGTTTGTGACCTAACCACTCACAGAATCAGATTTTAGGGTTTGGGCCAGGCTGCAGTCAACTCCCCAACGTTCGGCCCCGCCCCCAGCCCCAAGGCTGAATCCGATCTGTCTGAATCAATCAACGGTTTTCAACCTTTTGCTCTTAGGGCACACGTTTTATTCTTAAAAAACCTGCAAAGGGCTTTTGTTTATGTGGGTTATATCTATTGATATTTACCATACTAGAAATTTAAAAGTATTTATTTACAAAATAGTAAGCCCTGCTCCGGGTGCTCCTGGTCGGAGCGTCCTCCAGGTCGCAGGTTTGATTCCAATCACGCACATACCGAGGTTGTGGCTTTGATCCCTGGTCAGGGGCGCCTACCGGAGGCAATTGATCCATGTTTCTCTCACACATTCTCTCTCTCTCTCTCTCTCTCTCTCTCTCTCTCTCTCTCTCTCACACACACACACACACATCTCTCTCTCTCTCTCTCTCTCTCTCTCTCTCTCGCACGCGCTTTAAAAGAAAACACAAAAAACAATAAACATCCTCAGATGAGGCTTAAAATAATAAAATTACATTTTACATAAATAGCACAAGCTAATAGAAATAACTATTTTCCAAAAAAGAGTGGTATTACTTTAAAAACTTTTAAATATCTTTAATGTCTGGCTTAATGGAAGGTAATTGGATTTTCATATCTGTTGCGTTCAATCTGTTGTACTATCTCAGGTAGCCTTTGGAAAACTGTACATTCATAAGAGAATGGGAGTAAAAAGTAACATTTTAGTATTAAAATAAAATAGTTTTGACTTTGTAGACTTCCTGAGATAGTCTTAGGGACACCCTTTGTCAATGGTTTAGGAACTGAGCAGATGACCTAACTCTGGTGAATACATAATGGGAAGTGTATGTATGTGGGCGAAGGCGGGGAGTCAGGGGAAAGATTGTAGCCCTGAGAGCCCATAAGAAGTCTTTTCCTTACTTCCGGCTCTGGACATCCTCTATTGAGCAAGACATGTTTGGAGTTGTGATGGCATATCCTGAAACAATAAGAGAAAAGGTTGAAAAAAAAAACAACACCCGAAAAACTGGAAAGACAACCTAGAGGTCACTGAGTGGCAAAATTAACCTACTCTGGCTTTGTATACCTTCACATTTGAGCTACTAAATGGACTATGGCTTAAGCCAGTTTGGGTCAGGTATTCAGTTACTTGCAGCCAAGAAGATCTTGACTGATATATAGAACAAGATAAGGAACTGGGCGTCGGCCTGAAAATAGTGTGAGGAATTGGGCTTGATAGAACTTTGCCATGGTAAAGAAAGATAAAGGGAAGAGGTGCTCTATGGAATACTTTTTAATGCTTTACTTTAGCTACCTTCCCCTCTTTTAGCAAAATTAAGGGAATGTGATATCAAGTGTTGTTGTTTTCTAAAACACATCAAAACTTCCACCTCTACTCCATGTATACCACAGTGGTCAGAGTAATTATTTTAAAATATAATTTATATCATGTCATTTCTTTGCTTTGGCTCCTGTCATTCATTGTTGAAGCCCAGATTCTTCCATGTGTTACAAGATTCTTATGACCTGCCCTCCACCTCCTTCCCTCCTTGATCTCGTGTTCTATAACCTCTCCCTTACTCAAGTAACCATTAGCCTCCTCACTTTCCCTCAACCTTGCCAGCTACATTAGTGCCTCAGGACCTTTGCACTAGCTGTCCCCTCTGTGTGAATGTCCTTCCTCTCAACATCTATATTACTTACCTCTCCCATTTCTAGTCTACCCAAAGTCACCTTCTTTGTGAGACCCAACCGACAACATTATTTAAAATTGGAATCCCCCCTCATAGCTTCCCAAATCTCTTACCTCCCTCTAATGTCATCTTCAACCATAATGTAGCATTTACTTATTTTGTTTGTTTGTTTGTTTGGTCCATCTCCCTTTACTAGAATGTAATCCCAGCAGAGACATAGATTTTGCTTGCTATTAACTGATGTGCCTGGTGCTCAATAATTATTTGGTAAATAAATGAACATAACTCCAAATAACTGTTTTTAATTTCAGAGTAACCACCTTGGCAGGCTACTGTATACTTATTACAATGATGTTGCTCAAAAGATAAGCACATCAGTAGGCACTGAATTTGTTGAAAAGAATTCTTTCTTTGAGAATAAATCTAATTTTTGGAACAACCCAAAAGTTAGTCAGAGACAAATCTGATTAATACATTCTAGAGCCATGTTGAAATGCCAAACCTGTGTTTGCCGACTAGGTTACTGCATTTGGGTGGACAGGGAAAGTTCAGAAAACAAGATGTGTTTGGTTGTTTAAGACAGGCGGTAAACTGACTCTGAACATAATTTCAGGGAGGAATTCTAAAAATGTGCACCGGTAACAAGTTTCAGAAAAAGCATATATATTTTTTAAACTCTGTATGTTTGTGTGAATGAATCTCTTCCAATCTGCCTGCAGACTTCCATTTTAGCCCACATTACATCAGAGTCTTTAAAAAGTGAAAATCCACTCCTCTCCCCAAGCCTCCTGTATTTAAGGACCTTGAATGGCCTCTCATTTTATCTGCATGAAATTGAACTCTCTCCCCAATCTAGCTCACTAGTCTGGCTGGTTCCTGTCCCCATCTTGGAACTCCCACCTTGGCTAGCCCCTTTTTGTGTCCCCTGGCCCTTTGCACCTGCCATTCAGTCGGCCTGGAAGGCTTTTCCCACAGGGTTCAAGACTATGATTCTTTTTCAGCATTTGGATCCCACTTCCATGTATAACGCTAGCTTCCCAGGCTTGGTTTTGTTTGCTTGTTTGCTTGCTTATGGTCTGTATCCTCCCACCAGAACGTTAGCCCCGTGAAGACAGGGACTTGGTTGGCTGTTTTTGCCTCTGTAGCCCCAGCCCCTCTATGCCTGCACTGGAGGTTGGTAACCAAACCGTTAATAGTGAAATTGGGTGGGAGGTGGGTAGGAAAGAAGGAGCACCCACTTTTAATTTTATTAACTTCTGTTATTTATGAATTTTTATAAGTGTGTCATATTGTAATTTTAAAATATCTTAATTTTGCTGAAATAACTAGGCTCTGACTTTAACATGTGTTAATAATCTACTCTATGTGTTTCTCAGAAACCAGTGTTTCAAATCCCCCAGCAAACATTCAGGCCACACAGCTTCTACTGACACATACATTCAAATCTGGATAATAATGGGCTTTTATTACAGCTTTCTGTAATTCATGCCATCTGGATTATTTCAATAGCAGCAACAATTTCTGGATCTAGTGAAGAGCATTTCTTGTTCGGGCCTGTAGGCCATAATAGATGGGCTGAGTCACCTTTCCTTAATGGCCCCACATTCATTCACTCATTCTGTGCTTTGGCGAGGACTTCTCTTTCCAGCAGCGGCCAGGACGTATAAACAAAATCTTGCTAGATACTGTGCTGGGGACTCCCTATCCATGGTCTCATTTTACTCACAAGATAAATTTAAGGCTGTTAGTAATTAACTGCAAAATAGTATAGCACAGCTTCCAAGAGCTGCAAGACCTCAGAGGCCCACACGTGGGCCGAAGTGATCAGGGCGTACTCCGTGGAGGAGAAAGAACTGGAGCGGGGCCTTGAGGCAGCCTTCACTCTGCAAACCCGGCAACACCAGGCCACCAGCTCTGCTTCCTGATTTCTAAAGGCGGCCTTACGGTGAGCTGGGCTTGGCTCCTCTGGCCACTGAGGGAATCTCTGCAACATGCTGCAGTTCCAAGGATGATTCATTCCTGGCCAATTCCTTTGGCTCTGGGCCAGTAGTAGTCCAGCTTGAAATGACAGTCCTGTGCCACTTACAAAGCGCTGGCTGGGTTGGCAGGATAAACGGGCCACTGCAGTTGCCTTTTCCTCCCACATCCACCTGGTGAAAATTCTCAGAAAAGAAAACTATCCTTCCTCATTACCCACCCTGCCCCGCCCCACCCTGCCCTAACTCACCCCGCCAGACACAAGCTCACACAACAGGAGACATGCCTGCTCATCTTCTAGGCACTCAGTACTTTAGATTTTTGTCTGGTCTGCTGAGTGTTCTGCCCCACTATTTCTTTTGAAAGCGTTCTTTTTGAGCAAGAATGCCTGACAGAAGTTTGTCAAGCTCTAACACATTGGTGTCCAACTCTCCATTTGTCCCCAAATTGCTTTATTAATTTTAAAATATGCCATGTAAAACTTGATTATGCATATATCACTCAAATAGTTTATAAGGTCCTATCATAGAAAAATGGTCAGGTACCAACCAGAGGAGTCCTCCAATTCTGTATTTCCAAGAGAAAAGCAGAATTTCTCCTTTAATAAATGCGGTGAACACACACATACATGCGCACACCCACAATAGGCAATCATTTTGAACATCTTGAGCATTCAGGAGGACTGTCTTGAATTCTGATCTAACACCGAGACCATGTTAAACCAAAGTCTTTGACACAAATTCATCTTCTTCAATATCCAATCATAGTATACTTTTTATTTTTTATTTTTACTGAAATCTTATGGGGTCCCATCACACAGTGCATAACATTTCACTTTTGAAAACCTCACCAATCCTACATATCTCCTCTTGGGTCTCTCCTCCTGCTGCCACGTTTTGCTTAAGGCCCATTCCCTTCCAGTACACACACACACACACACACACACACACACCTAAACTTGCAAACTGAAGTGGTCTCTAAACCTTTCTTATACAGAGCAATTTAGCTCAGTCTACATTTCTAAACTTGCACATTTAAACCCACAGTATTGATCAACCAACAAAAGACCTACAAGGAAGTGAGGGAACTCACTATAAATGACCCAAAATGTTTTTTTTTTTTTCAGTTATACTGAAATTTATTTAAAAACCACAGAGCACAAAGGTCTAGCATCAACTTGAATAGTTCTAATTTAATTCTGCACCATGGTACCCTTTTATTTTACATAGTCTTAGTCTCCATCCCTCTTATTTCAAATTTTCCTCAATGGTTGAATGAATATTTATTGAATGATTTCCATATGCCAATGATTGCCATTGAGGGATATAAGTTCCCTGCTCACCACAGAAACTCGAAGTATCCCAGGAAGACAATAATGACAGTCTAAATGATGCTGAGAAGTGGCCTGTACCATAGGCACTTGAGTCGGACTGCCTGGGCTGAAATACTGGCTCAGCCTCCTGGGTCCATGTTCACATCACTGGCTCCCAAACTAACCTGTGGCTTCCTTCCTCTCGGCATTCTGTTTAGTAAACAATAAATGCTTTGTGACCTAAGTCACGATTAGTTAGGTTGTTTGTTACTTGCAGTTAAAAGCATCTTATCTGATAATACACCAAAAAAACAAACAAACAAAAAAACCTCTCATAAAGTGATCTGAGGGTGTGATATTTAATTTTATTGGTATAATACACTTAGGTGTCCCAAGTGGAAAGAGCCAAAGAAAGAGTGAAATATGGGAGTTATTTACAAAGGATTGATTGACTGGAATCATTAAATGAGAAGCAGAGAAAATGTGAAACTGTTTGTATGTTTTGAATTATAAATGTATATCTAGGATAGTAACATTTCTCTAACATATATACATACAAATTTAACTAGGCCAGAACAATTAAAGCATATATATATATCTTTTCACAAAATGATTTGCTACGCTGAGATTCTCAGAATATTGTACTATATTTTCTTGCTAGTACTTGCTTTATATTATAGATCTTTTCTAGCAAAAGTCATGTGTAAAAATATATATTTAGAAATCAAATCATGTCCTAAATATACTAGTGAAATTAGATGTTTAAAAGAAAATTACGATAATCTTTTTGCATGATGAATGATGTCTTTGTAGAACAAATAATCTTTTATCATTTATCAATCCTATAAGATTACATTTTAATGTTAGACTTTCTTAAAAGATTTTTATGTATCATTATTTGCAACCCAGTCTTTTGTGCAACTCTTTTATTGAGTTCTCTGTAATATGAATCACACTACAGAAGGCTGAGGGGTTGCAATAAACAAAACAATTCAAATTTTTTAATTCTGAAACTGGCAATTCTGTTTTTCTTAGTTATAAATTTCCATTTGATTTTATTATTTATATTTTGGTAGGTGAAGTTTATGTTTCTGCATTCTCAGTGAAAAAGAAATCTGGTGGCTTGATTCCTGATGGATTTTATTTTCGGCTTTGTAAATCTCTATCAATGCTGTCATCAAATAACTGTTCAAATTGAAATATAGTGAAATAGAATCCTCTATATACTGGGTAAAATGCCCATATAAAAATTCAGATTTGATATCAATTAAAATATGGTATTGATTTAAAGCAATCATTTAAGACTTACAATCCGATATAAATCTGCCTGTCCCTTTAAAAAGAAAAGCAATTGGGTCTGGTTGCTGAGCTCTCTTGGATTTATTTTATCTTAGCAGCTGTTCCTGAAGTCAAGTCGCTGTTATTCAAATGAGGGTTTTCAAGCTCTTTGTTGAATTTTTCAACTTATGGTATATGCTATCAAGCATAAAACCCAAATTTACAATGAGGTGGTTTGGGGGCAATTAGAAATAGTGGAGAAATAAAATGGAATTGAAAAAACCTCTAATTCTCATTTAACAAAGATAAAACTGTTGAACATGATCTGCCTGCAGCCCCTGTAACAGTAGCAAGGCAACTGAACCTCTAAGCACCAAAAGTTGGATGATATATTTAGTAATAAATGTATGTGTAGGGGGAGGGGAGGTGTTCCAAATGGAACTTTCTGTGATCATAGAAGATGAGGAAAGAACATATCACTTTGCTTGCTGCTCTGAAATAAGCATATTGTAAATTTTACCTGACACAGGCTACCCATTGATCTAGAAAGGATAGCTTCACAGCTCATATATCTCCTATTTTTATTTATTTTTGTTGCATTTGTTTTTCAAGAGTCAGCATGGCAAGACATTAACAGTATAAACGCTGGATAAGAATCTTGGCTCTTCCCCTACTTGCTGTGAATACTTGTACTTTTTATTTAACTTACAAATGAAACCTAATAGCTTCAGCAATGGCAAAGTATATATGGAACTTTAACTTATTTAGGAGTTATCTTCATCTTTACGTCACATATAATTATTTCCTAGTATTAATACGAAAAACTTATTGAGTGACTACTTCTTGTCAAGCACTGTTCTAAGTGCTTTACGTATTAATTCATTTAGTCTTCACAACAACCTATGAGGTAGGTGTCATTATTGCCTTTACTTCCTGATTAAGAATTAAGAAGGCAAGGTTACTAGTAAATAATCTGCCCAAGATTACCCAGCTAGTAAATTTCAGAGCTCTTCTCTTAACCTCCATGTCATCACCAATCTGTTCAGGACTGCCTTAATCTCTGTTGCTCTCCAACCATTTTTGTTCAAATGCCTGCTGATTAATTAAGAGAAATCTTCAAACTGGGATAGCTCCCTCTGCCCACACACATGAAGACTCTCTGGGTGGTCCAGAGCCTGGCTGACTTTAAGGGAATCAATTTCACATCCTCAAGTTCATTTCTACATTTTCCTAAAGCATATCTGCCTGAGAACATGCTCGTGGTCTCTTTTCCACCCCTTTTCACAATTGTCATTTTTCCATTTAACAAAAGAAAGGCATTCTTCTCACAGATCCCACATCTTACCATGGTGCTTTGACCCCAGGTGCACAAAACACAGAAAATTAGAAGCCATTCTTAATGTTGAGAAAAGGAATGACTATGATGGCTGGAAACAAAACTGTCACTTGACAAAGTATCAAAAATAATTTAAATGATAGATTATCACATGATTTTTGGCATATAATTGAAGGGAGTTTGAGGAATTGAGTAACACTGCCACAACAAATTCCTCCCATTCCATTCTACTTCTTTCTGTAAACAAAGTGTCTCAGCATTTACATCTATAAGAACAAATGCATGGATAGAATTGGGGCAGAACTCAGTCCCATACTAGCTATAAATAATATTCACCCATCAATCCACTGGGAATGAAAAAGCCCTTTCCATTTCATTAACAGATGTATTTTCAATAAAATCTTATTTTTATGTTTAAAAATACAGTTATCAATTGGCAATATAGCTACTGTTTCATCAATTGTGTATTACTAACAATTTTAAGGATAACTTCCACCAGAGCCATTTTTAACACCTAAAACCTCACAGTCACAGGAAAGTAAAAATTATGCAAATATCCTATCTAATAAAGAGGTAATATACAAATTGACCCTCACACCTTCACAGATGGCTGCCTACGACCAGGCCAGTAGGGGGGGTTAGTAAGGGATGACCAAACAAGCAGGCTGAACAAGCAAGCTGCATGGGGCGACCAGGCCAGCAGAGGGGGGCAGTTGGGGGCGACCAGGTCGGCGGGGGGCACAGTAAGAGGCGACCAGGCTGGCGGGGGGGGGAGGGGGGGGCGGGCGGCGGGGGGGGCAGTTGGGGTGATTAGGCAGGCAGGGGAGCAGTGAGGGGTGACTAGGCTGGCAGGGTGGGGCAGTTAGGGGCGACCAGGCCAGCAGGGGAGCAGTAAGGGGCCGATCATGCCAGCAGGAGGGGCAGTTAGGGGCAACCAGGCAGGCAGGCAGGCAGGTGAGCGATTAGGATCCAGCGGTCCAGGATTATGAGAAGGATGTTCGACTGCCAGTTTAGGCCCGATCCCCAGGGATCGGGCCTAAACTGGCAGTTGGACATCCCCCAAGGGGTTCTGGATTGGAGAAGGTGCAGGCTGGGCTGAGGAGACCCCCCCACTCCGTGCACGAATTTTGTGCACCTGGTCTCTAGTGTAGTTATAATATCTGTTGTAAAGAATGATATAATGATCAATAAACATTTGTCAAACATGAAAATATGCAGTAAGATAGCATCCTAGGAGGGAAATGAAGTGAAAATATGAGTTCAAAAAGGAGAAAGAGCAATGTAAATTTTCTGTTAATGAGTAGTTCATCTATATTTAAAATAAATAATGTAGGGTAATAAATTATGTGAGATTTAGATTCTTTGGGATAAATCTAAAAGAGTGAGCTAACAGCTTTATTTTAAAATATCATGAATTGCAATATTCTGGAAATTGCACCCTTTGCAAACTTATGATGAAAAATTATAGGTAGCAACATAAAAATATAAGTTTTTCAAAATTCTTTCAGGGAGGTATGTGAGCAAAAGTTTGAAGACCATGGATCTTGACCACAGATCTCCTTGGTGTACTTACAATCTGGTCCAGATACTCAGGAACACTACCATTTCACACATACTATACAAACAAGGCCGACATGCAAAATAAAATGCCCTTGATCAGTGCTCTCTATGCCCTGGATGCTCAGCAAATGCTAACAAACAAGAACCGAGTAGACCACTTTTTCCTATGCTATTCTTTTATCTCTAAAGACACTGTATGTAGCTGTGTCTACCACACAGTGTGTGTTTCAGGAAAACAATAACACAAAATACACCTTTTAAGAGAAATAAACGTGCCAGAAGATTTTCCTGTGATTTCTCTGTCAATATAAACCTGGTCTATGAGCTACTTAGGACATATACTTCTCAAACTCAAATTTAACCCTTTGGAGGTTAAATGGGTAGTTTACTGGAAATTAGAAAATTCCTGAAAATCCAGGGACTTAAGTCAAAATAAGTGGGTATACTCCATTCCACTCTGTTACTTTAGATCAGCAATTCTCAACCTTTTTCATTTCATGCCACCCATAAACTAATTACTGAAGTTCTGCAGCACACCAAAACATATATTTTTTTTACCAAAATATTTTGACCAAAAAAAAGGTATACATGCTTTTGACTCACTCACACCCGACAGCTACTGTTGTGTTGGCTGTTGTCATTTTTTGACTTGACAATCTAAAGAAGAAGAGGTCAGGGACCTTAACTAGTCAGGTATTGCATGTTTTAAAAATTCTTGTGGCACACTGGTTGAAAAATCACTGCCTTTGATTGAAAGTCTGACTTACTCTAGACCCAAGCTTGGACTCTAGAAAGCTGGGGTTCTCATTTTGCTCTGCTACTAATCTTTAACAAAAAAAGGTTTCTGGGCTTCATTTTCTTCATCTGTAAAGCAAGTGGGATTACTTACATGTCTTTTGTGTCTCTTTGGGGCAGAAGTTCTATTCATTCATTAATTCAACGAACCTGTACTGAGCACCCACTATGTACCTGTGCTGTGCAGGGTGCTGGAGAGTCAAAGGTGAAGGAGACAAAGTCCCTTTCCTCAAGGAGCTTTGAGACTTCAAGTTAAGACTGTTAACTTGCTTACAGGTAATTACCCACCGAGTGATACATGTTACACAGAGAAATGTGGAAGGCACAGTGGCAGGAAGTGTCAAGTTAGGGAAGACTTTCCACAGAGAATCTTAAGTGTATCTTTTTTGTCCATTTGATGCTTTAAAATTTTTTCTAAGTTTTCATTACGTTTAAAGATGAGGCAATACATTCACATAATATAAAATTCAAAATATAAAAAAAGGGCACGCTGTGAGAGTTTCCCTTCTACCCCTGTCTCCCACAGCTCTCCCAGGCCGCCCTGTGTCCCTTCTCTGGAATAACCAGGACTGCCAGTTTTTTGTCCATTCCACCAAAGATTTGAATTATATCTGTAAAGAAGGAATAGAAGATAATCAGGGGAAAAGAGGGACTGAGCATTGCAGACAAAGGGAACAGCCTCAGCCTGTGGAGGAGTGGGGTCCCCTGGGCTGCAAGACAGAACGAGGCTCAGCTCCGTGAGGGGCCTTTCCAGGGCAAGGAGTTTGGATTTTATTTTGAAACGATAGGACAGTCATCGATGGGTTTAGAGCTTAGAGTGGGAAGGTACCTGATTAAATGCATGATTTAGGAAGAGCACTCTGGCAGAAATGTGGAGCATGGAGAGGCGACATCAATGAGGGAGACCAGTTAGCAGGCAACTGTAATAATCCAGGGAAGAACTAATGAGTACCTAAGTCAACACAGACAGAAGCAGTGGGGATTGAAAAGGGGGCCAACACGAGTTATGAAGGAAGGATGCACAGCATTGTTGGATCAACTGGATTCTCTCCTCACCTAAGAAGTGCCTAAGTCAAGTTCCAAGAATTAATGATCTCCTCTCTTTATGCTGCCCTCAGGGCACCTCATCTTGTCTTTGATGTTTATTCCAGTGACCTCAAGATGTCCAAGCTTCCCGGGTCAATTTCATCACTCAAATCCTTATCCCCATACTGCTCTGTCCTCACAAAAATCCCCTCTATCCACACTCTTCTCTGACCAGTCCCTGCACCTTCTAGTTCTGGGGGAAACCTGGCTTTCCCTTGAGGACACGGAATTCCCTGCAGCCCCATGAGTGGTGGCCAGTCTCGCTCACGTATCATGGGCCAGAAGGTGGTACAGATGTCCTTCTCGCTCCTCACTTCCACTTCCAAACCATTGTCCCTTTCTTGCTCCCCCATCAGCTGCCTTGAAGCTCCTGTCATCAGACTGCACCTCCCTGCAGGCCTCCCTGCTGTGTTCTCCCCTGTCCTCTGGGCCACTCCCAGGTTTCCTGTCTTTCTCTCCTCCATCCTCCTGTCATCATTCTTGGTGATTTCAATATCTACATGAATGGTCCATCCAATCTCATGGCTTCTCCATTCCTCAGCCTCTTTATTCCCAGCCTAGCCTGGATTAACTACTCAAGTCCTCTGCCAAAGGCAGCGCTAACACAATTATTCCCACCAGGACCACGTGGAGTAAGGGAGGAGCAGTTAAGAGACTGGTGCTCTCACCAAAGATAAAGGAATGCAGGATAAATGATAACAGATACCCCTCATAAAACACCAAAGGGGGAATAGGCACCTGGAAAAGTAGGAGGCAGACAAATCCTAGAAGACATGATTGTAGTATATTCAGATTAGAATTTATTCCATAACCAATGTGGAGTCCGTGAAATAAATTTCAATGCCTGGTTCAATCATCTAAAAAACATTAAAAATAAAAATAAAATAATACATAAAACGTTTTTAAAAAATAATATTAAGCAAAGCCCTATAAAGTAAAACTTCAGAAAGTATAAAAGGAATATAATTTAAATGTTGCAAATCGGCAACACAAGACATATATTCAAATCAGAGCAACACAATTAATACCCTTCACTTTTCATTTTCTTAAGAGCTTTAACTTAACTCACTTTAAATATCACACACTTTCTGCCAACCTAGTGCAGGAAATAACACACAAAGACTTTCTAAAATATTCAAACAAACATAGCCTTAAGGAGCAAAAAGATTTGGAAGAGGGGAGGGGTCTGGGGGAACTCAATGAAAGAAGATGAAGAGATTAGCTCAAAAACATAGCCCATGGACACAGACAACAGTGTGGTGATAGCTAGAGAGGGAGGGGAGGGGCAGGGGCTGGATGGAGGTGGGTAAGACGGGGAGGAATGGGGGACATCTGTAATAGTGTCAACAATAAAATAAACAAAAACAAGCGTTTTGAAGTTTTTATCTGTACAAAATGTTTTGTTATGTCATTTGTTTTGTGTAAGAATAATTGTTGATCATAAAATATGCTCTTTTTTCAACTTTACAAAATTAACACACACACACACACACAAAAAAACAGGAAAAGCCATAAACCCTGCTGGAGGGATTGAGATGCTGAAGTTCTTCGAACTGCTGTTTGCATTTATAAAATATGATGCACTATTTATAATCTCAACATTTTTAGAATTCAGCATATTTAAATGCTGCTACCTGATGTTACAAGCCAAGGGATTTCAGTTAGAACTGTAAGCATATGGATAGAACAGTCAAACCCAGACCAGATGGCTCTTTAAGTAGGCTGGTGGTAACATGCTGTTATCGGAGGACCCAAAAAAAGCACTTCAAAAATATCTCCCTTATCCAAGAGTCTTGGTGCCTGAAATTCCACCTTTACCACCCGGGGAAGGTAGAAGACGTCTTGCTCTTGCTTGCTCAGCATCTACTTCTCCTTCTGGTAATAACATCCTGGTTTCTGAAGCATGGTAGCAACCATACTTGGGTAAAAACTGCTGTTTGAATGTTAACCCTGCTATTCTGGCTGCTGCACCCACTTACTTGCTTAAACAATAGGGTAGCTACCTCAGCTTCCAGACTGAGACCTGGAGACTCACAGAGGTAATTTTCCTGTGCCTGTGGACCAGGACTACAGGAGATTGATTCCCACTGACTCAGTAGCTCCAGGAGTAGAAACTGTAGATAACCTTTAGAGATTACTGACTCCGCTTGGTTCTGCTGCTGTAAAAACCTGCTTTCGCAAGATAGGGCCACATTCCAATGTCCAGCAGGATGTGGCTGGGAGCGGCCCTGCAGGCTGTTCCCAACATTTAGAATTTAGAATTTAGAACAAAGGAAAATTTTTGTGGTTTGGACCTTTAAAAAGACTGCCTACACCTGAAACGGGGTGGTCGTGAGTGTGGCCACCTGCGTGTGGTGCTCTCGCGGCCGTCCTGGCCAGTTCAATAAATCCTTGCCTGCTTTTTTTAATCAATCAGCAGCCTCTGGTGGTCTTATTCTGACTCCAGGGTTCGACCCCACAACAGGTTCCGTAGGAAAGTGCCTCTCCCCAACTCTCTCTGAAGCTGTTAAATGGAGTTGATTCCTACCCTAAATTTGGAGGTGGTCTGAGACCCAGTCTTGACCATGCAGAATACTACATCCCTCTGGCCATAGAAATTGGTTTAGGGACAGACATATAACCAAGGAGATTCATTCCTGGGATTTTGAATGGAGGGAGCAAGAAAGAGACAATACTCCTCCCCCTGGGAAGCTAACACTGAGTTAGGGCGCCTGGGGCCACTCCCCTTCTCTTCCCCGCCTCCCTCTACTCTTACTTAGACCAACCACTGTAGTGCTGGGATTTCGGAATGCCTTTGCAGATCCTGCCCGGGGCCCTCAAAGCCAACCAATCCTGTTCCTTGTTGACATTTTCCAGTGCTTTGAGGTACTCTAGAATGATTTTAATGATGTCTATTAAGTACCAACTTCAATATTTTCCACACAAATCCCAAAACACATGTTCTAGGAGAACCAGGTTAACCTATGTAAATATGTGGTATTAACATTACTGCCAATCCTACCTAATAATAGACAAATATGCAAATTGACCACACCTTTGCTACAACCAAGCCACGCCCACCAGCCAAACCACGCCCACCAACCAATCAGGATGAGCATGCAAATTACCCCAACAAAGATGGCGGCTAATTTGCATATCAAGACAGCATAGAAAGAAGCCAAGAGCTGCAGAAGGGAGCAAAGCTGCGGAGAAGCAAGCAAGCTGGGGGGAGGAGAAGGGAGGAGCGGAGGCGGGGCGGGGGTCAAAGGAGGAGAGCAGGTGGGGCGGGGTAGAGTGCAGCAGGAAACCCTATTGCAGGATTTTTCCTGCAACGGGAATGCTAATATTCATATGAGAGGGAAAAAAAGGCAGATATCCATTTGTAAGAAATCACTTGAATTTTCTTCTTTGGATCTGGCTTCTTAGAGTGAAGTTAAATGGATATTCAAGTTTTTCTAATTACAAAAATGGAATATAAATATTGAGATTACTGCATATACAGTAAAGCTATCCCAGATATTGTAAAGGTCTTAGAGTGTTATAGTCAAAAGGACCTCTAAAATGGATCCATTCTCTTCTGTTCTTAGATGACTTCCACGGTGACTAACAAAATGCCAACAGTGAGGACAAAGGCATGGCAAAGTTATTCCTCTGAACATATTTCACGTCTCCCCCATTTCCAAATCTGCCACGGCTCCAGACAAAGCCACCTACAGAGTGAGGGGAGATGGCTGAGCATTACAAATATTTAAGAGTAGTGACTTGAGTTCTGCTACTTCCATTCTTGACCCACAGGTTGAGAACTGCTGCTGTAGAGCCTAAGACCATCGGAAAACACAGATATTTACATTACGATTCATAACAGTAGCAAAATTACAGTTATGAAGTAGCAACGAAAATAATTTTATGGTTGGGGGTCACCACAACAAGAGGAACTGTATTAAAGGGTCACGGCATTAGAAAGGTTGAGAACCACTGCTATAGGCTGTGTTGAGGTAGCAACAATGCATGCAAAAGATTTCAGTGCAATTCTTAACTGCAAATAGTGCTCAAGCAATGGTAGCTATTGTTTCCATTATCCTTTGAAGTTGTTTTTTAAATATGTTTATTGATTTTAGAGAGAGAGGAAGGGGGGCAGAGAAAAAGAGAAACATTGATGTGAGAAACATAGATCAGTTGTCTCCCATATGCGCCCCAAACCAGGGATGGAACCCACAACCTAGGTTTGTGCCCAGACTGGGAATTGAACCCCAACCCAAATGATGGCAGACATGTCCAAGGACTATTGCAGGGTTTTGATCCCTTTATGAATCTGTGATAGATGAATGTGTGGAGATGGTAACTAGTGGGCAGCAGAACAATATTAGAGTGGTGATGATACGAGGAAATAGTACCATCATGTTAGAAGCTCCGGAACAGGTATGAGAAATGGCTGTGTTCACCAGAGAAGTCAGCTGCCTCCACGTGTGCCCTGTCTACATCGCCTGCTTGACTACAATACAAGAATCGGTCGTGTACATTTTTATATTGAACATTTTTAATATTTACTCTTTTATTGATTTCAGAGAGGAAGGGAGAGTGTGAGAGAGAGAAATATCAATAATGAGAAAGAATCATTGATGGGCTGCCTCCTGCACACCCCCTACACAAGCCCGAAACTCAGGCATGTGCCCTTGACCGGAATCGAACCTGGGACCCTTTAGTCCGCAGGCCAACGCTCTATCCACTGAGCCAAACAAACGTTTTTGTTAAATAATTTTATATAATAGTAAAAAAAAAAAAAATAGAACATGTAAATAGTAGTCTAAATCTTAAGGATTAAGAAAATGAAGCCCGGTGAAGAGAAGCCACTTATGGAAGGCTACCCTGTAAGTTAGCACACAGATATCAAGCTGTGCACCAAAGGGACGAGAGGAGGAAGAGCCACTTCCTATTGTCCTTACAGGAACCAGAAAAGGCAGCTCGGAGCTCACTGGGAAGCAATGGGAAGGGCATGGGGAGGCTGATGCAGTGAGATACGTAGACTCTGTGGTGGGATAATGGGGGAGGGGCATGCCTTAAGTCCATTGAAATTTATTTCACGGACTCCACATTGGTTATGGAATAAATTCTAATCTGAATATACTACAATCATGTCTTCTAGGATTTGTCTGCCACCTAGGAGATCCAAACACCTGCTTTCCAACCTATTACTTTTTGACTATGTGACTTTTGGCCAAGTCATTTAATCTCCCTTTATCTCATTTATTTCTCTCAAAAATGAGCATAATGTCACACTCCGAAAGGATGTCTTAAAATGATAGAGCATTTTGTAAATTGCCAAGACTATAAATTTAGATATTATTATGCCCTCCCTCCCCAGCATCTACTTTCCATTCCCTTTAAAAGGCATGGGGCATGCTTATTTTTAATTGTTGAGCTAATTCATTTTTTCCCACAAGGGTTTTAGACTGAGTGACAACCTCTGAGATGCCCGTCTGGATAGTGGATCCAGTAATGCTCACCATTTTGTACTTCTGAGCACATCAAATTTTTCCTTCAGAAGTTGACATTCAAACACAAAATGCACTTTCTCCAGTCGTATGGTTCTGGGTTTTCATTTCTTCAAGTTTTTTTTTTTTTTTTTCTGCTTGCAAATTCATGTCATAAACTGGAACTCAGAAGCAATAAAAATAACTGTACTCTCCCTAAAGATAAAATACATGTGAAGCTACATGCAACTGGGAATTATTTATAACAAAGCCAGTTTAAGGATGCGTTTAGCTGTCTAGTATATACACGTCTCACATAACCGAGTTTGGAGAGGCTTTAAAGAGCATGAGAGATGACAGAATGTTGAGGCCAAATGAGTGGATTTAAGTCAATACTACTTTCACCCAAAAGGCCAAATCTAAAATAACAATTGTACCATTAGGCATTCATGCACAAGATGTCTGCGTGTGGATGGTTTATCTGATTGTTAAACTGCAACTACCTGCTCTGAATCCCACACAGTGCCCTCCCTTCTCCGTCCCTCCCTCCCTCTTTGTTCTCAGGAGTTCTCAGCTGTGAGTGTATCAAATGCTGACTAGTATCAGGCCCACCTTCTCCCAGGGGAGTGGCCACTGTCTGTCTTCTCTACAGCGGCCTGAATGGAAATAAACCAGCCATTCAATATGTCTAATCAGACGAAAGCCTGCTCCCTGAGGGTGACCTCAATCCCACAGCGAGTGGGGAACAGATTAGCATATCGCAGATCCCAGGGCACCAGGCATTGTCTGGTAAACAAAACGAAATTAGAAACACAGGAGCGGGACACAAAAGCCAAGACAAATTAATGCTTTATGTGTGGTAATGTTTACCTTTGTTTAAATACAAATTTTGGAGACAAGTGGTGAGTCTTTGGTGAATAAATGTCTGGTTAGACTACAGCATGGGGGTGAAAGGGGGCAATGCTCATTCAATAGAACAGTGAGATTAAAATTTCACAGGTGAAAGCTTTAGAATCGTTCACAACAAAGATGACTTTGTCCTTTCTTCAAAATTTGTTACATAGCTGTTTTGTTTTTGTCCAGGGCTCTATTATATGTAGGTACATGTATGGCTTAAAGGATGGAGTCAACAGACAAAAAATGAGACTGAAGATGAGCAATAACCACAGGAATCAGCAGTGGTCAGGGGAACAGGCTAAATGATTAGGTGAAGGTCTGCAAAACCCAGAATGTGAAAAATCTACAGGATAGATGAGACATGGATTTTCCAATAAATAAAATTCAAGGAGGAAAGTAAAAAGAGGAAAGGAAAACCTAAACAGTAAAAGAGACATACCAACCAAATGCAATGTGTGAACATTGTTTGGGTCTCGATTTAAGTAAACAAATGTGGTTTTTTTTTAAATCTATGAGACAATTGGAAATATTGGAACACTACATATTTGATGAAATGAAGCCTTGCTTTTTAGAGATACATAATGAATACATATAAATGAAATGATGTGTTGTCTAAAATGTGTTTCAAAATAGGAGACATGATTGATTCTCCATGGTTAATAATTATTAAGGTGGAGAGGTTGATACTTGAGAATTCTTTATATTATGCTCTATACTTTTCTGTATGTTAGAATTTATCCATAATAATGAGCAGGCTCTGAATAATAACACAGAAATTATTCTTGTCAGATATACACTATAGTACTTCTAATGTTCTTATATAAAGGCACTGTAAAAGTAAAACCAAAGTTCATAAACATAGAGGCTTTTATTCTAAATGAATTAATACACATAAAGCATTTAAAACGATGTTGGGTGTACACATGATGAGTGTTCAGTAAAGGCTCACCAGTTCATGTTTCCTTAAATGCAGTGGGTCTAAATCTTAGCCTACAAATGCAAGTGTGTAAGAAACAGCTTTATTTTTCTACAACTGAGCATCTCTTTTTTAAACCCATTTTCTAGAAGGGTGGTAGAACAAACGCTAGGCGATTCTAAGATCCTCCCTAAGTTTTACCTGTAATTGTTTCTAAGTTGCAGAGGTGTTTAGAGATCCAAGCACTAGAGTTGGGGGGGGGGGGGAGGTGTGTGTTTGGGCGGGGGGGGGGGGGCAGGGACAGTTTATCTGATCCTCAATGTCTTTTTTCCCACACTTACCATCTGCTGAGACACCCATCGTTCCATATGGTCCCCTCTCCTGTGTGTTCTCTCTTTTCTCCACCTTCAAGTTGAATTGGTCTCTAACCTGCTTGTAGGTCAACCTCTGGCCCCTGGGACTCGTTCAGACTGCAGCCCCCACCACAGTGGGAGACGCTGCGAGACTCTCCAAAGCCACTTCTTCTCTGGGGTTTCCCTGCTTTCTGAGGCTCTACCTGAGAGATGAGGTGCTGATCTCTTCTTTGGCACCGACACACCTGGTTGGGGTTTTGTCCAGCTTCCTTCCCGGCACTGCTCCCCCGTCCAGGCTGAGCCCAGGCGCTGGCGCAGGGCTTCCTTTCTTTGAGATCCACCAAAATGATTCCCACAGATCTGTCAGGTCCCCTCAGA
The DNA here is from genome assembly GCF_027574615.1 of Eptesicus fuscus. Taxonomy (NCBI): domain Eukaryota; kingdom Metazoa; phylum Chordata; class Mammalia; order Chiroptera; family Vespertilionidae; genus Eptesicus; species Eptesicus fuscus. The sequence goes on from NC_072481.1 coordinate 62,442,998, forward strand.
CCTGCCTTCTCTTGCAGCCTGGGAAGCCCTTGCTCTTATTCAGCTATATTCCCTCACATAATTTTCTGTGTTCCTTCAAAGCTCAATTGCTGGGGAAAAAAAAAAAAAAAGGTGTCTTTTCTCTGCTTTCCCCTGTCATATTCCTTCTTTGAGGCAATGAGTGGAGAAAGAGTAGCTGACTAAATGGGGAAAGGAAATGATGGGGGAATATGTCCGTAAGTATTTCAATTATTTTTCCTTCCATTCCAACAATGCATGAATGGAAAAAGCACACAGCTGAGTTACTTAACCTTCCAAATGCCCCATAATTAGTGAAGACAGCCTTGGCTATGTTTCCGAACATCCAGAATGAGAATCATATTGAGTGTCTGCCCTCGAGCTAGCCCCGAAAGGACAGATGTACCCTCCAGTGTGGGCTTACGGGTACAAAGAAGATTCCCCCCTTAATAGTTACCAAAGAGACATAAAATCTATTCCAATAGAACTACAACTAGGAAAAGTGAATAAGGTCTGGCCACAATAAGAGAAATGTGGCCAGATAGCATTCACCAATTGCTTTGGGGGAAGTTCAAATTTCAAGAAGACCCTTTTCTTTTTCTTTTTTTAAAAATAGAATCTAGTAAAGGTAAATTTTGTGCTTTTGTGCTTTTAGTTCTGAGCTGTCTCATTCTGTTGTGCATTTGGAGGTCATGCCACGCTGGTAGTTTTGTTTATTTATCCAGGCATGCATTCCGTAAATATCTGTGAGGATCTATGTGGCAGGCGCTGTGCTAGGAATTCAGTTACAACTAAGAGTGGGGCTGTTCTGTCCGTCTTCAGAATGTATCGGGCTTTGTTTCCTAATCCAACTTGACCCGTTTATGAGTCTGAATTTGAAAGACCATTCAACCAGGATTTTGGCCAGAACCATTAGTTATTATAGGCTAAGGAACGTTAGTTAGGAGATGTGCTACTGATAAAAAAGAAAAAAAAACATTAACAGTGACTTTTAGCTAAACAGGCAGAAAAATTGAATGAAAAGGCCCTTTATTAGTGTGTAACTGTGCAAATAGAGCAGTGATGAGCGTGCCTTGTGCACTGCGGTATTATCGGTCTGATGAATGTTAAAAGTGTCAGTCTAACGCAAATCCGGTGAGCAACAAAGATAAAGAAATTCTGCTGCCACAGCTGAAAGCATTGCATTAGCAAGGCACTCTCTAAACCAGCATACCCACAATCTGGATTACACTTTGGATCCATTAGAAACGCCCTCCTCAAAACAAACATCTCTTTGAACTTGTAGTTCTTAGCCCTAAAGGCCAAGAGAAAAAGCACTAATTGTAATCTAACGATTAAGGGACCAAAAGGTTATGTATTCACCTTACTTCGTAGTCTCACTCACTCCCAGAATTTCTAACTCACTGAAAGTAAAGAAATTGTTACTTTTTCCCCCTTACATATCATGTATTACCCCCATCAATGTGAAAAGTTAAAACTTTGTTTAATGTCAATGAATTAGTGACAATTATGGGGTTTATAGCCAGTTAACTCAGGTCATTGGTTAAAAAGAAAGGTCCTCTTATAGAAAAATTTTTTTTTGTTTTGCCATGGCATAATGCTGTTATTTTTTCAAATAGTTAAGGGGTCAAAGCTATTTCTATACGAAATGTAAACTAAGTGAGTATTCCGGTGAAATTTCTTCTGGGGATTAGTGACTTTGAAAATTCAATATGTAAAAGAAAAGCAAGTGGAAAGATCCTTTCTCAAATACTTAGACTGTAATATGACTTAACCCGATTTCACTGACACATGTCTATTCAAGCCTCGTTTTTTAGATAAAAGGTATGTCTATGCAAATTTACATAGGAAAAAAGTATAAATGAAGAACAGCTTCTCCGACTAAGAGCCACAAAACACCTCTGTGGTGTCTGTAAGTACTTAGGGATCCCTGCTCCAGGCTGCACCACGGACCACCTGATGGAGGAGCGGGAGGTGGGCCTACCTCTCCAAATTAGGCAGGCAGCCTACCACAAAGTCCAGGGCCTCACTGCAGATCAAACACCATTCTTAGGCAACACTGTATGGAGTGCTGGTAATAAACACTATGATGTAATTATAGTCTTCAATCCAATGACTATACATTGCAATAGGTTATTTTGTTTTCCATTTTTCCAATGCGCCCAATGCCCAGATTTATGGCTTTCTTCCATTTGGGGCACTTGGCTAGTCTTTCCCTGAAAAAGCAGCAAATCTGCTTTCAGCTGCATCCTCTTCACATTTTGACACCTAATTATGAACTTCTAATGAAAGTGATCTTAGCGAGTTTAAATTCATAATCGGAAATCACTCTTAGTGTGCTCAGCCTTTATTGGAAGAGGATCGGACCTCAGGCCTTTCTTCTTTCTAACGGAATCTATTCGTAGGGTCAGAAAAGGTCCAGCATAGAAAAGATTTCCCAACATATGTACTATGGACACCTTCCCCTGTCTTTCCAAAGTTTTGTAAACTGATGGCGCACTAAAATCCACACTTATATCACCTACCATGGTGAGTATGGCCTTACCTGGTTGTCTTCTCACCTGCAGTTTCTAGATCTCCGTTAGTTGGTCGTGGTTTTCTGAGGCTGCCTTAGGGTGGGTGATACACAGGAAGCCAAGTTCTGTGACTGGAATTAGGAATTCTGGCCACATGAAGGTTAAAACTACACTCCTTTCTCCTTTTCCAGGTGGAAGTAATCAGATACCCCTATTTTCCACAAACGCTGGCATGCCACAGGGTGCCACCTGGTCTCTTTGTTTTAGTCCATTTGAATGGCACGGGCTAAGAGATAAGACGGCCCGTCCCATCCACTCCTGAGGCTGAGGGTGGTATAATTACTGTTCCTTCCTTCTTGACCTGCCATTCCGGTAGGTCCTGAGACAGCAGGGAAGGACATGGAGATTATTATGCTAAGTGAAATAAGCCAGTCAGAGAAAGGCAAATATTACATGATCTCACTTGTATGTGGAACCTAATGAACAAAATAAACGGATGAACAAAATAGATCCAGTGACATAGAAGCATGGAACAGACTCACGAATCTCAGAGGGAGTGGGGGAGGGGTAACAGGAAGAGATCAACCAAAGAATTTACAGGCGTATATGCATAGCCCATGGACATAGGCAATAGTGTGGTGAAGGCCTGAGATGGGGTGGGAGCTGGGTAGAGGGGGCCAAAGGGAGGAAAATGGGGGACATCCGTAATACTCTCAACAATAAAAAATAAATAAATAAATAAAAGGATAGGAGACATAAAAGATGGCTTTAGATTTGTAGCAAAACAGACTTGCCCAAATATTTGCTTTTTAAAAAGATTTATATAGCAAGTCAGTGGCTCAGATATTTTTATCAGGGCTTCTGCAACAGGAACAAATCCTACAACTTGTAACAGACATACTCTTTGCAGGCTTGGCAACTCGGGAGAAAAGAGAAAGAAACTGAGTCAGGTATGCCCAGTTTCATCACCCAGTTCACTGATTTGGTAGGTCCTCCTCCTTCCCTAAGGAAGAGTGCAAAGCAGAAGGAAGTTGATTGTGTTCTTTGCTTCTGGATGGCGGAGTGGAAACTTCCTTCCCTCTATGGGCACAGGAGCCGTGGGGACTAAGCATTCAGGCCTAGAACAATCGCAAATGCTGGAAGAGCTGTAGGAAGGGAGCAGGCACATTTGGCTGCATTGTCCAAGCTGCCCTTGCCAAGATGGGCTTCTCTGGGCGTTAGGGGTAGGGAGGGTGGCAGAGACACAAATGGACCCTCTCTGACCTTCTTCCTGGATGATGGCACCTTAGCAATGACTACGTAAGTGTCCTTCCTTCTCCCCTTTCTTCCATGCTAGACAATGGAACTAATGACTGCCTAGGTCAAGATGACTCTTTCTCAGTGAATAATCTCTAGCTTTAGAGGGCAGTTTTACCATTTGGTGCTCACTCTCCCACCTCCACGCCACCTTGAATCAAAGTCGTAGCCAAGAATGACTGGGGCAGACCCTGCATCCCTGACCAAACCTGATGATGGACCTTTGCCGAGATACCAGGCCAGGGGCAGAAGGTCTAAACCGCTGCCCTGGCCCTGCCCCTTCTTGATGTTGCTAGAATTATTGATATTGCTGGAAGTTGTTCTATATTTCCCCTCGCCCCCATACATATAGTTTAACCTATAAAGTCCCATGATTCTCCAAACACCATTCACGTTTCCTTGGTATTTTTAGACGTCAACTATCTTAATAACATGAAATAGTTTCTCTGTCTAAAAGAAAGAAAAATTGAAAACTGAGAGGAACATATTTCAGAAAAGTAAATCATGCTTGTAATCTCAAGTTTATTTTTTAAATCTACATATTTAGCTATGAAGAAGGACAGCCAAAGGGAATTCTACCATTGTTGCTTTTTTTTGGGGGGGGGGAGGGTTGTCTCTCAATGAACATTAAATTGACACTTGTGAAATCCCCACCTCTCCCAGCCATTTCCCACACACCCTGCCACAATTCTAGCGTCTCTCTCCTCAAACTAACCCTCAGAACTCCTCTATCCTCTAGCACATTATTTAGACATTTTTAACTTTAATTCCATGGTTTCTACTTGTTACTATGCGAATACCGTATTTTCCGGCGTATAAGACGACTGGGTGTATAAGATTTTCCTGGGTTAAAAAGTCTTCTTATACGCCGGCAAATACGGTATATATTTGGGAAATGTAGAACAACTTCCAAGAAGAGCTGGGCTTGGCCATAGATCTCTGCAGTAATGAACCTTCCGTAGTATTTGGAGGGCGAGATAGAGAGAAAGACCCATGAAGAGCAGAGAGAATTGCACTTCAGACAGAGCACTTTTACTCGCAAATCCTTCCCTTTTTTCCAATCTCTCTCCCTATTTTCCATCACAAAAGCCTAAAGAAGAAGTTAGTCAAAGACAGAAATTCCAGAGGGTGGAAAGAGAGTAAGAGAAGCTACACAAGCAGAAAACACATTCACTATAGAGAGGTAAAGAGAAGAACAGGCAGAAAACAGAATTCTCAGGAGAGGGTGGTAAATAATTGAGGAAATCTAAATATTAATCATTTTTGTCTGGTCACAAGTCATTTATTTGCTTACTCTATTTGTTTTCATTCTTGGAAATATTAAACCACTAATGTCTACCAAGGCAATAGCCTCGTTACTGGGAATTCAGCAATAACTAAGTTAGAACACAGTCCAGGTCCTCATGACCCCATGTGGGGTCCCTCCCACCCAGCATGACTCCACCTGCTGCTCTCTGGGTTGGTTAGCTCTAGCCAGATGCGTGTGCCCTGTACTACTTCTTTCACCAGCAGCAAAGGTCTGAGCAGATGTCCCCAGCAGCTCCCTGAAGGAGGTAGCAGCTTCCCAAATGCCTGCTCCTTCAGTAGCATTCTTAAGGTGCCTGTGGACTCCTGCACCCTTAGCACCCTGCTGACTGTCTCCCCATCACCTCCAAAGGGAAGCTGCCAGAGGCAACAGCCGTGCTGGTAGGTTCCTCTCCACAGGCCCTCGCACAGCGCAAGGCCCTGGAGCAGCCTGTTCAGACTTCAGTACTGTGCAGACTCTGAAGGATGACAGCCCTTATGGCCCGTAAGGATGTATCTGCAAGCTCCAAGCTGAAGAATACTTTCTTAAGTAATGTCTGATTCTGTTAAAATGCCCTTCAATTATATATCATCATAGAAGTTTTACTGATATAATATACAAAATAAATTCTTCTTAGGTTATCCTTAAAATGGTGTTGGGAAAAATATAAAGGATTCAGAGATCATCCAGAATATATCCATTGGATCTCAAGCTGTATCCCATATCTGTGCTGAGAAAGTAACCCCCCCACCCACCACACACACACACACACACACACACATCATATTCCTTCTAATCATCCCCTAGTGAGGCACCCTGAAGCAAGGCACAGGACACTGATTCTCTCTGATGACTTAGTGACATTTCAGTTCCCAAAGGAGTCGTCTCAGGACTGATGTATCCAAAAGTAGGTAACCAAGAAACTGACAAAAGCTAACTTTTTTTATTTGATAATTCCCTCCCTGGCTTCAGAGGGCACAGGATACCCAAACAATTCATGTCCCAGGAACTACCTCACAGTTCCCGAGCACAGTTATGAGGAGCAGACACTGCTAGTTGCCTCCCTAGAATCTAGTCTCCTTCTCTTCATTACTAAGAGATTCCCAATTTCTTTCCTTTTTTTTTTTTTTAACTCAAAGGCAAGGGAATTAAAAGCAAAAAATAAATGAAGAGGATTATATCAAACTAAAAGGCTTCTGCACAGCAACAGAAACCATAAACAAAACAAAAAGGCAACCAACCGAAGAAGATATTTGCAAACAACACCTCAGAATAGGGGTTAATATCCAAAATATATACAGAACTCATACAACTCAGTAATAAAAAACAGATAATCCACTTAAAATGGGCAGAGGACCTGAACAGACACTTCCAAGAAGACATATAAATAGCCAACAGATATATGAGAAGATGCTCAACTTCACTAGCTATATGCAAATCAAACCACAATGAGATATCACCTCTTTGCTTTTGTCTGTCTTATTGAGGATTCTCCAGAGAAATAAAACAAAAAAATGTATATCCATATATATATATACTAGTATATATGATTTATTATAAGAAATTGGTTCATGCAGTTATGGAAGCCAACAAGGCCAGGCTCTGCAGTGTGGACTGGCAGGCCGCAGAGACCCAGGAGAGCCCATGTGCGGTTCTCGTCCAAAGGCTGGCAGCCTGGAGAATTCCCTCTTGCTATTTACAGAACAGTCAGAGCTGTGCAGATGGTCCCATTCAGCATGCCCACACATTGCTAATGTAGTCTTGATTGCCTAAATTTTTGGGTTAGTATACATAAATTTATTGATTTACACATAAACAATTTATTAAATATTTCTAAAATTCTCTAATTTTACATGTAAAATTAACCATCACAGGGGTTATTTATTTGTTTATTTTTTAGAGCCAACTGACTCTGGGGTAAATGGAATGACAAATACTGGAGTTATTTAATTTTTTTCTCTCTAGGAATATAAACAAGATACAAAACATAGCTCCCTCTTAATAGTAATCATATTACTTCAGGCTTTAAGAAAAAGTTAACAAATATATGGAAGTGCTGGTAAAACCTGCATTTATTGAAATCCTCAGCCTTCTTAAAATTTGCCCAAATGGCAAATTCCAGAGTGGCCATGGTTTGCCATGAATTTGTTGCTAACCAAGGGTAAAGGACCCACTGTGAGATATGGCAGGGAGCTCCAGGATTTAATTCTATGCCATAGTCCTGACATTCTAATTCTAGAATTCAGTGACATCACACATCCTTTTCCCCTTCACAGTAATAATTTAAAATGTCATGTACTTTTCTGCATCTGAGCTCTTAAGTATCCTGAAGGTTGTCATTAGTGTGCACCTAAAATAAATTTTGTCTGATCTACTCATAGAAACAGAATTGTGTGTTCTTCAAAGCATTTGGGACATCTTACAAAAAAATTATACATATCTATATCTATATCTATATCTATATCTATATCTATATATATCTATATCTATATATATCTATATCTATCTATCTACCTATCTATATATATATATAGATATAGAGTGGCCAGATTATTATGACCACTCCATCAGTACTTCGTTGAGCCACCTTTTGCCTTCAATACTGTGGTGATTCTTCTTGGCATTGACTCCATGAGATGTTGAAAGGTGATGCGAGGAATCTGACACCATGCCTGATGAATAGCACTGTCCAGTTCTGTGAGATTTGATGGTTGTGGAACCAGCTGCCTGATGGCTCTTTAAACTTCGTCCCACAAATGCTCAATTGGGTTGAGATCTGGTGATTGTGGGGGCCACCTAAGCAAGATAAAGTCTCCCTCATGTTCTTGAAACCACTCCTGCACAATACGAGCACTGTGGCATGGCGCATTGTCTTGTTGGAAGAAGCCATCTCCATTGGGATACACCATCAACATGATAGGATGAACTTGATCAGCAACAATACTTAGGTATGTTGTGCTATTCAGACATTGTTCCACACGAATTAAAGGGCCCAAATCATGCCAGGAAAACATGCCCCAAACCCTAACACTGCCCCCACCAGCTTGAAGGGTTGTACTTATGCATGTGGGGTGCATACTTTCATGCTGTTTCCTCCAAATTCTCTGCCATCTGCATGATGCAGCTGGAAACGTGATTCATTGGACCACATGACTTTTTTCCAATGCTCGACTGTCCAATCCTTGTGTTCCTGTGCGAATTGGAGACGATTTATCTTGGTAACTGCAGACAGCAAAGGTGTTCGAACAGGCCTTCGGCTTCCATATCCCATACGATGCAGTATACAGCGAACAGTGCGTTCAGAGATCATTTGAGAGGATCCCTGATTAAGCAGTAATTTGATGCACTGTTGCCCTTCTGTTGTCTTGTACCAGTCTTGCCACTCTCCCTTCTGCCCTAACATTGACTAGTCGCTGACAGCCACAATTCGCACGTTCAGACCCAGATTTTCGGCTGACAGTCCAGTTTTTAAACACTTTAACAACAGCTGCTCTTGAACATTTAACAAATTCAGCTGTTTTGCTGATACTCGCTCCATGGCACCAACAGTCTTCCCACGTTCAAAGGCTGTTAAATCGCGTTGTTTACCCATATCTTCAGAAAAAAATCACTTCTACTGTCGTGGTAAACAACCTGCTTCCCTATTTATAATGGTCTGGCCCTCTAGCAACTTCAGCGCAAAATTATAGCTAATTTGCCTACAAACGTCAGGTAGTCATAATAATCTGGCCACTCAATATATATATTTTAGTAGGAGATTTAAGAGTAAGGGATAATAAAGTCAGAGGTACAATTAGCACACAAAATATTTTTATGTTTGCTAGAGATGGGCCACAAATTTGGCTCTAACACTTCTTTCTAGTGGTCAAAAGAACATAAGAAATTGAATCAGTTACAGGATTCAGAATGCTCCATACATAAAAAGAAAATGAAATAGTCCAGCGAAGTATAATAATTCTTAATTTTGAGTCTCCTACAGATATGAAATGTTATGGGTAATACCCTTCATAATATTTCTACTGAAATATGTACATTTATAATTTTCACATCATTGTTTATTATAGGGTATCCTAAAATACTAATTCTGAAAAAAATTCTACAATGGAGCAAAATAATTCAGTTTCAGTATGTCATTGTCTCAAGCTTAATCTAAGGGCAAAACTTGAACTCTAGAGCAGTGGTTTTGAACCATGCATCAGATGGCTGTGCGGTTGGGAGAGCGGGGCTGAGTCTGAGGGATCCAGGATCTTCTTACCATCTTATCCTTTTAATGTATGCTTGGATTTAATTTGCTAATATTTTTGTTAAGGATTTTTGTATCTATGCTTATGTGGGATACTAGAGTCCTGGTGCATGAAAATTCATGCACTGAAGGGGGTGTCCCTCAGCCCAGCCTGCCCACTCTCACAGTCTGGGAGCCCTCAGGAGCGGGAGGCGACCATCCAAGGCTTGCCTGCGCCTTGGGCTGCCCCAGGGCGGCTGGGCAGCCGCCATCTGAGGCTTGTCTGCGCCTCAGGCTGACCCTGGGTGGCTGGGCAGCTGCCATCCGATGCTTGCCTGTGCCTCAGGCCAGCCCTGGGCAGCTGGGGGGCTGAGGAGACTGGGGGACTCTGGATGCCAGCGCGTGGAGTGGCTGGGCCCTCCTGGGGGCAGGCCTGGCCTTGCCCCACACCTGCTGCCCCAGTAGGGCTGAGGAGACTGGGCACTGCCATCTTGTGGCTGTGGGCGCCACCATCTTTGAGGATGTGGCAGTCAATTACCATATTCCCTCCTTATTGGCTGTGGGTGCCGCCATCTTTGAGGGCGGGACAGTCAATTAGCATATTCCCTCCTTATTGGCTGTGGGTGCCGCCATCTTTGCAATGGCGTGAGTGTCAATTAGCATATTACCTCTTTATTAGATAGGATTGGTCCAAGTTTCTTTGCTTGTAATTATCTTTTTCTGAATGATGCTTGCCTTATAAAATGAGTTGGGAGGTGTTCTCCCCTCTTGAATTTTCAGGCTGATGCTTGAGAACCACTGCTATAGGTCAAGTGTTCAGGCTTCTTCAATAGAAGTGCAAGAAAAAGGAAGGACAGAGAGAGACTATAGATTAAAAGATATATATCAACATTTTAACAATGGGCAACACTCAGCCATAGTGTCTAAGGATATGTGCTTGGAAAAAAAGCCATAAAGAACCATAAGAAAATTATTAGTTAAAAGTCAAGAGTGTGGTTACTTTAACGTAGGTTGTGACTTTGCTTAAGTCTGAGCACTTGGAAGGGTTTCTGGAGGGCAGGCAAGCTTCTATTTCTTGACCTGGGCCGTGATTATAAAGGCGTTTGTCTGGTAGTGCTTTCACTAAGCTGTGTATTGGTTTTGTGTGGTTTTCTGTAATTTTGTGTCATTTTACAATGAAAAGTTATGAAAAATTACTGTTGAATGACATGATTTAAACCTCTTGGGCCTCTGCCTGAGCTGTGAAGACATAACTTCATGTTCATTCTGGAATTTTACTTTACAACCCAAATAATGTTGACCTTAGAGAAGTTATTTGTCATAGTTATGGGAAGTGACTGCATACATTATAGAGCTCCAAGCCCTGCTTAAATCAAGTTAGGGGTGTGGAGAGGACTGGCTTATTTTGACAATAATTGCCTCTGCACCAGTGGTTCTCAACCTTTCTAATGCTGCGACTCTTTAATACAGTTCCTCATTTGTGGTGACCCCAACCATAAAATTATTTTTGTTGCTACTTCGTAACTGTAATTTTGCTACTCTTAATGAATTGTAATGTAAATATCTGTGTTTTCCGATGGTCTTAGGCTCTACAGCAGCGGGGTCGCCTAAGACCATCGGAAAACACAGATATTTATATTACTATTCATAACAGTAGCAAAATTATAGTTATGAAGTAGCAACGAAAATAATTTTATGGTTGGGGGTCACCATAACATGAGGAACTGTATTAAAGGGTCGCGGCATTAGAAAGGTTGAGAACCACTGCTCTACACTCTCATGTTCTCTTTACCACTGCCCGAGACATACCCCCTCTCACCCACCATCACGGAAGAGGAGAAAGGTATAAGGTGGGACCCTCGGAGGCAGTGAGATCTTAGGAGCATGTGTGTTTACAATCTCTACCACCCTGTCCTGCTTAAGACGGATCATCACCCAGCCAGCCTGCTGAGAGCTCTCATGGGATTCACGGTTTGATTATTTCTTTCAGCCCCAATGAAGGGGAGGCGTGGGGGAGACTTCAGCGATGCTGCCTGGCAAGGTCCAACCCATCCGTGCCTGAGGGAGTTGATGTGGAGAGTTTGGCAGACAGGCCAACCCGGCAGGAGGTGAGGAAGCCTAGGACTGGCTCTCCCCCGGACTGAGGGCAGTGGGCCATACCTCTGCGGCTCCAGGCCAGGGAGGCGTGTGCCCGTGCGTCTTGGGGTTTAGACAAAGGTAATTATGAGGGAGCTCAAAACCACTCACTTGGTTTTGGAATATTTACATCCCTTATTTCTCTTTCTCTTTCTTCCTCTTTGAAGTGAATATTTATTCATTTGTACAAATAAATATTTAACATCTTTCTTTACTATTTAATTTTTATATTAATTGATTTCTATTGTATTTCACAGAATTATCAGTCTATGATTGATTGGAAATTAAAAACAAGCAAACAAATAAACCACCGATACAAGATGTGTCTGCCATAGATAATTTAAGAAGCACGTGTTATAGTAATAGTAATAAGGATAATATAGAACAAGTATCAAAGTGTAGAATTACAGTGTGATATTAAAGTGTGATATTAAAAAGTATTGAATGTAATGTAAACAGGTTGATAAACACCCCTGAGTGGCCTGCATGTAGAAAATAGATAAAGTGATCTGTTCCCCATATGTAAAACCAGATATGCAAGGCTCCTGGGACCCGCTGATAAGACACACTGAAGACGCCCATCTAGGCACATAAAAAGAGGAAGCCCCAGAGGAAGATCAGAGAGGCCTGCTCTGCTCCTCCACATACGGTCACTCTCCACCCCCCTTCCTGCAATCTGCCCAAGCTCAGCCGTGGACTGTGAGTCCAAACAGTGAGCCGGAAACTGAGGCCTCAAGCAAGACGCCGAGCTGCAGCTGCAACATCCAACGTCCAGAGTGTGTGTCTGTCGGCGCCGATCCCCGGGTGGCCTGCCGAGGTCTGGAAACCACCAGGACTCTGTAAATAAACCGTGAGTGATTCGTGCATTGCATGTCTGTCTCCTGTGTAACTTATGCTCGGCCAATATTAAGTAAGTACCTTGGGTCGTACGTGTCAGTATCTGTTTAGAGACTGGCTGAGGCACCCTTGGTCACCTGTGCTTACGGCCCTGAAGGAGAAATTGGGACAGCATGGAAACTCTCCAGGTCCCTCAATAAGCCAGTCAGAAAAGGACAATATCACGTCATATCAGTGAGCTTATATGTGGAATCTAATGAACAAAATAAACTGACAAACAAAATAGATCCAGAGACATGGAAGCACGGAACAGACTGAGGAATCCCAGGGGGGAAGGGGGGGGGGAGAGAGATTAACTAAAGAATTTATATGCATATATGCATAACCCATGGACACAGACAATAGTGCGGGGAAGGCCTGGGGGTTAGGGTGGGTGTGAGGTGGAGAGGATCAATGGGGGGAAGGGGGACATCTGTAATACTTTCAACAATAAAGGTAGATTTTTAAAAAAAGATAAAGAAACTAGGGCTCTGAAGAGTTTTATAATTTGCTGAGTTTGGGTATCTGAATAATAAAAACGTCATATGCAAAAAAAAAAAAAAAAGCACTGAAAGTGACTACATTGAAATCAAGAAATTCTGCTCATTAAAGTCACTGTAAAGAGTGAAGAAGACAAGCCACAGAATGGGAGAAAATATTTGCAACACATCAAAACAATGCAGGACTAATATCTAAAAAGACATAAATCATTCATTCAAATTAATTCGAAAACTTAGCAAAAAACTTGCATAGTCAGTTCACATTAAGAGGGAATCCTAATGGCCAAGAAGCATACAAAAAGGGATCAGTGAGATTTTGGAAAAATGGCGACGGAATAGAGTCGGGTTTGGAGTCTGTTCCTGGGGCGGAGAGTCGGAGCAGCAGAGGCTCGCAGAGGGAGTGTATGTGGGCAAGCCAAGGGACAGCTAAACTCCAGGAGAAGGCGGGGGAGTGCTGGGCAGTGTTCCTCTGACCGCGCAGCACCCACAGGGGCTGGGTCCCCTCCTGGAGCTGCGGGCTCGCCGGGCGCCTCGCCATCTTGCAAGGAAAGGAGGATTTTAGTGGAAACCTGACTTGCCGCGACAACTGCAAAAACTGAACTGCTGGGAGCACCAGACCACCGGTCCCCTATCAGCGCAAACATTCGGATTCAAAGAAACTCTTCACTGCACCACGGAAAGGTCAGATTTCGCCGGAAATAAGGTGCGGTTTCTAATCCCCGCGGTGGGTGAGGGAAGCGCGGCAGCCGCAGGACCTGCAGGAGCCGGGAGGTCTGTGCCTAGAAAAATCAGCGGCAGTTGGAACTGCCGTGATCCGTGAATGTGGAGGGGGGTCTTCTGAGCTGCTAACAGAAGTGACCTCTTGAAAGCAACTCATTTTAATCTGACGAGGAGGGTCAGACTAAGAATTTTCAAAGGAGTGCAGGCTCCTTAGTCTGGTGCACAGACCCACGGTCCGCACACCTGGGCTCTTTCCGACTCTGATTGCTAAGCCCAACACATAGAAAAACCCAGGTGGAAACCCTGAAAGACTGCAGGGGGAAGGTGTTTTTTCGGCACACCTCCACAAACCGGTAGAGAGTGCCATAGAGGGGAAAAAAAAAAAAAAGAGCTAGAGAGGCCCGGAAGTCAATTCAGAAACACTGCCACCCAGGGGCTGAAACGCTAATTGTCTCTGGTGTAATAAAAAATAAATACGAGAAATTAAGACACGGCTGGCTTAAAAAGCAGGACTGGCTTCCAACACTGAGGAGCCCTGGAATGAAGCTGAACTGAAATACTGCCCAGACTGGGAAAAAGGCGTACCAAACAGAATAATAGAGGAAGTGAATGACAGCCGCTACTGCACATTTTAGTCTTCCTATTTTTTAATTTTCAATTCTTTTTTCAATTTTTTAATTTTTTTATTCTCATATTTTTTATTTGCATTTTTTGCATCTTTTACTTAAGAAACTAATTTTTTTTCTTTTTCCTCACTCGATTTTCACCTTTTTAATTATTACATTTTTATTTTCAATCAGCAATATTATTACTATTATTTTACTTTTCTTTTTAATGTCATTTGATTTTCTCTTTCTTTTATTTTTGGATTAGTGTCCTACATTTGATTTGCATCTTTCCCTTACAATCGCTTTACCCTATCTCAAAGCTAACATTATGCCATCACTCTCCTCCTAACCTTTCCCCCTTGGTCCCCAGTTTATCTTAACCCTTTCTGGCTTTAGATTTTCCCTACTTTTTCAGTTTACTCCCTGCTAAAACTTCACCCTACTTATATATCTAATTCCCAACCCCCTGCTCCAAATCCATACAAACCTCTCTCTACGCTACCTTAAAAAAATTATTTTTCTCTCGGGCCTTTTGTTGTTGTTTGCTTGAATGTTGATTAGATTGAATTTTTATGCTTTTTTATGAGATTGTTTTGATTATTCTTTTTGTTGGTTTGGTTGGTTCTTTTGTTTGCTTTGTTTTTGTTTGTTTTTTACTTTTGTTTTCCCTTGCCTCACTTGATATTAGCTGCTGTTGCAGTTTGTATTAATCTCCAGGCTCGTGTTGCTGGAATTTGCTGGGAATAGTGGTTGTTCTAGTGGAGTTTACTCCCCATATATATAGTTTGTTCCCCTTTTCTCTCTTAGTATCATTCTTGTCTCTCTTACTTTTTTTTTTCTTCTTTTCTTTTTCTTTTCTGTTATTTCTTTTTCTTTTCTTTCTTTCTGCTCTTTTCCCAAGTTCAGATTCACACTCTTTGTTTTTTTTTTTTGTTTTGTTTTGTTTTCGTTGTTGTTCTTTCTTTTTACTCTCCCTCTTCCACTCCTATTCCCTAATTTGTCTTTCTCTGGTGGTTACCTTTATTGGAGGTTATTAATATCGTGAATACAATTCTGTTCAGTGCCTTGTCTGTTGTGCCTGGTTGTGTTGTATTTTATACCTTTAAATCAACGCCAGAGAGAGAAATCTATATAACCAGACATCCGGAGAAGAGAGACAATGGGGAGACAAAGAAATAGCCCCCATAGGAAAGAGAAGCAGGCATCACCAGAAAAGGAAGTAAACGAATTAGAGGCAAACAACCTATCAGAGAAAGAATTCAGAGAAATGATCATAGGGTGGCTGAAAAGGATGGAAGACAAATTCGACAATATGAGTAAGAACCAAGAGGAAATGAAGAAGAACCAAGAAGAAATGAAAAATGACATCGCTGCTGTAAAGAACTCAATAGAAAGCATCAAGAGTAGACTAGATGAAGCAGAGGACCGCATAAGTGAGCTAGAAGACAAGATGGAAAAAAATACCCAATTACAACAGCTTCTAGAAACAAAAATTAGAAAGATTGAGGAGAGCCTAAGGGAACTTCGGGACAATACAAAACAAAACAACATCAGGATAATAGGGGTGCCAGAAGGAAAGGAAACAGAGCAAGGAATAGAAAACCTGTTTGAAGAAATAATAACAGAAAACTTCCCTGATATAGGGAAGAAAAAACCCACACAAATCCAAGAAGCTCACAGAGTTCCAAGCAAAATGAACCCCAAAAGACCGACGCCAAGGCACATTATAGTTAAGTTGGCAAACACCAACGACAAAGTAAGAATCTTACAAGCGGCCAGAGAGAGACAGACAGTTACATACAAAGGAACCCCCATCAGACTAGCAACTGATTTCTCAACAGAAACTCATCAGGCCAGAAGGGAATGGAATGAAATATACCAAGTCATGCAAAGGAAGGGTCTAAATCCAAGAATACTGTACCCAGCAAGGCTATCAATCAAAATTGAAGGTGAAATCAGGAGCTTCACAGACAAAAAAGGACTAAGGGAGTTTATCACCACCAAACCAGCAATGAAAGAAATGCTAAAGGGTCTGCTGTAAAAAAAAAAAAAAAGAAAGAAATAGGAAGCAAAGAAGGTACACAGGGGTATAGAATAAAAATGGCGTCAAATAAGTACCTATCAATAATAACTTTAAATGTAAATGGATTGAATGCCCCAATCAAAAGACACAGGGTAACAGACTGGATAAGAAAACAAAACCCAGATATCTGCTGTCTACAGGAAACCCACCTCAAAAAAAAGGATGCATACAGACTGAGAGTAAAGGGATGGAAAAAGGTTTTCCAGGCAAATGGAAATGAAAAAAAAGCTGGGGTTGCAATACTTATATCTGACAAATTAGATCTCAAAGTGAAGGACATAACAAGAGATAATGAAGGCCACTTCATAATACTAAAGGGAGAAATCCAACAAGAAGAAATAACTCTGGTAAACATATATGCACCCAATACAGGAGCACCAAGATACATTAAAAAACTCCTGGAAGATATCAAAGGAGAGATTGACAGTAATACAATCATAGTAGGAGACTTCAATACCCCACTATCACCATTGGACAAATCCTCTAAACAAAAAATCAGCAAAGAAACATCAATCCTAAATGACTCACTAGAACAGATGGAATTAATCGACATCTTCAGAACATTTCACCCCAAAGCCACAGAATATTCATTCTTCTCAAGTGCACATGGGTCATTTTCAAAGATAGACCATATGTTAGGACATAGGCAAAGTCTCTCCAAATTCAAGAAGATAGAAATCATATCAAGTATCTTCTCAGATCACAGTGGCATAAAACTGGAAATCAACTACAATAAAAACAACCCAAAGAAATCAAACACTTGGAGACTAAACAGCATGCTATTAAACCATGACTGGGTTACCAAAGACATCAAGGAAGAAATAAAAAACATCATGGCAACAAACGACAATGAAAACACAACAATCCAAAATCTATGGGACACAGCGAAAGCAGTCCTGAGAGGGAAGTTCATAGCTCTACAAGCCTACTGCAAAAAACAAGAAACAATGGTAATAAATTACCTAACCCAACAACTCAAAGAGTTAGAGAGAGAGCAACAAGATAAGCCCAGTGTAAGCAGAAGGAAAGAAATAATAAAGATCAGAGCGGAGATAAACGACATAGAGACCAAAGAAACAATACAAAAGATCAACAAAACCAAGAGCTGGTTCTTTGAAAGGATAAACAAGATTGATGGACCTCTAGCCAGGCTCACCAAGAAGCAAAGAGAGAGGACCCAAATAAACAAAATCAGAAATGAAAGAGGTGAAATAACAACAGATCCCGACGAAATACAAAGGATTGTTACAAAATACTACGAACAACTCTATTCCAACAAACTGGACAACCTAGAGGAAATCGACATATTCCTAGAAAAATACAACCTTCCAAAACTCAATAAGGAAGATTCTAAACAGCTCAACATGCCAGTAACTATGGAAGAAATTGAAGCAGTCATCAAAAAGCTTCCGGCAAACAAAAGCCCGGGGCCAGATGGCTTCACAGGAGAGTTTTATCAAACTTTTAAGGAAGAACTAAAACCTATCCTCCTCAGACTATTCCAAAAAATTCAAGAGGAAGGAACACTTCCAGGCTCCTTCTATGAAGCCAGCATCACCCTAATACCAAAACCAGATAAAGACAACTCAATGAAAGAGAATTACAGGCCAATATCCCTCATGAACATTGATGCCAAAATCCTCAACAAAATTCTAGCAAATCGGCTCCAGCAGTACATCAGAAAGATCATACACCATGACCAAGTAGGATTTATCCCAGGAATGCAAGGATGGTACAATATCCGCAAATCAATAAACGTGATACATCACATAAACAAATTGAGAGATAAAAATCACATAGTCATATCAATAGATGCAGAAAAAGCATTTGACAAAATCCAACACCCTTTCTTGATAAAAACTCTCAACAAGGTGGGAATAGAAGGCTCATACCTCAACATAATAAAAGCTATTTATGATAAACCCACAGCAAACATCATACTCAATGGGCAAAAACTAAAACCATTTCCCCTAAGAACAGGAACAAGACAGGGATGCCCACTCTCACCACTCCTGTTTGACATAGTACTGGAAGTATTAGCTATCGCAATTAGGCAAGAAGAAGAAATAAGAGGCATCCAAATTGGAAAAGAAGAAGTGAAGCTGTCCTTATTTGCAGATGACATGATATTGTACATAAAAAACCCAAAAGATTCCATCAAAAAACTAATAGACTTAATACATGAATTCGGCAATGCAGCGGGATACAAAATTAACGCCAAGAAATCTATGGCTTTTCTATACACCAATAATGAACTTATAGAAAGAGAGACTAAAAAAGCAATCCCATTTACCATCGCACCAAAAAAATTAAGATACCTAGGAATAAACTTAACTAAGGAGGTAAAAGACCTATACGCAGAAAACTACAGGACACTGAAAAAAGAGATAGAGGAAGACGTAAACAGATGGAAGAACATACCATGTTCCTGGATTGGTAGAATCAACATCATTAAAATGTCCATACTACCCAAAGCAATCTACAGATTCAATGCACTCCCCATCAAAATACCAACAGCATATTTCACAGACCTAGAAAGAACTTTCCAAAAATTCATCTGGAATAAAAAAAGACCCCGACTAGCCTCAGCAATCCTCAGAAAGAAGAATAAAGTAGGTGGGATCTCAATACCAGATTTCAAGCTGTATTACAAAGCCACTGTTCTCAAAACAGCCTGGTACTGGCACAAGAACAGACATATAGATCAGTGGAACAGAATAGAGAATCCAGATATCGACCCAAACCACTATGCTCAATTAATATTTGACAAAGGAGGCAAGAACATACAATGGAGTCAAGACAGTCTCTTCAATAAATGGTGTTGGGAAAACTGGACAGATACATGCAAAAAAATGAAACTAGATCACCAACTTACACCATACACAAAAATAAACTCAAAATGGATACAGGACTTAAACATAAGACGGGAAACCATAAAAATACTAGAGGAATCCACAGGCAACAAAATCTCAGACATATGCCACAAGAACTTCTTCACTGACACTGCCCCTAGGGCAATGGAAGCTAAAGAGAAAATTAACAAATGGGACTACATCAAAATAAAAAGCTTTTTTACAGCAAAAGAAACCATCAACAAAACAACAAGAAAGCCCACTGCATGGGAAAACATATTTGCAAATGCTATCACTGATAAAGGTTTAATCTCCAACATCTACAGGCAGCTTATGCAACTTAATAAGAGGAAGATAAATGATCCAATAAAAAAATGGGCAACAGACCTAAACAGAATATTTTCAAAAGAAAACAGAAGAAAGGCCAAGAGACACATGAAAACATGTTCAAAGTCACTTATTATCCGAGAGATGCAAATCAAAACAACAATGAGGTACCATCTCACACCTGTCAGAATGGCTATCATCAACAAATCAACAAACAACAAGTGTTGGCGAGGATGCGGAGAAAAAGGAACCCTCGTGCACTGCTGGTGGGAATGCAGACTGGTGCAGCCACTGTGGAGAACAGTATGGAGTT
Source organism: Eptesicus fuscus (assembly GCF_027574615.1). NCBI lineage: Eukaryota > Metazoa > Chordata > Mammalia > Chiroptera > Vespertilionidae > Eptesicus > Eptesicus fuscus. The sequence goes on from NC_072481.1 coordinate 62,462,729, forward strand.
TCCTCAAAAAACTGAAAATGGAACTCCCATTTGACCCAGTAATCCCACTCCTGGGAATATATCCGAAGAAACTAGAAACATCAATCAGAAAGGATATATGCACCACTATGTTCATAGCAGCACAATTTACAATAGCTAAGATTTGGAAACAGCCTAGGTGCCCATCAGCAGATGACTGGATCGGAAAACTGTGGTACATCTATACAATGGAATACTATGCTGCCATAAAAAAGAAGGAATTCTCATCATTTGCAGCAACCTGGATGGAATTGGAGAACATTATGCTAAGTGAAATAAGCCAGTCAATGAAAGAACAATACCACATGATCTCACTCATTTAGGGATAGTAAAGAACATTATAAAGTGGTGAACCAAAAGATAGATACAGAGACAGTAAAGCATCAAACAGACTTTCAAATTACAGGGGGAAAGTTTGGGAAAGGTGGGGGAGTTATGAAATCAAACGAAGGACTTGTATGCATGCATATAAGCATAAACAATGGACGCAAAACTCTGGGGGGGGAGGGCATGTGTGGGTGTGGGGTGGGAGGGTAATAGTAAGATATGTACACATATAATACCTCAATAAAAATATTAAAAAAAAAAAAAAAAGGGATCAGTTCTTTTGGGAAATGAAAAATTAAAACCACAGTGAAAAAAACCAGATGGTCACCTGATTGACGAAAATTGAAGTCTCCCAGTTCTGGAAGTTGGTTGAGGGTCCAGAAGGTCTCATATATTGATCACGAGAGCATGAAATTAGTGAAATCCCTTTAGAAAACTCTCTGACAGTATGAATCTACCAAAGCTTAATATATGCGTGCACCACGAGCCAGCAACTTCACTCCCAGACTCTGCCACAGAAAGGCTTACAACTCTTTCTACGCTTCCCTTAAAACCCAGCTCTTGGCCGCCACCGAGGTCGTGCCTCCCCCTTGCTGCCCCAGGCTGGATGAAGTAACACCCCTCTGTGTGTTCACATCCCCGAGTATAACTCTCCATCATTGCACACAGTGAGTATCTGCCAAATGGATGGAAGAATAGCCGATGCATGAAGGTCTATGTTGCTCTGGGTGGGCACAAGTGATAAAGGTATGAAACAGATTTATTTTATGAGGTTGGGAGATTTAACCATGTTTTGCCCTTGCTCTATCGGCACAAACAGTGATGAGTTAGTTGCAACTCGTAAAAGTGAAAGCTTTGTCACTCTCCATACACACAGTTACCGCCTTCCTATCCACCAGGAGCAGGGCCCTCCTGGTCGCTACCCCCGTCTTACCAGAAAAAGCACGCCACCTCCTCACAGCTCCTCGAAGGCCTCTCCTGGTGGTCCCCACTGTAGGAAAAAGGCCTCAGAATTTGCTTACACTCTGCCTGTGGGGAAAGGGTTGTATTTGCCAATCCTATGAAGCAAAATGTAAAGTGTTATGCTTAATTACAAGAGTGGGAATTAATTTTACGTGGTCTCCCCTGTGTTTCTGGGGGTGTTGCAGATGGTTGCTTTTTGTAGCTCATGCCTGTGACTGACTCACTGTTGAGAATAAACATCACTCAGGAACAGAGTGAAGATTAATTGTCTGCTGTAAATCCTGTTGGCTCACAGTGTGAAAGCTTGCTTTGCACATATGTTAATACCGATGTGTGGCTTGAAAACACTTCTTCCATTACGCCCTTGTTCCATTCCAACATCCCCTGTGGAGGGGTTTTGTCTGTTGTATTACTCAACTCCGTAAACACCAGTTCTCACCTGCCTGCAAGACACACAGTCCACCTCAAATATGCCAGATCATAAGCGGAGGAGGGCAACCTCCCTTCTGAGTTAGAAAAAAACCAACTACATTTCGAGGGGAGAAATTTATATGTAAGTATCTAATCTAATAATAGACAAATATGCAAATTGACCGCACCTTCGCTACACCTAAGCCACGCCCACCGGCCAATCAGGACGAGTATGCAAATTACCCCAACAAAGATGGTGGCTAATTTGCATATCAAGACAGCATGGAAAGAAGCCAAGAGCTGCAGAAGGGAGTAAAGCTTCAAAGAAGCAAGCAAGTGGGGGGGGGGAGCGAAGTCAGGGCCGGGGGCGAAGGGAAAAGCAGGCGGGCTGGTGGAGAAGGCGGGGTGGGCGACAAGGGCGGAGGGGAGGCGGGGTAGAGTGCAGCAGGAAATCCTATTGCAGGATTTTTCCTGCAACGGGAAAGCTAGTTTATAGATAACCGATTTGTATATTGTATCTTTCAATTGTATCAATCAAAATGTGTTAACGATCTGTGATGTGCAGAGACTGTCCTGAGGTGCGGGGGGGGGGGGCCTGGCAGGAAATAAAGTTCAGTCTCCAACCTCAAGACCTAACAGTCTAGAGAGCGTTAGTACTGGACTACCATAGAGCAAGGTAACTTCTAGCTTTTAACTGATCTGTTAAAATGCTATCTTTTTGTTTAGGTTCATCAGTCATCTGAGCATCCATCTCTTCTTTTAGATTTTGAGAAGGAAAAGCATCCACTTAGATGTCTGTCCTTCGGTTCAGCTAACAATAAATAATTCCTGAGACGTTTTCCCTGCGGGGCCTTTATCTAAAGAAGAGCAGATGCACAAACCTGGCACTGACGTGGGTGGCAGCACCTTGTCCGTGGGCACGTCCACGTGCTATCATGTGACCACAAAGGAGAGTGTTTGCTGTGCAAAACAGTGAAGAGAACTGGGAGTCCTCAGGGCCAATCCACGGGGGAGGAGGGCAGGAGGAAAAGGGAGTCAAAGGAGGGAGGAGTCAGGCGCTAGGAAGCCATGTGGGATGAAATGGCCAGGGAACTGACCTCATTGGTGGAATGGCCAAAAGAATGATTTCTGAGAGTCAATGTGAAGTAGCTTGCGTGGCTGCAATAAAGCATCCCTCCTCCCTGGCGATCTTCTCCACCCTCAGTAAAGTCTGCTGCTCATACACATGGCTTGTATGAATGAGGAGTGAGCTAAGTGGTGGGCAGAATAACAGTCCCCAAACTTGTTCTAATCCCCGGGGACCAGTGATTGTTAGATGCCTCTGCAGATGTGATTAAGCTAAGGATCCTGAGGTGGGGAATGAGCCTGCATTATCTGGGTGGGCTTCCTTGAGAGTGGAAGAGGGAGGCCGAGGAGGAGAGGGGATGTGACTGCAGAAGAAAGGCACAGAGGTTTGTGACATTGCTGCATTGAACACAGAGGAAGGGGACCGGCCTTAAGATCTGGGAAAAGCAAGGAAACAGACTCTCCCTTGCAGCCTCTCGGAGGGGAAGTAACCCTTGTCCACGCTTACATTTTAGCCCTGGGAGAACTATGTCCGATTCTGACCTCCAGAACTGTAAGATAATAAATTTATATTTTTAAGCAACTAAATTTATGGTAATTTATTAAACCAGCAATAGAAAATTAATCCAGTATATCAGGGAGAGGAGTTGAGTGCAAAGACAGGAAAATGTAGGGATGATTTAGGGACAGTCATTAGACAAGAGTGTTGCTGTGGGAGTGTAATAGCATTGAGTCAGAAAGGTCAGTTAATGAATTTAGACATGACCTTTGGGCCATTGGAGAGCCACTGATGGGTTCCAGAAGGAAGATGCAATGGGCAGGATTTCAGAAGCGAAGACCAGGAGAGCGCTGAGGGACCTCTCAGAGCACACTCTGCAAGGATGCCCCAGGTTGCCTCCGACCTGCACTGCGCTGGGGCACTTTGCCTGCATATTCTGGGCTTCCACTTCAGATTTCATTTGAACAAGAGATTTATATCTAAAACAATAAAATGAAAACATGGACAGAGCATGACTTGCTGTACAGAGAGGTTAAGTGTCTCATTCCAGGTCACCTGGACGGGAGCAAATTCTGTATCCTGACGTCGTTATTAAAGTTGAGTTTTACACATCTTCCCCCGGAACTTGATTCTCACTGGTCCCTTGCTCTACAGCCATGTGAAGAAGTTGGGAGTCTTGCCCCATTTCCTCCACGTGTGAGAACACCCTACCTGGACCCCATGGAGGAATCCAGACGCCCCAGAATGGATCCTGTGGTTTTGTCCTGCAACCCCTGGCTTGGCCCCACTTAGGGTCAAAGGGAGGCCAGGGCCTGTCGCGCGCCAGCTCAGGGCACAGGAGAGGAACCAGGACAGGGACTTCAGGTGTCACGCAGGCTTACTCCCCTAAGGTGCCCGGAGAAGTGTTGTTGTTTGTTTTCATGAGTTGCTTGGTTCTGGATCACCTGGAGCGCTATCAACACATTCCTGTGGAACTCTGATCAATTAGCACGGTAGGACCTGGGAGCCGGTGTTTTTCGAAGGTCCCCAGATGATTCTCATGTGCAGCCAAGGTGTAATGATTTTCAAATTTCAGTTGGAATAAGAATCACCTGTGAGGGCTCCCGCGGGTCAGCAGGTCTGGGTGAACCTGGAAATCTGCTGATTTAATGCAGCTCTCATCTGTCTGATGCAGCTGCAGTCCGCTGGCGGGGAGGGAGAAGGGGGAAAAGACTGTCAGTAGCTGCATCTGCAGGCCGCCAGCCCCGCCCCTCGCCGAGGCCAGGGCATTGTTCTAAGAAGCAGAAGCACTGGGCAGGGACTCTTGGCGAGGGTCCCTAAGAGAAAGGCTATGGTTGTGCGTAAGCACCAATTTGTCTGTACCATGATGGCAACATGAAGGAGAGAAGAAAATGTGAGTACATGTTCATGTATATTCATACACAATACACCCTCCTTTCCCACCACATGATAAAAGTGAGTCAGGCCTTGATGAATTCCTCCTTTCCCACAGCTACCATGACCTGCCATGACGTAGTAACACCATACATTTCAATGATAAATGGCAAAAGAGGAGTTAAATGGAAATCCACCCACGAACTCACACTCCACACCACCTACATCCAGTTGTTTTAGATTCTTCCAGCTTCTGCTCATCCAGTTATTATTTACTCAGCTTAAATTTTGTAACAAGGATGTTTTGAGTTTACTGACGTAAGTACATTGGAAGTGTGTGCATTAGTCACAGTCAGGGTCAAGGCTGCTGCTCAGTTTTCTGTGGCTTCATTTCGGAATATTTATAGAGGCCATCTTACTCATCAAGGACAAGCAAACATTGTCTTATGTAAGGCAGGAAGACACAACTCTCCCCAGTGCTCACACTCGCTCTCCCCAGCCTCTTTCGTGGTTGGACACAAGACGGCATAGAATGAATGAGTCAGGCCGCTCATCTGCTGAGACCAGTGGGCCTCTCATCCCCCCTCCCTTCCTGCCCCATGCATGCGCATCTGGATGGTCCAGGTGGGGACTGGAGGCAGTGACACAGGGTGGCTCATCTCCAGGTCAGCTCTGCTCCTGAGAGCTCTGGGGATGGCGAGCTGACAGCCATTGGGCTGGGGGTCCTCCAGGACCAAGCTCAGTGCTGCCCGAGTTTGATGAGATCCAAGGGTTGGGACTACACTGTCCTTTGAATCTCCCACAGAAGGACTCGGAGTCTAGGAACAGAGGTGGCCTTGACTGGCGGTGGGGTCACAGTCTCCAAGATGGGCTGACACAGCCGGGCATCTGTAGCTTTTCCCAGCCCTCTAACCCTGCACATGGCCCACAGTGAGTGGTCCCAACCCAGTCCTGTGGTCACTGTGCCTGCAGGGACACCAGGTCACCCCCTTCCCCTTCTCCAGGACAGCCTGAGAGTAGGAGCTGCAGCACCAAAAATTACTGCTGGGATATCTTGAATTAATAAGATGTCTAGGAAACCTGAAAGTGTGAAGCAATGACAATTGTTCATCTGAATGCACTTGACCAGCAGGTTAGGTGCTCTCCCTGACAGCCGACACGGACAGTGCGGGCAAACCCGCCGTGTTCCCTCTGGGATCTTACTGGATGCAGGCTGTCTGCAATTTGTGGGAACAATCTAAGAACTATAAGAAAAGAGGGATTTGAAGCCATTTCCATACACACTGGCCCAAGGGTCACCTGCACTCCAGATTCCTCTGTCATGCTTCATGCAGCATGTCAGGTACTCGTTGCTGGTCAATTCTCCAGGTCAATTCTTGGGTCTCATATAAATAAGGAGGGCAACCCCTTCTCAATGCCCCCAGGTATTCCCTGCACTGCTGATGCGGAGACAGACTCTAAAATACCTTCATTTGTTGAGGAAGCGATTCGGTTCCGTTTTGTTCCGAATGGATCCTTCCCCATAATTCCATCCGGAGGAGGAAAGGTGTCAGCACTGGGACTTGCTGAATTCTCAGTGTGACTTGCAGTCGCTGAGGGCAGAGACCAGGCTTGTGCCTCACCGGATCTCCAAAGTGCTTTGCTCTTCCTGCACCCTTGGAGGTGTTAATTGAATCAAAGAATTAACCAGCTAATGCCAAGCTATACGCTACTTGGTTCTATTCAAATTTAATTGTGTTTTGAGGGTTTCACCACCCGTGTTTAAAGGCTTCTGTGAGACATTACTAAAGTCGACCATGGTAGTTTATGGAATCTGACTAAAATCTATTAGTGGCAGAAACCACACATTTGCAAACTCCTAACAAAATGGAAGTCCTTTAAGAGGGTCCATGGCTCTGCGGGGCTCTGGCTGGCTCCCTGGCTCAAACATTCCCTGGTATTTTGACTTGTGTCTTCCTGCCTGATGAGGCCCATTGCTTGGTGTTGACAGAGTGCAATGTAGTATATACAGATGTTGAATTAGAGTGTTGCACACCTGAAACTTATGCAGTGTTACCTCAATAAAAGGGGAAAAAAAAGTTTCTTTGGCCAGTCACGGGAGGCCATGTGCACACATGCACACACAGATGGAGAATTGGGACTATTTAGTGGCCCTCCAGAAAGACATATTTTTTCAAAAAATGTTTACCTTTAGCACAAAAATGTATTCTGCTTCCACTAAAGTGACAGCATGAATGCACATATTCATGGCCCCTAGAGGAGATCTACGTTTACATCAAGAGCGCTCTCCTCAATTCTAAGGAAGGTTGGAACCGCCATGCAGGCAGGGTACTCCACAAGCACATCCGCCCCCGCCCCCCCCCCCCCCCAGCCTCTGAGGAAGAACCACCTCGCAGGGCTGGCCACATTCCCACCTCACGCTGAGCTGAGAAAAGGGCTCACAACACGACGTTTGCCTTCCCATGCAGTGCACCTGAATAATTCCCGTTCTATTCTACTCCAGTTTTTTTTTTTTAAAATATATTTTATTGATTTTCAGAGAGGAAGGGAGAGGGAGAGAGAGATAGAAACATCAATGATGAGAGAGAATCATTGATCGGCTGCCTCCTGCACGCCCCCCCCTGGGGACCGAGCCCGCAACCCAGGCATATGCCCCTGGCAGGAATCGAACCTGGGACCCTTCAGTCCGCAGGCTGACGCTCCATCCACTGAGCCAAACCAGCTAGGGCTCTACTCCAGTTTTTAAAATGCTGGCCACATCCACTCTATTGATTACCTGACTCACTAATGAACTGTGATGTTCAGTTGGAAAAATACTGCAGTAGAAAGATCAAGAGTGTCCCCAAACTAAAGACTCCAACTGGAAGCCACAAAGACTGCTTGGGAAACGTGTGGCCCAGAAGATCCATCCTCAGAACACACTCGTCAGCAGTGGCTGCTGGTCTGGGCACAAAGCTGTCTGCGTGCACTGGGCAGCAGCACCCGTGCTCACAGAGTGGGGAGGGGAGTAGGGAGAGGGCAGGCTGTGCATCCTTCCTCCTTCCGCACCGCGTGTTCGGGAACAGGCCACCACTCCTTGCTCTTAGCAGAGGCCCACAGAGCTCTGTCACCCCAGAAGTCCTCCTTTGAGATTACACTCAAATGGCATGTTCATGAAAGCTTCCTTTAACTAGTACAGTTGAAAGTCCTCTTTCCCTCTTCTCAATACTTCCAGCCCTTAACCCACACCTCCCTCTGTGTACATAACACTTTCTAAACTGTGGATTAGTTATGATTAGGTCTTATCTCCTTTACCAACTGTCAGTAGCTTGAGGACTGTGACAATCTCTTACTCATTTTGTGTCCCTGATTGAGCACAGTGCCTCGCACATAGTAGGTGTTCGACTGATATTTGATACAAACACAAGGATGCCAGGGAAATGCTTTTCTTATATCTGCAGGTTGAAAATGATTTATATTTGAGAAAGTGCAACAAAATTCTGCCGAAGACTCACCCATCCATCCATCCATTCCTCCACCCATCCATCATTCATTCATCCCTCTGTCCATCCATCCAACACTTTCTGAGAGTCTACTGTGTTCCTGAGCTAATGATTGTGGTTACTAAGATGGGTAAGACAGTCCTTGCTTCTGAATCCCAGAGTTTAGTGGTTCAGAAGACAGGGTTGAAAGCAATGACAATAGAGTATGAGAAGTGCTGTGAGGTGGGGCAGTTAACCCAATTTCCTGACTCATCCTAATCCAGTGCTCTCTCATCAATAGTCTGTCTGCTTCTCTCCAATTTCGTAAACTCTGCCCCACCAGCAAAGATTTTGTTAAGCTTTAGATCCCATAGTTTGTATTATGAAAACCATATCTGTGTAGGAATGTAAAATTGTTACAATACTGAATGCTTTTTTCAAAGTGTTTACATATATCTAAAGGGAAGATGATAAAATGGGAATTACAACAGCATGAAAAGCAAACTGTTTAAGTCAAATAACCTCACTTGACTGCTGAAACCTGAGCAGTCAAGGCTTCCCTTCACCCTAAAAATAAACCTGAGCCGGTTCTTACCATCACTAAAGGTTTCTGCATGATCTGGCCCCTATGGGCTTCTCCCCTCCATACTCTTTTCCCACTGTGCCCTAGCCACGGTGGCCCCCAACTGTCCCTCTGCTTGGCACACTCTCCCTGCATCCCTTGGTGGTGGTGGTGACTGGAGGGTGTGGGGTGCACCGCTTAAAAATCATCAGGAAGGTCTTCTCTGACCACGCGGTACAAAGGCAGTTGTCCACCATTATTTCCTCTCATAGGAGCCTGATCCTTTCCTTCACAGAGCTATCATAGCATGTAATCATTTCATTTGATGACTTGTTTCTCTTGCTAGATTATGAGGTCCACAAAATGTTCTGTTGTTCAGCAGCCTGTCCCCAGAGACCCACATGGTTTCCGGTTCCTTGGAGATACATTGTAAATATATTTTGAACAAATACATGTTACCGCGGTTCACAGAAAGAGCACCTACTCGCAAAGGGAGGCTATCTTTCGGGAACAGTAAGGGAAAGGATTCTGCAGAACCAGAAGTGGTGCAACAGCGCCACCAAGCGGTCCGTCTCATTACCCAAGGCACCTGTTTCCAGAAATCTCGGCATTTAGAATATTGTTCCTGGTATATAAAGTAGGATCATAATCCACTAAGCTTGTTTCTTTCTTTATTTAAAAAATTACAAATTGCCCTCAAACCTCTCACACCTCTCCCTCTCCACAGAGCAGGACATTTGAAGGCCTGTGGAGGCCAGCTAGCTAAGAGGACTTTGGGAGTTGCTATGGTAACTTTTCCTTTTATTTGTTTATTTTTTTACTAATCATTTGGAAACCTTACATTTTCAAATCTGCACGCTTTGAAAAGGTCTGCTTGCTTCTACTTTGTTTGTTTTTTTTTAAAGCTTTGATTTACCGTATTTAATATGCCTCGCCTTCTAATTTGTTAAATGACATGTTATTAAAATCCTCCAAGGAGTCAGCAGGAGTCTGCTGCCGCAGAGAGACAAAACTGCATTCTGGAGGCGTCAGTGATTGACATCTGAGCGTCCCTTACAAGGTTTTCAAAGCCCATTAGGGTGTTATTGCTTGGGCGATGTGGCCAGAGTGAGCGTTGGCCTGGGTGATGCAGGAAAAGCCTGCCTTGTTTCTTCATTTCCTGCCCTCCGCGCCTCGTTCTCTGCTGCTGCTGGTCCTGATGCGAGAAGAGTGAACCTGATTACACCTGCTTGCTTTCTCTCATTAGTCATCCCTACAAGACAGGAAACCAGAACGTTCCGTGCTCAAACAGAAGGACGCTAACATGCGCCGCTGAGGCCTGTCCATCTCAGATATGAAATGAATGTAAGCAGCAGAACAGCCATCCGCGGTAATGAGCTGGGCCAAGCCTCAGGCTCAGGGTGGTGGGGAAGAGGGTGATTCTGGGAGGCTGCACAACGCAGGACCGCCTCCTGGCGGTCGGCCCATGGGAGTGTTAAGTGAAGGTTGCAAAAAAGCTGCTCGTGTTGCTAGTGGTCCAAGAGCTTCCAGGAGGAAGGCCAGGGTAAAACTGTTCTGCATAGTGAGAAAAACAGATGCCAGCACCCTCTCAACATTACCCACCAGTTTTAGGCTCCATCTTGTCCTTTATGTAGATGGGAGGCAATGTCTTCCACAATTTAGGGGTACAATTAAACTTTAGAGCTCGGTGCTCTTGTTGGGATATTTCTATCGAGTGCAGTTTTTATTGTTGCTTAATTTTGGTCCAGTTTGTGTCTCATGCGCAGGCCTCCTTGGTCTCCTGACTCCTCCCTGGCGGGGTGGCTCTGTGTCCTGGGCATGTGGTCTGGGTTTTGGTCATGCCCTTCTGCCTCCTTCAGGCTTTCTCCAAAAGCCCCGCTCCCAGGCTGACCACCGTGCTTCCAGAATCACTTCCCCCGAGTAGAATCCACCCCTCCTTTGGCTCCAGCGGCTGGAGTTGCCCAGCCCTTCCACGCTGTCTCCTTGTCTCTGGGTGTGACGCCGCATTCCAGTGTCTTCCCTGGGGTGTCTAATGGACCCGACACTCACCCGAGGTCTCTTTTCACCAAAGTGTATCTCGCTGTCTTAACATCAGGCTTGCTTCTTTCAACCCTAGGGTTTCCCAGATTCAGACCAATGGAGGGCACTTCCATCCCACATACAATCTATCTGGTTGGCATTTTGCATAATAACAGACATTTTTGCTTAAGAATTCTTGGGGAGCCCGGCCGGTGTGGCTCAGTGGTTGAGCATTGACCTATGAACCAGGAGGTCATGGTTAGATTAGATTCCCCATCAGGGCACATGCCCCAGTTATGGGCTCAATCCCCAGTAGGGGGCATGCAGGAGGCAGCTGATCAATGATTCTCATCATTGATGCTTCTATCTTTCTCTCCCTCTCCCTTCCTCTCTGGAATGAATAAAATATGTTTAAATAAATAAATAAGAATTGTGGGGGAGTAATGTACCTTCAAGGTACGTTCAGGTGGTCTGATAATTAAATCTACAGGAGACAGATTAACAAGAGAAAATAACCACACTTAATTACGTATGTGTATGGGAGCCCCACATAGATAAGAGAGTCAGAGACAGAGGTTCAGGGACAGAAATTAAAATGAGGAGTTATGCCATTCTGAGATAAGGGTAAGGTAGGTGCCTTGGGGCTTCTGAGGAGGGGAAGGTGATTGCAGGACAGTTAGGACAGCAGGTATTCAGTATTTGGTAGTTTGCCCTGCCATATACTAGTAGGTAATGTCAAAAAGGTTATTTCTAAAAATCTCCTATAATAGGCAAGGCCTCTAATATAAATTCTTCTAGGTAAATAAGGAGTGGGAAGGCAACCATTTCTCTTGAGCCCAAAGGGTCTCAGTTGCCTTTAACTCAAAATAACCCACACACCACAGTAGCACGTCTTGGTCGGGTGGCTCGGTCGGTTGGAGCATCCTCCTGATGCGCTGGGGTTTGGGTTCAGTCCCTGGTGAGGGTGCATGCAAGAGTCCAGCAATGAATACATGGATGGGTGGAACAACAAGTTGGTGTCTCTCTCTCTCTCTCTCTCTCTCTCTCTCTCTCTCTCTCTTTATCTCTCCCTCTCTCTCTCTCAAATCAACAATACATTTAAGAAAATTTTAATAAAAGAAGAAAAAACGTGTCCTTATTGTAAAGCTTGTCACAGTTACTCCACAATAAAATCATGTTGCATTTTGCTTCTAGGTGGGATTGTGATATCTATTTGCTGGGAGAATCTACCTCCTTTTAGATTCTTTATTTTTACCTATAATTTATTTGACATCGACTGAGACAGTAGTTATTCAGGGCGTAACCCTGTGCTAGGCACTGCCAGGGGTATATAAAGGCCATGAGACCAGCTCTTTTACAAAGGTGCTAATTGGACTTGCCCCATTTAAAACCCCCCACAGCATTTTATTTCCTAATTCTGCTTCTCACAGTCAACTTCATTTGCCTGTTTAATGCAATTTGCTTCTCGTGATAAGATTCTATTAAGTGATTATTAAGACATTCTGAGTTACTTCAGCCAAGCACGGCTATAATCATTGCCTACCCCCTGGGGGTGATGCGAGGTGTAATTACCTCCCAGCATCCGGAACTGCAAACAGAGACGCTTCCACACAGCCGGTCCGCCAGCCCCGAGCTTGCTCCCCCAGCAGGACCCATGCAGCCTGCGTGCGTGCACACGCATCCCACACATGTGTTGGATGACAGCCAGTGTCAGACCCGTGCAAACAGACAGCATGCTGGAAGCTGGCGGTGTCTGTGACTGGAGAATTGAATTTCCCCGTTGCTGGTGGGAGTGGGGTTCTTGGGACACCGCTGGAATAAGCATTTCCAGAGGCTCCCGTGGGAGGATGAGAGGTGGTACAAGGCTTTATCCCGCGAGTTCCAAAGTCCCATTTCCCCATCCAGCCCTGAAAAGGGTGCAGCTGGGGCTTTCGCAGAGCTAGAAGCAAAGCCCACGTCCAGAGTTTTCCTTCCATGGTGGAGTTGGGTCGGATGAAGCATCAGCTGGTTAAAGTCCATTAGGCCACTGTGTGGAGCCCACCTGGCCCTGGGCCACCTGGCGGGTGCAGAGCATGCGAGACCTGCAAGCCAGGAGGGAGGCCTGCAAGCCAGGAGGGAGGCCTGCAAGCCAGGAGGGGGGCCTGCAAGCCAGGAGGGGGGCCTGCAAGCCAGGAGGGAGGCACGGGCAGCAAGAGAGAGAGCCCAGAGATCCAGCTCCCCTTGTTCAGGAGTTTAAATATCCAATCTTCCCGCTTGCAGTGGTCATGCTATGCTGGTGACTGACTTGGCCCCAGGTGTGACGGGCAGGTAAGCGTCTTCCCACGTCACCCAGACCTCACTGGGCAAGCGTCTAAACTGCCTCAGTCCAGTCCTTTCCCCCACCCATCGTCGGGGAATCGACTGGAGAGTGTTACATTGCAGCTTTCCGGCAAAGCTGTATAAAGGGCATGCCTCTACCATCTCCTCTTCCCTGCAGTCCTTCCTGTTGACAATCCCCAGGTTATTAACGGTATCATCTGCCTTGATATCAAATTCTATTCCCAAGGGTTGATTTTGTTCGTTTGTTTCTAAACCACATTACATACTAGTTCCAGCCGTACTGTTCGTAAAGCAAAGAGTAGAACCTTCCACTAAAAACGGAACGAGGTTGAGACGAACCCACCCAGCGCTACCCTCCCCCTTGCATTCTCCCTCGGGAACACTGACTGCACTCTCACTGAGCACCGAGCCCTGGGCTGGGACCGAGGGCTACCATGCCACTGCCCTCCGGGAAGTTATCATCCGTCAGCGACACAAATGGTGAGAATGATTTTTGGCAAACGTTTACATTTGCCGGCACACCAACCCACCTGGTGATAGAGAAGGGTGGGCGGCTGGGAGGGGGCACGAGGTGGAAACAGCCTCTGGGTGGGTTAAATTCGTCGCTGATTAAAGAACGTGAGGCCAGTACCGGAGGCCCGGGGGCTAGTGCTCAGTCGGCTGCAAGATCAGACGCTTGGAATTGGAAGAGGGGAGTCAGCAGGCGCGGACCACAGTGAGGAGAGACATGCGTGACCTCCCTGTAAGAAGAGACCAGGCAGAAACGCTGAAAAGAGAAGCAGGAATTCCGGTTCAATACCAGGCAGTGTTTCTGGCCATGTTAGCTGCCCCTCGGGGGGCTGGCCGCTTGGCGAGGTGGTGAGCGCTCTGTGGCTCAGAGGCATTTGAGCTAAGTCTTTGCAGACGCTTGTGGAGCGGCTGCCACGGGATGTGACTGGCCCCTGCCACGCATTTTGTCCAGGCGGAGAACTAAGGGTGGCGCTTACATTTGTAAATGTGGATTGTAGAACCCCGAGGTCCATCTCACCTCTGGACCCGGCAAGTGTAAGGCGTCTCCTGTCTGGTCCTTTCCAGGGGATTTTATTCACAGGCCAACAGCAAGAACGGGGCGTGTGTCAGTCGCCCAGACCTCCTCTCACATCAGTGCCAATGGGACATTCCTGGGGCACCCGCAAATAAAACCCACGGTCCCTGGACCATGCTTAGGGGTCCTTCCCCGGAAGGTGGTGGAGGCAAGGGGCAGGGACCGCTATGTTATCTTTACCCTAGGAAAGAAATACCCTTAAGAAAACGAAAGTGTACAGCTTTCTCTAAATGTTTTAACTTTTATTTATTTTATTTTATTGTTGACAGTATTACAGATGTATCCCATTTTCTCCCTTTTGCCCTTCTCCACCCCCCCCCCCCCATGCTATAGTCTCTGTCCATGGGTTATGCATATACTGGAATGCATATATGTTCTTTGGTTAATCTCTTCCTATCTCCCCCCCGCCCCCCCACCGTGTGCACACACACAGACTGAGATCTGTTATTCCATGCATCCGTACCTTTGGACCTGTTTGTTCATCAGTTTATTTTGTTCATTAGGTTCCATAGGTGAGATCTCATGCTACTTGTCTTTCTCTAACTGGCTTATGTTGCTTAGCATAATCGTCTCCAGGTCCCTCCATGCTGTGTCAGAGGGTAGGAGCTCCTTTTTTATAGCTGCATAGTGTTCCATGGTGTAAGTGTATCACAGCTTTATTATCCACTCATCTACTGATGGGCTGTTTCTGGATCTCAGCTATTGTAAATAATGCTGCTATGAAAGGGGTGCATATATTCTTTCTGCTGGTGTTTCGGGATTCTTAGGATATATCCCCAGCAGTGGGATCGCTAGGTCAAATGGCAGTTCTGTTTTTAATCTTTTGAGGAACCTCTATACTGCTTTTCACAGTGGCTGTATCAGTCTGCATTCCCACCAGCAGTGCACGAGGGTTCCTTTTTCTCCACATCCTCACCATCACTTGTTTGCTGATTTTTTTGATGATAGCCATTCTGACAAAGTGTGAGGTGATGTCTCATTGAGGTTTTAATTTGCATTCCTCTGATGATTAGTGACATTGAGCATCTTTTCATATGTTTATTGGCCATCTATATGTCCTCTTTGGAGAGTTGTCTATTCAGGTCCTTTGCCCATTAATATATATATATATATATATATATATATATATATATATATATATATATATGAATGATTTCAGAGTGGAAGGGAGAGGGAGAGAGAGATAGAAACATCAATGATGAGAGAGAATCATTGATTGGCTGCCTCCTGCACACCTCGCCCTGGGGATCGAACCTGCAATCTGGGTATATGCCCTGACAGGGAATGGAACCATGACCTCCTGGTTCATAGGTTGACGCTCAAACACTGAGCCACAGTAGCCAGGCTGCCCTTTTTTTAAAAAATTTTATTTATTTTATTGTTTTAAGTATTACATATAGTAGTACATATATCTCCTTTTTTCCCCCATTGACCTTCCCCCAGCCTCCCCTAACCCCTGTTGCGTGCCCTCATCCCACCCCTCACAGTGTCTTGTGTTCATTGGTTGTGTTTATTAGGCTGCCCATTTTTTAATTGGATTGTTTGTCTTCCTAGTGTTAAGTGTTGAGTTCTTTGTATATTTTGGAAATTAAACCCTTTTCAGATGTATTATTGGCGAATATGTTTTCCCATATAGTAGGTTCCCTTTTCGTTTTGTTGATGGTTTATTTTTGTTTTGTTTTTGCTGTGCAGAAGGTTTTTAGTTTGATGTATCCATTTGTTAATTTTTTCCTTTATTTTCCTTGCCCTCGGCAATGTATCAGTGAAAATTCTGCTATGTGAGATGTCTGAGGTTTTACTGCCTATGCCGTTATTTCTAAAAGAGAAATACTCTTAAAAAAACGAAAGTGTAGACATTTCTCTGATACGTTTTGTATTGTTTTTCTCCCAGTCTGGGGGGAAATAATCTTAGCTTAGAGAAATGCCATCTCCACCTGCCCGGCCTTTGCTGAGGGATTGGCAGCCCTGGGAAGGCTCTGGTCTCGGGGCAGCTGCGGGCAGGAGGAGGAGGGTCCTCTGTGACCACCACAGGTGTGAGGCGGTGGTCTCAGTAAGGAGGGCGTCCCGGAGGCGGAACAAAGGCCGAGACAACTCTGACAGCGCCCCTCTTCACGGAAGGTAGCAGATGCCGCTGCTCAGAGTGTGCGCCAAGGAACAACAGTCTTCAGGGGATGTCATAATCTCCAAGGTCATGTTTGGTTTTTATTTTTATTTTTAAATATATTTTATTGATTTTTTTATAGACAGGAAGGGTGAGGGATAGAGAGCTAGAAACATCGATGAGAGAGAAACATCGATCAGCTGCCTCCTGCACACCTCCCACTGGGGATGTGCCCACAACCAATGTACGTGCCCTTGACCGGAATCGAACCTGGGACCCTTCAGTCCGCAGGCCGACGCTCCATCCACTGAGCCAAACCGGTTTCGGCATCATGTTTGGTTTTTAAAATGTGCAGTTACATGTTTCTTCGCACAAGTCACTCTGAGCATGACAGCATGCCATGTGTGGCATTAAAAATCACACAGTCTAAGTATTTTTAACCATTTCAAGGAATCTTTCTCTCTGTCTCTCACACACCAGCTCCGGTTCTGACTTCATTCTGCTGTATGTCATCATGAATCCACATCTTGCACTGCATTATGTTCATGTCACATGTTACTGCACATTAATTTCATGACCCAAGTGCATTCCTCAAAACACAGTGCTCAACCCTGGTGGGTGCTTTCCTGGTGGCAGTTTGCATAAGCATCTGTGAGAGAGGCTATGATTCTGCCACAGGAAGCTGCTTTGGGGGATATTGATTTTTTAAAAAATTTTTAAATTTCTTTATTGATTATGGTATCACATAATTGTCCTTATCCCCCCATTCCCATCTCAAACCCCTCCCCATATATACTCCCACCCCCCTGTTGTCCGTGACCACTGGTTAGGCTTATATGCATGCATACAAGTCCTTTGGTTGATCTTTCCCCTTTTCCCCCACCCTCCCCTACCTTCCCTCTGAGGTTTGACAGTCTGATCGATGCTTCCCTGTCTGTGGGTCTGTTTTTGTTTATGCTGTTCATCAGTTTATGTTGTTCATTATTTTCCCTAGATGGTGAGATCATGTGATACAAGAAATACACTTATAAGAACCGAAAATGAGACAAGCCATAATGGTTATGCTGAGAGGCAAATGAATGAATCTGTAGTGAGTTTCTTTCTGGGCCAACAGTTCTTTTGAGTCCCAATTTCAATGTCAAACAGTTCCTTATGTGTACATGTCAGCAATGATATTTCAGTTCTGGATGGTGGACAAATGGTGGTGATGCAGGTCCGACCGTCTCTGGTTGATTTTAAGCTGTTTATTAAGAAACAAAAGGCTCAGAGAGAACCTTTGACCCTCCCCCTTTCCGGCCCTAGAGATGCAGACAGAGAGACTTGCTTGAGGAAGGAGGCCTTTGGATGCTGCCTTGACTGATATTGAATTGTGTGGTACACGAGGGCTTCGGGCAGGTGCCTGGTAGCTACACGCCCTGTGCCCATGGTTCTGAGCCTCCCAGCAGGGATTTTCCTGCCAAGTGTGTGCAGCTCTTCCTCCACCCCCTGTAAATCGCCCATTTTCACCCCTGAAATCTGATGCCCTGCACCCCACTTTCTCCTTTGTCCAAAATGTCTTCTATACTCAATGTTGCCTCACTGTCGTTGGACTTTACATGCATTTATCATCTCTATCTGAATTTCCCAGGCACATGGATTAAAGTGATTTTCTCTCTGTTAATTTGCTTATTGGCCCAGCTGGAAGAACTTAGAAGATGGGAGGAAACGTATTAATACATTTTAGTCCCCACAGCTGGGACTACCACAATACCTTTTAGAGTTCAATTGTGGCCAGGAAGCTACAAGTAGCCTCACTTTGTGTGTCTAAGCTTCCCGTTCCTGCTCCGCCTTCCCCTTCTCTTTACACCCCTGCCCTTCACCTCCTTTCTTCCTCACACACACAATCTCACACTTCCCCCTGGAGAAAGGACTAGGGCCCACGGGTGCCATGAGTGGCAGCCTGGATGGGCACATATCCTCCATCACAAAAGGGACACATACCTCTCTCCAAGCCGCTCTCCTCCCCTCTCCCCTCCTCCCCGAGGCCGTTTCACAGAGAGAATTCAGCTGGGAGTGACGAGATGGCTGCAGGCTGCACCTACCAGCAAACTGAACGCCCACGCCTCAGCAGAAAGATCGGGGAGCGCCGCGTGGGAGCTGCTAACGTTGCCCACAGAAGGGAAGTTTTGTTCTTTTGTTGAGTTTGTTTTGGATGGACAACATACATAATACACACCCACCACTCCTTCCCGGCAATCTGTGCAGGGCTTACTGGCAGTCATGGTGGCAGTTTGGAGCACCCACATATTTCTTGAACACGGGTGGGTCCAAGTGCTGGCCTTGGCCACCCAACGGATTAAGTCTGACATGAGGTAATGCACCTAAGATCTCAAAAGTCTGCCACAGTAAATAGTACTCCTATGGCTTTGCTCATATTTAATCAGTGAACGAGAGTGTTTGTTTTTGCTGAAACAGTTATGTTTCCCTATTAAAAATTAAGATCTTTGTTTTCACAAAACCCTCAAATCTCACCAAGTTATTGGAGCAATGGGGGTCCCCACCACCTGGGCCAATGTGTGTGTTGGGGGAGGGGAGGGGTGCAGGAAGGAGTGCATGCAGGGAGGAGGGGCAGGGACATCCCTACCCTCAAGGCTCCTGAGGAAAGAACTTTCCATGAAGAAGCCCGCAGGCTTATATGCATGGACACATACGTAATACCTTAATCAATAAAGAAATTAAAAAAAGAAGAAGTCTGCAGGCCCGCTCTGCCTCCTGCCTGCCAGGCTTGCGTCTCCCGCATGCTTCACAGAGTCACTCGTCCCAAGCTGTGCGAGCACCTGCCATCTCTGGGAGGGCAGCACGGCTTTGCTCAAGGTCTTACCCAGTCCCAGGCACGTCAAGTTCTCCATCATTCTTACTCGATAAGTGAGTGAGTGGTTAAATGAATGACTGCTTTCTGGGTTAAATAAATTTTTGATAGCTTAAAATGTGTTTTGGAAAACACATTTAATGTGTGTGTGTGTGTGTGTGTGTGTGTGTGTGTGTGCGCGCTTGTATATATGGGCACATGTACACAAAAAGGATCTAAAATAATCTAGCCAACATATTAAAAGTGTTAAATATCATTTATTGTTGGTCTGTATTTTATGTTTTTCATGTATTACTTTTGTTATCTGAAGAAAATTAGCTTCATTCTGAAAAGGAAACAAAACATGTAACTCTAAATAAACCAAAAACAGCATCAATCATCATCATTAGAGCAATTGCTGGGTCAAAGGAAACCTTGAGTGGGTGCTGTGTGGCAGACTTCTGAGATCTTAGGTGCATTACCTCATGTCATTCTCATGAGCGCACTATTAAGTAGGAAATGTTATTAACCTCTTTTATAGAAAGGAAATCCATTACTGGAAATGATTTATGTCCTTTAACAGTATGCATATTGCAAAGATAAACAAATGAACACAGCATGCAATGTACAACACATTTCTGGCAGTGCTGTGTAACTGACAACCAGCACTGCTGAAGGTCACCTGAAGGACAACTGCCGGCCTCATTGGGTTTGAGAGAAATAGAGAGATATCTAAGTGAGATGTCAAAGTTCCTGGCACTGTGCCTGGCTCATTGACATCATTAGTAAATGATAGTTCTCCTCGTCCACCCTCAGCCCAGTCCTCCCATGTCCTCCTCCCAGCTTTCTCAGGGACCCTTCAGGGGTGAGTGGTAACATCTCAGGCCTGACCTGCAGCATCTGGAAACACAGATAACCAGTTTGCGATCCAAGAACAGGTCTGCACTAGGTGTTCTGTAACCGTTACATCATTCAGTGAGTCTGGCCACTAACTGCCCCTCCAGTGGCAATCGTATGGACCCCATTTGCCAACACAGGGACTTTAATCAGTTTCCCTAGGGCACTTGTCCTGGCTTACTCGCCTGTCTCAACAGGAAGGGGTGGCAGCATGCATGCCATTTTCCCGTTGTTTCACTAGAAGCTTTCAAAGGGCACATACGTTCATTGTTGTGAATGTAATATAGTCCTGGATACTGATGAGTTTTTGTAATCCTATCTAATAAAGAGAGAATATGCTAATTGACCCTCACACCATCACAAAGACGATGGTGTCCACAGCCAATACGGAGGGAATATGCTAATTGACTGCCCCACCCTCAAAGATGGTGGTGCCCACAGCCACAAGATGGTGGCACCCAGTCCCCTCAGCCCTACAGCCACACAGGGCTGGCCCAAGACGCAGGCAAGCCTTGGATGGCGGCTGCCCGAGGCTCAGGTAACCAGGGCCAGCCGAGGCTTGCGCTGCCAGCAGTGGCAGCAGCAGAGGTGTGATGGGGAGTCGCCTTCCCCTGATCACCAGGTTGCCTCCCACCCTTGAGGACTCCTGACTGTGAGAGGGGGCAGCCCAGGCTGAGGGACCCCCCCCCTCCTTCAGTGCATGAATTTTCATGCACCGGGCCTCTAGTATAATAATATATTTTGGTGTTCTGAGCCAGTTTTTCAGCTGTCTGTTGTCCTTCCAGTCAACTTCACATTGGACCCATACCGAGCTTGCACTTGTATGAAAGTTCCTATTATTCATAGCTCTGGCTAGATAATGAGGAAAAAAAAGTTCTTAAAAACAAAATGCAGCTGGATTTTTAGAATGATTGAAGCATTATTATGATGTGTAAGCTTAGTTCTCAATGTCTGAGCTTCAAATGCTGATGATTTTCTGCACAGCTAATCCTGCCTAATGCTGTCTCTACATTCAATTAATAACGTGTTCTGGACGCTTACCAGTGAAGCACAGTCTGATTTTCATCCAGCAATTTGGGAAGCAGATGCTCTTGTAAAAGACCAACTATACCTCTTCCCGTCCTTATTGGATTGGGTGCCCGCCTGCAGCGGGGAAATTTGCAGACGTCTGAAGCTCAAACAGGTGCCCTGTCTTTGTTCAGACCGTCCCTAATGAGGCTTCTCACCCGAGGAGGCAGTCCACTCAGTGTCTGTGATCACAGTCAACTCCGGGGAAAACAAGGAAGCCTCCTGAGTTAAGGCGAAAAGCAGGTTTTATACTTTCTGGGTGTTTTTTCCAAGTTCTTTATAGCTTTTAAAAGTGATTATCTTTTTCATCAGGGAAGAACCACTGCAAAGGAATGCAATCCTTGTGAAGCCCAAGGGCACAGGGTATCTCTGGCCGGAAATGCAGCTCACAACACAGGCGGCCTGGGACTCTCACCGCCTGGGACAGGGAGGGAAGGAGAACAGAGCCAGGACTCCAGCGCTGCGCCTGCCCCCGGGGAGGCGGCTGCCGTTTGAACTCAAGCTTCTGCAGGTCTCCTGCCGGGAAGGAGCGGGAAGTGCTAATGGATGTAATGAACCAAGACTCCCAGGGAAGCCAGAGAGAGCAAGCAGTACCATCGCCCAGTCATTTAAAAGGAGAACAAGGAAAACACTTGGGAAGGGAAACAAGTTGGGGCCATTGGGCGGGGCCCAGGAGATGGGCAGCAGCCCCGGAATCAAGGGCTAGTAATCAGCCCTTTGCCCGGAAAGAAGTTGTTCTGTGTATGTCTAGCACGGAGACTAGAGGTGGGCGATGAACTCCCAACAGGAGTCTTGGGCCTGTTTTCGGGAGGGGCCTGGGGTGGTGAGAATAGCTTACAGGTGTAGACTGTAGTGGAGGGGGAGCACAGAGAGCCCGGCGGCTGGGACGTGTCCTCATCTCATCCTTGTCTGCTGGCATTCAGCTGGGCGCCCACTTCCACCACTGTGTATTAGTGTCCTATGGCTGCTGCCCCAGACTGAGTGGCTTCAAACAAAACACACTTATTCTCTTACAGTTCTGGACGTAATGAGTCCAAAATGGGTCTTATTTGGCTAAAATCAAGGCGTCGTCAGGGCTGGGTCCCTTCTGAAGACGGAGGGAGAATCCAGTTCCTTGTCTTTCAGCTGCGAAAAGCTGCCTCCAGACCTTGGCCCACGCTCCTTCCTCCGTCTTCAAAGTCAGCATTAGAGCATCTTCAAATCTGTCTCTGCCCCTGCCGCCCCTGCCTTTTCCCGCATCAGGACCCTGGTAATTACATTGGGCCCATCAGAATAACCCAGGATAACCTCCCCATTTAAAAAACCCTTCATCTTGGCCTGGCCGGGTAGCTTCGTTGGTTGTGGCTTTGTTCTCTGGTCAGGGCTCATACAAGAAGCAACCAATGAATATATAAATGAGTGGGACAACAAATCGATGTCTCTCTCTCTCTCTCTCTCTCTCTCTCAAACCAATACAAATAAAAATTTAAAAATAAATAAAAGCCTTAATCTCATCTGCCAAGTCCTTTTGCCATGTAAGGTAACATATTTACAGGTCCCTGGGGTATTTGAGGAGAGCCATCATTCTGCCTACCACATCCCCCACAGTCTAATCTCAGCATCCTGCGTGGCAGAAATGCCAGGCTGCCTCAGGAGAGACAGCTCAGGAGTCAGGGTGACATTGAGCCAGGGCACTGGGAGCTGGCGGTGCTCTTTACCAGTTAGATTGAGTGGCGAGCATTTCTTTACCCCACTTCTTCCCCGGGTCCCATCTGGCTCACTGTCTCCCTGGTTCCTGAGCTGCACCTGGAGCTTGGACCCCTCTGCCCACACCCATGAGTTCAGGTCCCCTGAGGCATAGTTCTTCTCTGTTATGCCTCAAGCTTGGCTCCCTACCTGGGGCTCCACACATGTAGAGTTAATAAGTTATTTCCCCCACCCACTCTTCCTCACCCACTTGCTAGAAGAAGCCCTTGAATCACCATGACAACAAGGGGCATTTGAGTCCTAGCATAGCCTGTCAGAAATTAAAATCCATTTTCCAATGAGAACAGAATTTAAAATCACGGAGAGAAATCACTGACATTGCACTATGCTCAAGGTACATTACAAGTCTGTTGGATGACTGAGAACTGACCTTCCCCTTGAACTTTATCTCCATGGCAAAAATGATACTGAACAGCAAGCATTCATCAGCCATCCCTGTCTGACTGGTAGCGTGCCAGCTACTCTGCTGAACATTTCACTGCATTGCCTAGTCCACACAGATGCCTCCATCACCACTCCTCCCTCGGAGTTCTATTATCTCAGTGGTAGCTTCAGTTCCCTTGCTATGCTGGGGAGACTCTGCACGTGCCTCTTTGCCTTAAGAAAAGAATTTACAATATTGAGCCTCAGTGGAAGGTTAATGGGAAGAGCCAGGAAATACAGAGAATGGACAAGTTGTTAAACTTGATGCAGACTGTACAGCAGGCGAGGGGAGCATCCAGTGGTGTGTGGAGTCTGGGCTCAAGATCAGACCTTCCTGCATTTTAATCTGAATTCTGTCATTTCCAACTGTGTGACTTGGACAGGTTTAACTGTAACCTCCTCAAGTCTAGCTTCCTTGTCTTTAAGTGGGAGATAAAAATAGTACATTTCCAACCCTATCTTCCTAGCCTGCCTGAAACTAGAAGCATGAGCATACCAGACACATGCTTTCCCATTCTCCTTTGCAGATAGAAATGAAGTCTGCCGGGGAAGTTGGGAATGTAGTTTCCTCGATAATAAAAGGCATGGGAGGAGCCCTGGCCACTGTGGCTCAGTTGGTTGGAGCTTCGTTAGTCCCATGCACCAGAAGGTTGCTGGTTGATTCTCGGTCAGGGCACATGCCCAGGTTGTGGGCTTGATCTCTGGTAGGGGGCGTGCCGGAGACAGCTGATCCATGTTCCACTCTCACTTCAATGTTTCTCTTTCTCTATCCCTCTCCCTTCTTCTCTCTCTAAAAATCAATTTTAGAAAAGGCAGGGGATGCGATTCCTCTTTCTGCTTTGGGTGCTGTCATGTGAGAATGCGATGTTCGGGGCTGCCATAACCATGTCACTATGACAGGAAGGCCAGAAGAAGGTGGAGGTGCTCCCCACGGCCCTGCATTGCTGACTGCCCAACTAACTCTGGGACTGCTTGCCTCTCTGCTGGGTATGGCGAATGAACTCAGAGAGTATGGAGACCTCGGCTAGAAGTCAATGATAAAGATTTATTTGAGGTTCTTAGACTTTTCAAACTGGAAACGCATCTAGGCAATACCCAGCGAAGAGAAAGACAAGCTAAGAGTTCTTAGAGTAAATAGTACATCCTTGAGAAGAATCAGTCCTGCATTCGTAGCTTCTGGATTGTTCTGAGGTCATCTCTAGATGACCGGTGGTCTGGATACATGAGCATTCTTTCCTCAGTCTTTCAGTGGCTAATCAGAGGGTTCTCTGGAGGTCTGATGTACTATATTCAGGCATTGATGCAGGATTGGAAGAGTCAAAGGTTAAGTTCCCAGGCTAGTTAAAACAAGAATAGAATTCTTTCCAATTCTGGATATTTATCTTGAAGAAATCCAAAATACTAATTTGAAAAGACATATGCACCCCTATGTTCATTGCAGCATTATTTACAATAGCCAAGATATGGAAGTAGCCTCAGTTTACATTGATAGACGAATAGATACAGAAGAAATGGATGACGGGAAACCATAAAAATCTTAGAAAAATCCATAGGCAGCAAAATATCAGACATATCTCATAGCAATATGTTTACCAATGCATCTCCTAGCACAATGGAAACTAAGGAGAAAATAAACAAATGGGACTACATCAAAATAGAAAGCTTCTGCACAGCAAAAGAAACCATCAACAAAACAATAAGACAGCCCACTGCATGGGAGAACATATTTGCCAATGTTACTTCTGATAAGGGTTTAATTTCCAAAATATATAGAGAACTCATACAACTTAACAAAAGGAAGATAAACAATCCAATCAAAAATGGGCCAAGGACCTAAATAGACACTTCTCAAAAGTGGACATACAGAAGGCCAAGAGACAAATGAAAGAAAACATGCTCAAAGTCACTATTCATCTGAGAGATGCAAATCAAAATGACAATGAGATATCACTTCACACCTGTCAGAATAGCTATCATCAACAAATCAACAAATGACAAGTGCTGGCAAGGATGGATGTAGAGAAAAAGGAACCCTCATGCACTGCTGGTGGGAATGCAGACTGGTGCAGCCACTGTGGAGAACAGTATGGAGTTTCCTCAAAAAATTAAAAATGGAACTCTCATTTGACCCAGTGATTCCACTTTTAGGAATATATTCCAAGAAATCTGAAATACCAATTAGAAATAATGTATGCACCCCTATGTTCATAGCAGCGCAATTTACAATAGCTAAGAAACAGCCTAAGTGCCCATCAGCAGATGAGTGGATTAGAAAACTGTGGTACATCTACACAATGGAATACTACACTGATATAAAAAAGAAAGAATTCTTACCATTTACAAGAGCATGGACGGACTTGGAGAGCATTATGCTAAGTGAAATAAGCCAGTCAGAGAAAGATAAGAATCACATGATCTCACTCATTTGTGGAACATAATGAACAACATAAACTGATGAACAAAAATAGATCCAGAGACATAGAAGCATTGAACAGACCATCAAACCCCAGAGGGAAGGCAGGGGAGGGTGGGTGAGGGAATGTGTGTAAAAGATCAACCAAAGAACTTTATGCATATAAGCATAACCAATGGACACAGACAATAGGTGGTGGTGGGGGTTGGGGGGTGGGCGTAGGGGAGGGGAAGGCCAGGGCTGGGATGCGGGGGCAGGCTGGGAGAGGTCAATGGGTAAAAAAGGGGACATATGTAATACTTTCAATAATAAAGACTTTAAGGAAAATAAATAACTTAATTTTAAAAAAAGAAGTGGATGAAATCTTGCCATTTGTGGCAACATGGATTGACCTAGAGGGTATTATACTAAATGAAATGAGGCAGATGGACATAGACAAATAATGTGTCTTTTCACTTATAAGTGGAATCTAAAAAACAAAATAAATAAAACAGGAACAAACTAATAGATACAGAGAACAAATAGATGGTTGCCAGATGGGAGGGGTGTTAGAGGGATGGATGAAAAGGTGAAAGGGATTAAGAAGTACAAAAAAGGTGAAAGAGGTTAAGAAGTACAAATTGGCAGTTATAAAAAGTAGTCATGGAGATATGAAGTACAGCATAGTCAATAATCTATAATAATAAAAGCCTAAGCGACCATCACAACTGAACGGATGACATAACAGGCTGCGTGGGGCGACCAGGTTGGCAGGGGGTTTAGTGAGGGCTGACCAAATGACTGAGCAGCAGGTGCGTGGGGTGACCAGGCCGGCAAGGGGGGAAGTTAGGGGCGACCAGACCTGTGTGTGTGTGGGGGCAGCTGGAGGCGACCAGGCCTGCAGGGGGGGCAGTAAGGAGCGACCAGGCTGGTGGGGGGGCAGTAAGGGGTGACCAGTCTGGTGGGGGGAGGGCAGTTGGGGGCAACCAGGCAATCATTGGGCCTAAACTGGCAGTTGGACATCCCCCGAGGGGTCCCGGATTGGAGAGTGTGCAGGCTGAACTGAGGGGACCCCCCATGCATAAATTTCATGCACTGGGCCTCTAGTCTATATATCTATATATATCTATCTATCTATCTATCTATCTATCTATCTATCTATCTATCTATCTATCTATGGCTAATATGCAAATTGTCCCCGTGGGAGTTCGACTGGGAGACCAGGAGTTCACTCGCTTGCTATGACATGTGCTGACCACCAGGGGCAGGCGGCGTGGAACAAAGGAAGGCCCCAGCCAGCAGCCAGAAGGTCCCAATCAGCCCTGATCACCAGCCAGGCCTAGGGACCCTACCCATGCACAAATTTTGTGCACTGGGCCTCTAGTATTGTAATAATCATGTATGGTGCCAGGCGGTGTTAGATTTATCAGGGGGATCACTTCATGAGGTATATAAATGTCCAATCACTATGTTACACACCTGAAACTAATATAATGTTGTATGTCAGCTGTAATTGAAATTAATTTTTTAAAAAATTAGACTCATTCCTCATGCCTCAACCTAATTCATTTTTTAAAGAAATTTAGCAACTTGACTATTGTGATCTCATTCTATTTTTTCACTCTATTCCTTAGATCAGATGATTCAGTGACTCTATGATTTAGGCCATAATAGATTTTTGCAACTTCAAGCATTCTAAAACTGATACAACTTTCTGTCTTGTGCTTAGCCCTTTGCCACTCTGCAGTACGGAAGCTGGAGGGGTAGTAGGAAGGTCCACCGTTGGCCAGGTCCTCCGTCTCGGTGCTGTCTCTTTCCGATTGTGGCACATGCAAAAGTGATAATATTTGTACAGCACGGAGCCTGGGCCAGGCCCCTTCTGGCCACATCTCCCACTGCCCCCTGGCCAAGGGACACTAACGCTCATTTTTGTTCCAGGCTCCAGTCCAGGATCCCACATTCCACTTAGTTGTCCTGTCTCTTTGGTCTCCTTCTGTGACAGCTCCTTCTGTCTTTCCTCGTCTTTCATGACCTTGACACTTTGGAAAGTACCGGTCAGTTATTTTTGTAGGATATTTCTCAGATTGGGCTTTTTGGATATTTTCTTATGGTTAGATTGATGTAATGCATTTTTATCAAGAATGTCAAGAATGTCATGTGCCCATCTCAGCCTATCATATGCGGGGGTACCGTATTTTCCAGCATATAAGACGACTTTTTAACCCAGGAAAATCTTCTATACACCCAGTCGTCTTATATGCCGGAAAATATGGTACGTGATGTCAGTATGTTTTATCACTGGTGATGTTGACCATGATCATTTGGTAGGGTGGTGGCTGCTGGGTTTTCCCACTGTAAAGTGATTGTTTTTCCCTTAGCAATTAATAAGCATCTTTGTAGAGATTCTTTGACACTAACCTCCTTTAAGTAACCTGTTCATTCTGCCCACTAACTTTAGCACCCACCTGTGGATCTTGGCTATGGTGTTCTAAAGATGATTTTTATCCTCATTCCCTCATTTATCAATTGTAATTCTTATGTAAAGAATATCTGCCCCTTCTTCCCTATTAATACTATTTATATCAGTATTGACTTGAGAATATTTCTTTTATTCTTTGAATTATAATTCAATACTATCATTATTTTGCTGCTCAAATTGTTCCAGCTCTGGCCATTGGGGACCCTTTCAGGTTAGCTCCTTTGACACACCATTGTCCTGGGGGAGGGAAGAGGTACCATTTCCTTACTTTCTGGTACCACCAAAAGGCTCCAGATTTATCCTGGATTTTTCCTGCCTTGATCCTATAATCATCCACTTTTCCAAAGGGGCCCTAGTCCCTCTTATTGGAGAAGGGTATTTAGAAAGCAAGTTCTTCATGCTAGGTGGCCTTCTATGTCATTGTAAGATAGTTGAGAATCAAAGTGTGATTCCAATTCAGAGATGAGAAGTATAGAAATTAGTGAGGTTACAGGATTGTCCAATGTTACCCAGGTCACAAGTGGCAGAAAAGTTCAAACCAGGGCACAGCCTGCACTCTGAACCTTCCACTAGCATGAATGCCTCATTCATTATAAACTAGTGACCTGGTGCACGGATTCATGCACATTGGAAGGAAATTAATTAGGAGGTGGCCGGTTGGGTGGGACTGGGTAAGAGGGGCTGGACACGCCCTGGAGCCAACCTCCCGCAGGGTCTGTGGAGTGAGCTGGGTCCCTCTGGCAGGTGGGGGTCCCTCAGCCTGGCCTGCGGGGATTGGGCGAAACCAGCTCTCCAACATCCCCCGAGGGGTCCTGGAGTGTGAGAGGGCACTCTGCAAAGTTGCTGTCGTATAGTGTGGAACGCAAATGCAAGTGTGCCCCCGCAACAACATAACCCATGGCCAAAGGTGGAATCTCATGGCCCTGTGAGGAACCGGGCTCCCTCCTCTCTGATTTTGGGGTGTGTCACCCGAGAACTCCCACTGCCAAGTCACTGCAACTCGGCAGCTCCTGTGTTGAGCATCTGCCCGCTGGTGGCCAGTGTGTGTCATAGCGACCAGTTGGACAGTTGAACACTTAGCATATTAGCCTTTTATATAGAGAGATATGAATTATTACTTCGCAGAAAAAATGCAGATGTGCCAAAGAAATGTGATTTCTGGTTGATAGAATGTCAAATAAAATAGATTCATATATCAAAACAAACTTGGTATCTAATAAATACTTTTGGATCTATTTTGTTCAATGAATCATCATTATCATTAAATAGTTCTTTGTCTCTAGTAATAAACTATACCTACTGTTCAGCTGTACTTTCCTTTCATTCTGGAACATGGTAAGGCATATGTGAAAAAAAAAAAGTGAAAAACAGAAAAATAAAAACAATGGCAGGTTCACTCTCTGGGTCCCCATGGTCTTGGCTGGAAACTTGATGGCAGAAATTGACCCTCCCTTTGCCATGTTGCTTTAGTAAGCCAGGAAACCAAGGCTTAGGGATGTGAGTGGCTCACATTGGTGAGTGGTGAGCAGAGCAGAGTTTGCATTAAGATCCCCACCTGCCTTTGACCCTTATGATCTGATCAATTACAGTTTCACGTAGGATGATGTACTCCCAGAGGCACAGCCTGGGCAGGATCACAGGAGACTTCTCTATACCTTGTGGTATTCTCTGACAGTGAGGACCAATCCACACTGCTGGGTGTTAGGTCTGATCAAATAATTGAATGGATATCCTCTCCCCTGGGAACTGACCTTTCCCTTAGACCACCTTCCATTTGCTAAGACCATTATCTCTCCCCTCCGGACTTGTCCAGGATCCTGCCCAGAGAATTCCCCGCGGAAAAAACCTGCCTAGAGTCCTTTAAAATCTCTGACTCCCCATCCCTGTGTGCTGGCACCATTTTGGGGCTTAGCCCATCGGGTCTCCAGATGACCTAATAAATTTATAGGTCATCTTACCACTTCTGGCCTCCTGCGTTCCTCCTTCAGCGAAACTAACACTGGGGAAGAGACCTAACAATTCCACCCCCTTCCTGTTATTCTGTGTCTAATCCTCAACACCAAAGCTTCCTCCTGTTTCAGGAGTGGCCAACAATCGGAGACACACATAACTAGAGAGAGAAAACCATGGTGGCTGGGCTGAGTGAGATGGATCCCGAGGTAGGAGACCTGGTTTCCAGCCCCAGTTTTGCACTAACTAGTTGATTACATCAGGCAACATCTTTCCTCTCTCTGAGCATCACTTACCTGGCATCGGGATGATAGGTTTGGACTAGATGACCTCTAAGGCCCTATACTGCTTTGTTTGAAATTCTTGGAAGCTTCACATTTTCTTCCAGAATTTCCCTACGAGGGCCTTGGGCCAGGGAGTCTCATTGGTAGAACTCTTGCGCCACCTAGTGGCCAACTCAGAGGCCTCTTTCTTTCCTAGAATGACTTCTGCTCACAGGTCTGGGCTCAACTGAAGCAAGAGAACGAAGCCGGTTCAGCCTTTCCTTTGCTGGAGTGCGGCAAACTGCCAGATCTGGGAGAAGCACATGTTTAACTCACGTCCTAGAAAGATATTTTCTGTGAACACACTGCCACGTGCCATGGCAAAGGCCGTGGTGTGGTGGGCATGTGGTTACAAAGCGAGGCTCCCAATGTCAGGAACACCCAGCGAGGTGCCCAGATGAATGCAATCAGGAGGAGGTGTGTTTGGGTTACTCCCTGCGTGCTAATCTGTTACCTGCTGGTCCTTAATGCTTTCAGCTGCTCCCCAGTTAACACTCATTAAGCATGCATGCAATGCCCCCCTCCTGGGCCATCCCTGCTGTCAGACCCTCCTCCAGACGTCTGAAGCAGAAAGAGGAGGGGGGACCCCTTGGGCCTCCTGCTGACCCTGGATCAGTCCTTCATCATTTGGAACATCCTCCTGGGTTTTCCTTCCCCTGAAATCCCCTTCTCCGTAAAGACCACTTCTGAAGCCTGCCTGACCACCCCACCCTTCCCCTCCGTGTGAATCCCCGAGTCATTCTGGAGCTGTGGTACATTTTCCCACGCTTCCTGGCATTTGCCAACTGTTGACACTGATCCCAGAATGACAGCCCCTACTTGCTTGTTCATCACCTGCTCTTGATGACTGCTGTTTTCCTGGAGCAGGAAGTTCCCTGACTGTGCTTTTATTTTCTCTATCCTGGGGAGGCAAGTACAGACAGCATTATTGGAGCCCATTGTACAGGCACGAAAAACAAGGTAAAAAACAGGTGAGGTGACTCTCCCCAGTAGAATGAAGGATTTCTGACCCCCTGTTCAATTATGGAATGTTTCAGAATTTATTTTTTATGATCTCAGTGAGGGGCCATTGGTTAGTTACTTTTCACCACAGACACTATTGGAAACTATCAATTGCCTGTGCCTTAAATAGCTGTCTTCACCCCCGCCTCCGCCAGGCAAGACAATAGAGTCAGGGGTTGGAGAGCATGGGCTGGGAAGCAGACAGCATGGGTTCTTTTGCCACAGGGCCACCACCAAGGTGAGGCGCCAGGAAACCCCAACCACGGAGGCTTTCATTTCCTCGTCTGTGAAAGGAAGGGACTGGATAGGTTCTTTGCCTTCCAACACTCCTTGTGTGTAAGGAAAGGGCATTTCTGACTTGTGAGTTTCAATACTGATAACACCGATCTACCCACAAAAACGATTCAGTGAGGATATCTTTGCTTAGTAATTATGTATCATATACCTGGCCAGTCAGATCATTTAGGTGGGTTTATTAATTTAATGATTTTTAATCTCTCTCTCTCTCTCTCTCTCTCTCTCTCTCTCTCTCTCTCTCTCTCTCTCTCTCTTTCTCTCTCTCTCCTTTTCTTCTTTCTCTGAGTGACCTGGCCTGTTCTTTGGCACAGAACTTCATTCCCAGGTTACAATCCCTTTAGGGCATGATGACAGCTAGGTTTAACCTTGAGTGCCCTTCACACCAGTGAGCATTGGCTGGCAGGAGCTCTGTGGTAAGGTTTCTGAGCCATGTCCTAAGGCTCCACAGGAGAGTGATGGATGAGCCATGTCTGCCGTGGGCACGGGCTGGGTACATGTGGAAGCGCAGGGCGGTATCTATGACGCAGCGAAGCATTGGCGAGGGGTCAGGGAAACCCTGCCACGCTTAAGGCCCAGGGCGGTGTACAGGCAGAGACAGGTGGGAATCCAGGCCTCCTCCCTTAGAGTTCCGCTGCCTCCCACCACGTCTTCCTCTTGGGTGTCATGGGGATCGGGTGCTTAGAAGGTGCTGTTTGATGATGACGTTGATAGGATTAATGGCACGGAGGCAGCAGGCTCTCTGCCGCTCTCCCTGAGAAACCGTGCACCCCCCACAGATGTGTTTCTTCCTTCCTGTGGGACAGAAAGCCTCAGCACTCACAGGGGCTTGACCC
This sequence comes from Eptesicus fuscus, assembly GCF_027574615.1. Classification (NCBI taxonomy): domain Eukaryota; kingdom Metazoa; phylum Chordata; class Mammalia; order Chiroptera; family Vespertilionidae; genus Eptesicus; species Eptesicus fuscus. The sequence continues at coordinate 62,495,169 of NC_072481.1, forward strand.
GGCGACTTTAATGAATGCTCTAAAGGCTCATGCCCCCACTACAAGGTGCCTTTCTCCTCCCGGCCCGTTCCAGGACTGACTTCTAAAGGTCATGGCTGCGCACTGACCGGTGCCCCAGGCTGCAGGTGGGAGGCCCAGGCTGCAGGTGGGAGGCCCAGGAGCGGGTAGGGCGAGGCCAGCCTGCTCGGCTCCACAGGAGCGTCTGCACGGACAGTGGGGGCTTGTTCCTCCGCCTTCCGCGTGGCAAAGGCACGGTCGCTGCGTGGAGGCCCCCGCCCAGGTGGGCTCGCTGTTCTGTGAAGGAACGTTCCGCGTTCCCCGGCTGGCAGCGAGTGCCGTCCATCAGCCGCCCCTGACTGCACACCCAGGGCCCTGGCGGCTTTCTCACGGGCGCCCCGGAGTGTGCCCCGAGCAGATGCCTGGGCTGCGGTTCCCACCGAGCAGGCGAGCAGGTGAGCAGGCGTGCCTGCGGGGCTCCATCCATCGGTCTCTCTCCTTCATCTGGAGGCAGCGCAGCGGCGCGGTGTGCGCAGGGGGCCCTTCCCCAGGCTCAGGAGGGGACCGCGGCTGGTGGAGCAGGCGGCCTGGGCCCTGGGCCTGGGAGACCTGGCACCCACCCATGGCCCTGGAGCCTGAATGCCCTTCTGTCCGCAGTGAAATAAAATCTACTCTTTAAAAAAGCATCCACGGTGCCAACATCCTGGTAAAAGGAGAGCAGTTGATATGCTGCTGGGGAGGAATTCCTCAAGCTCCGTGGGCCGTGACCCCGCTCCAGGTAGGCCTGGGCCTGGCTTAGCGTGAGGGGCTTCCCCAACACACTCGCCTCCCTCGGCAGGGGGTGGTTCCTGGGACTACCCGTCTGTCCCCAGGGGTTCCACACCTTGCAGGAGAGGAGGAAACACGCCGTTGTTCAGGCTAAGCTGAGTCCCAGCTAGTCGAGCCATCCTAGCCCTTGGGACGGGATCAGGACATTTTTATAAGCATTCCTGACCCAAGGCATCTTTCCAGGTTTCTGTATCCACTGTCCCTATTTCGTGTTCAGATTCACATACATTTCTCCGCATCCTACATAATAAAAAGGTAATATGTAAATTACCATCACTCCACTACGCCCATGATTGGGCCAGCGGGAGGCGCAGGGGGCGGGACTCGGGGTGGCCGGGGTGGTGATTGGGCTGGCAGGATGCTCAGTGTCTGCGCCATGGCTGTGCTGTGGCACAGAAGGGGCCTCTGGGGCAGCGAGCTGGGGCATTTGGAGGCCCTGGCTGACGACGTGGCGCAGGCAGGGGGGCAGGCGGGCGGTGTGGCTCCTGGGGGAGGAGTCGGCGGCAGTTGGGCCACAGGAGCGCGGGTTTCCGCGCAGCCCTGGCCGGCCGAGGGAGGGCTCATGAGGGAGATGGAAGGCAGAGGAGGCGGCGGCGGCCCGAGCCTTCCTGGGCAGGAGGCGAAGGCAAGACCCCGGCCTGGGCTCCGGCTGCCGGAGGACCACGCCCCCGCCCCGCCTTACTCTAGGGGCCCAGGGACTTTGGAGCTGCTGGCCACACCGGGTCCCGACCAGCAGACAGACAGCCTACACGTGCATGATTTAATCATGCACTGGGCCTCTACTTTTATTATAAGATTATTATAAGAAAAGGCTGCTCCTGTGTACAAACACACTCCCTGCCACCCTCAGCAGGAAGCGTCCTTAGACAATAAGTGAGCAAAGATGTAGTGAGTATCCAGTATGTTCCAGGCACTGTGCCAGGCTCAGGGTCCCCCATGGGTCCTCCAGAGGCTTTCATACATGCAAAACCACCACCACAACACAGTACAAAATGCTGCAGGCGCCATGTGGAAGGACGTATTGGGTTCAGGGGAGGGGCACAAAGTAGGAACCATTATTTCCTCCCGAGGGGAGGCGTTGAAGGAGGCAGGGGAGCTTCCTACTGCCTGGAGTTGTTTGGGGAATAAAAGTGGCAACATGGAGCTCCTCCGTATGCCCTTAGATCTGCCTGCCAGGTTTCGGTCCGGGTGGTCACGGGCTGTCTGTCTGCCCTGTCTGGTGGGGACCAGCGTCTGGGGCATGGACCCAGTTCTCCACGCCCCCAGGAGACGGTCAGGACAAGAGGATCCTCATTTCCCACAGTGGGAGCTCCGTTTATCCATCAGAGAGGACAGCCGTCCAGAGAGAGGCCACTCCTTCTCTGACACAACCTTGCCCAGGAAATCCCTAACCGAGTTTTCTTTTCATTAAGAGCTATGTTTATCTAAGAAATACTCCAAGTTGGGGGAGAAAATCCTTTATAATAAAGAGCTAATATGCTAATTAGACCGAACAGCCCAGTGACTTTCCGGACGACCTCTGGACGAAGCCAGGGCTGTGAGGGCCGGCGGAGGCTTAGCGGGGCTGCAAGGGCCGAGTCCCTTGCACGAATTTCGTGCACCGGGCCTCTAGTAAGTAAATAAAAGAAACAGACAAAACATCCCACCCACGGCCAGAGACCTGGACATTGCCCAGGGAATCGGGATAGCGAGCCACAAACTTGTGATATCTGCGGGGCGGCTCAGGACACTTCCAGTGCATACTTCCGGCCCGCCCCACCACACCAGCATGATGGTTTGGGTTCTCCCAGCACCCACGTTCATGATCCGGGGTATTATAGCTCTTACTGATTGCATCCGTCTGTCCCTGTGCCCTATCCAGTAGAATCACTGTCATAGTTACATTATGTAGCATGTACATTACCATGGAAACGCTGTCTACATCATAGACAATAACTCTCCGCTAAGATCCAAAGGCGGCTCCTTCCTTCCCTTGCCAAGGTCTCTGCTCAGGGTGGATACAGAGAAACTGAATTCTAACATGAACTAAGCCAATGGCTAAGAGTTCAGGGAGCACGCTTTCCCTTTTGCCATTTGTCATTTTGTTTCACTTACTTTTCCTCTCGCTGGGTTTCTCTGCTCTCTGCAGGCTTTGGGAAGCCACACGTCTCTTCGTACCCTCTCCAAAAGTGCTTAGAATTTACAAGCCTTGCACTTTGGAGAAACTCCATGCCCTTCGGAGGCGCCTCTGAGTCAGTCTCGGCTGACGGCTCTCAGGCGCATTATTGTGCCCAGCTGGCCCCCGCTCTAGGTCCCAGGAGCCGCAGCAAGGAGCTGCCAGCATGTTTACCGCTCCGAGCCCCGGTAAAATTCCTCTGGCCTGCCCCAGGCAGCAGCCAGAAGGAGGCAGCGCTTTGTCCACGATGCCCCATGCAGATCCCCACCAGGTGCCATCCGCAGGGCATGACAAGAGGAACTCAGGTGGCTGCACCTGAGTGGCAGCCAGGCAGAGCCAGGAGCAAACCTCCCTTTTGCTTTTACTGATTGAAAACCATGCTCCTGGCTGCCGGCTGCCATTAAGAGATAATTCCTGGGTTTAAAAGCAATAGCCTACCCATTGCCACAGGCTACTTTTAAGACGTGCTTTTTGTTCTCAAGGAAGTTGCACTCACTACCCAGTAACAGTCCTGGAGGGAGTGTGGAAGGGAGGACTAAGGGAGGGAAGCATTCATTCTGGGGAGGGGAGCTTCTGCTAAGTTGCAGGGTCACTTCCAGCTGTAACTTTCTGAGCAAATAAAACAGTGAGCAGGTGGGACCCCCCCCCCCCCCCCGCCCCCCCCCCCCCCTGCGCAGGGGTTGCTTTGCACTTCGGGGCTGTAGGGCCCCCTGGACCGCAGCTCAGAGCCTCCGTGGGCCAGGCCTCCTCGGGCACTCTGCTGGCAGCTCTGAAACTCAAGGCTTGCCCCAGATACACAGTAGCTCCCGTGCCCAATGTTCAGCTTCAGGCTGTGTCACTCACTGTGTGGAATCATAACCTATTCAGAAGAGAGGCCTTGTACCCACATGCCTTCAGTAGGCACCTACTCGGTACCCTCTCCCACCCCCATAGGGCAGACAAGCTCTAGGCACTAAAAATCCAGCACAGCGGTTGTCATCACAGGGCTAACGTCCTTTGGAATGAGACAGACAGTAAACAAAGAAGCACAGTAACACATAGGATGGCACCTGGTAGTGGTGGTGCCATGAACAGCAGAAAGCAGGTGGGTGGATCCGAGCTGCTCTGGTTTGAGGCCGGGGGTGGGGTGGGGGGGTGGGGTTGGAAAGGGAAGGTCTCGCATGGGCTGCTATTGAGCAGGGTCCTGAAGGGAGAGCGTTCAGAGGGAACAGCAGGCGCTTAGAGGGACGAATCTGGCCAAGAGCACCGTGGACGCGGAGCACAGCTGCTATTGTGAAGTGCTTCCCGCGTGTGCACCGAGCAGGCTGCACACGCTGTGTGGTCCGTGCACACAGAGTCTCCTTTCATTGTCACAACAGCCCCGCGACACAGGTGCGGTTGTTCTCCCATTCTACAGACGATGAAACAGAGGCCGAAGGATGACCCAGTTGTTCTCAGAGCGCATAGTCAGGACACGGCCGAGCTGAGGCTGAGCCTGCGTCCAGTCTGATTCCACACCGCCCAGCCCCTGACTCTAAGATCAGGGGCGCGGTGCTGCCGTATCCGAGAGCGCCCAGCCAGGCTTTGAGCGGAGGGCAGAACGTGGCCAGCTGCCCGCTGCCTGGGAGGTGCGTGCTCACTGAGCAAATTGCTTTCTTGGACCTTGTTTTCTCTTTCTTACTTGGAAACATGGTCCCACCAAACTAAGCAGCTTCCCAGGTGGCTTCCCGGTCTGCGCTGCTTCACTGTGTCACGAAGTCACCGTGGTCGCTGCCAGGATGCCCACGGATGCCACTCTGGGGCGCAGCTTTACTGCGGGCTTCCTGCTGGTGCCCAAACGCTGCCCAGCTCTTCCCAGGCCCTGGAATCTGGGACTCACCGTTGATGGGCTTCTGCATGCGTGTGTTGGCCACGAGACCAGAAATGACTCTCAAAGGAGCGCCGTCCCGGGGAATGCCCGGCCCAGCAGGGCCCCACGGACGCAGTGCAGTGTGGCAGGAAGAACAGCCACTGGGAATCAGTAAGTTTGCAGTTTTGCAGAGTCAGACGGAAAGGAAAAAAAAAAAGTCTGCGTGATCCTGAGGGGATAAATGAGGAATCCTCCGAGCCCGAGCCCGAGCCCGAGTCCTCATCTGAAAGTGGAATAACCGTGCCAACGCCTCTCCACCTCGTCAGCAGCGGTGACCGTCCCCGGGAGAAGCCGCTCCCCCTGAGGGCGCCCCTGCCTTCTCCCCCAGGAGGGTCGGAGCCCAGGTCCTGCCCTCGATGCTCACTATTCGTGTTCACACAGGAGCTGTGGGTGCTGCGGGCTCGACTGTCTCCCGGAGGGAGAGCAGGGTCACCGAGGGTGTGGCTTGAGGAAGAAGCAGCCTGGAAAGTACCCTGAGTCAAGAGGAGGAGGAAGTCATCTCAATGAACACAGTTTGGATTTAGAAAACCCCCAGTGACCTAATATACAAACGTAGGTATGGGTGGCAGTGGGTGTGATTCGTGGCTAAGGTATGGATGCTGAGCCAGTCCTGCTGAGTTCAGATTGTGGCTCTGCCGCTTACTTGCTATGCTACCGTAAGGGACTTAACTGACCGTTCTGTACCTTTATTTCACCCTTTGGATAATAATAGCACTTACCCCAGGGTTATTGTGAGATTTAATAAGTAAATGTGCATGCACACACACACACACACACACACACACACACACGCCACACAAACAGCAACATGTAAGTGTGGGCTATTGTTATAGGGAAAGGACCAGGTAAGTGTTGGTGCTTGATACCGGTGTCTAAAAACAAATGAAAGGGAAGAGGAAAACAGAACAAAACAAGACAAACTCAAGGGTCTTCCAGCTGAAACCACTCGGTTTACGGGAAAACAGTTCCCAGCGATGAGAAACAGGTTTCTGCTGGAAAAGCAACCCGAACTGTGCCCAGGAGAAGTGGCGCCACCGTGGCCAAGACACGCCGGCTGGACGCCTGGCGGGCAGAGGAGCCGCTGGCCTCTCCAGCCATGGGAGCGGGAGGAACGCGAAGGGCAGGAGGCATCGTCCTTCCTTAATTGCCGAGGGCTGCAGTGATCGGTGGCTCCCTGACGTGTGCCTCCCGCCTTTCACTTGGAGAGTGAGCAGTGAATGGGAGGGCAGGGCCTTAGAAACCGTAAAAGGCATTGGGGCTGCAGCGGGAGGGGAGGCCCCGGGCGGCCTCTAAGGAAGAGAACACCAGGAGGGCTCCTTTCATCACAGGAGAGAGGAGCGATCCTAACTCCACAGCAGCTGGCCTCCCCGTGGCTTTTCAAAATATCGCCCTTTGGATCTGGTTGTCCCCCTGCTCTTGGACTCTGTTGAACGATGCCAGGCTTCATCCATATTTATGTTCCTCTCAGCAGGGAGTGCAGTCCTGCCAGGCAGAGGCCAGGGGCCAGGCTCGGCGGGTCTCCCTGAGCTCGCTGAGATGTGCAGCAGGAAGGGCTGCGGAGAGGAGGCCCCGAAGGTCCCCCACCCGGGCCAGGCTCGGGGCACAGGCCAGTGGCTTCTCTAATTCTTCAAGGCTAACCTCGGGGTGACACACACTCTCCTTTGCTCTGCTCTGGACCCCCCTGAGGAGGAGCTTGAAACCGAGCCCATCCCGTCTTCTCTGAGGAGGCAGCGTGTTTCAGAGGATCTTGCACAGACCTGGACCCACCCTTCTTCCCAGCGGGTCCTGCCAAACGGAAGTGTGAAGTGCCTGGAGCGATGCCTCGCCCACAGAAAGCCCTCCACGAGGGTTACTGTTCTCCTCGCGTTGTCATCGCTGACCACCGGCAGACAGAGGTCGCGGGATCTGGGGGACTCTGTCCCTTCGTGTTCCACACTGGGCTCCCTGACAGCCATCGCTATTCAAGTCCTCACAGGACGAGCCGCAGCATCTTGGAGTGTGACTCACACCTCCATCCTTCCTATTTCCCCACCTTCATCTTCGATCCACCTAAGTGGGTAACACCTCCTCCCGTTCTTTGCCGCCCCCAGTGTGAGGAGGCGGCTGGGCCTAGGCCTCTGGGGGGTGGGGGGTTGGTGGGTGGTGAAGGTTAGCCCATCGGCAGTCTTAGTACTAGGTGATCAAGACATAGACGGACCAGCTGCATCCAAAGCGTTAGAAATGAATATTAAAGGATTAATCACCACAGACTCAGCAAGTGACGACCTGCTCCGCAGTCCTTTTCTTGGCCACGATTTCTCGCCTCGGGAAAATGAGCAGGATGAGGGTCTTGGGGTAGGATAACCAACCCCAAACACCGTCAACGCTGCCGGCTGACCTGTCACCCCAGCTTATCCTCGTGACCTCAAGGGAACCGGACACACAGCTCGTGCTCCCCAGGCTGTTGGTTGCGCCGAGGTGCAAGTGACTTCTTCACAGTGAAGAGAGGCCCCCTTCCCAGGTCAACATCCGCAGCGAGTTGGGGCACACCGGGCTGGCTCCATCCTCCCTTTCAGACAATAGGCCATTCAGTCTTGGGGAGAGGAGTGAGTCAGCCTCCCCAGGGCCGTTCCAGCAGCCCAGCCGGCTGCCAGCCGGCGGCCCACTTCAAACAGCCAATTAGTAGGAGCACCGCAAGCTGACTCGAGCAAACGCAGGCCCCTCGGTCCGTGCAGGCGCGAGAAGGGCACGTCTGTCTGCATGAAAATGAAGCTGTCTCACCTTCCGAGGCGTTGTTCCACTCAGAGGAGCAAGCCTGATGTCCCTCCAACCTTGGCTCCCCTCGACTTGCCCGATGAAGAATGATGTGAAGGCACGGGGCTCGTCTGCTAAGGGGGATGAACCTGAGCTGCGTGAAAGACGTGGTGCTGCTTTTGCAAAGCACATCAGTCAACCTGTCTCCTAAGCAAAACAGAATTTCGCTCGCAGGCAAAGCCAGTAATTATTTCAAGTAACAATTGTGTTAGAGGTAGAAGGTAACCAGGAATGAAGATGCTGGGTCCAGACCAGTGATTGACCACATATGCCTTCCCTCCCTGTTCTGGCTAAGGTGGCACAGGAACGCGTCGTGAAGCAGCTGGGGGATGGCAGCGGCCCCCCTCTGCCCACTGTGGACTGAAGCAGAATTCACCACAGCCCTGAGCCCACCCAGACGTGACAGGCCAGCAGGGCCCGGTGCACCCTGGGTCCGGGACTGCCCCGGGTGCACAGTGACCCTTGCAGAAAATGGAAAACTACGAGGTTATCTGGTAGTTAGTGAAACGATAATTTAGAGATATTTTTGGCTCTATTGCTGAAATGAAATAAGGAAACTCCAGGGACCTGGAGTATTTTTATTCAACATCTTCATTTTCTTATTTTAAATATATGTGTTCCTGCCCTGCCGGCGTGGCTCAGTGGTTGAGCGTTGACCTATGAACCAGGAGGTCACGGTTCGATTCCCGGTCAGAGCACAGGTCTGGGTTGCAGGCTCGATCCCCAGTGGGGGGCATGCAGGAGGCAGCCGATCAATGATTCTATCTCATCATTGATGTCTCTTTCTCTCTCTCCCTCTCCCTTCCTCTCTGAAATCAATACAAAAATATGTATTTCTAGAATGGGAGGAAAGAAAAGAGAGGGGTGGGAGATAGAGCGAGAGCAAGGAACCCCTTGTTCTGGGAGGACTTTGACCAAACTGGGTTAATGTGGCAGAAAAGGGGGAGGCAGCCAATAGGACTTTTGCACATACAGCACATTTGAAGTTTCTGCTTTGATTAGTGCCGGTCTGTGTTGCCTGAAAAGTCTATCCCTAAAGCAAAAACTGACTTCAAGGAGTAATTGACAAATTCGTGATCAGAGTGGGAGATTTAGCACATTTTTCTTAGTAATGGATAGATCAAACAGCCATAATATGCAGTAAAGTTATAAAGGTTTTGAACAACATGATCAACAAGTTTGATGCACAAGACTTATATAGAACTCTGCACTCAATCATTGGTGAATACACAGTTTCCAAAAATCACATTACATTTATGAAAACCGATGATACATTAGGTATGGCACAAAGCAAATAAACATATCAACAAATGTCAAAAATATCTATACTAATAAAAGGGTAATATGCTAATTAGAACGGGTCGACTGGCCATCTTTCAGGCATCCGACTTCCTTCCAGACAAAGCCATGGTGGTGGGGGCTGAGGCAGAGGCAGTTAGGGGCAATCAGGCCAGCAAGGGAGGGCAGTTGGGGGCGAGATCAGGCCAGCAGGGGAGGGCAGTTGGGGGCAAGATCAAGCCGGCAGGGGAGAGCAGTTAGGGGTGATCAGGCAGGCAGGCAGAGGCAGTTAGGGGCGATCAGGCAGGCAGGCAGGCGAGTGGTTAGGAGCTAGTTGTCCCAGATTGTGAGAGGGATGTCTGACTGCCAGTTTAGGCCTGATCCCACATCCCCCGAGGGGTCCCAGATTGGAGAGGGTGCAGGCTAGGCTGAGGAACCCCCCTCTGTGTACGAATTTCATGCACCAGGCCTCTAGTGCAGGGGTCCTCAAACTTTTTAAACAGGGAGCCAGTTCACTGTCCCTCAGACCGTTGGAGGGCCGGACTATAGTTTAAAAAAAAACTATGAACAAATTCCTATGCACACTGCACATATCTTATTTTGAAGTAAAAATACAAAATGGCAAAAACACCCGCATGTGGCCCGCGGGCCGTAGTTTGAGGACGCCTGCTCTAGTGTGTCATAAGACTGCATACAATTAAGTTAGAAATCAGTGAAAAAGATAAGTTAGAACCTCCATACATCCTGAAATTTAAAAGCACATCACTTAAAAATCCAGAGACAGGAAGCTTGTAGTTGCCAGAGGCTGGAAGGAGAGAGGGTTGTGGAATAACTGCTTAATGGGTAGGAGTTTCCTTTTGGGGTGATGAAAATGAGTTGGAACTAGATGGAGGTAGTGGCTGCACAATAAATTATACACTTCGATATGCTTAACTTCGTGTATGTGCATGTCACCTCAGTTTAAAAAGGTGCTCCTATCTTTGTGTATAAATCCTAATCTGTGGACACATGGGTATGTGGTTTGTGAAACTTTTTCAAGCTATACACTATGACCTAGGCACATTTCTATATCATATATGTGTATGTGCTTTCTATATTATGCCTCAATAGTTTAAAATTAAAACACATTACTTAACTCATAGGTCAACAAGAAAAATCATACTGTAAAGTATAAAAAACAAGAACTACATGACACTACACTCAAAATTTATGATGTGCAGTGAATTCATTCAGATATCAGCCATGATAGGGGATGATGACTTTCCAAGGTGCACGTGAAAATAAATGTACAGCTTTAAATGTTTATTTTTGGGGGCGGGAGGAGGCTTAAAACTAATAAGCCAAGCATGAAACACAAGAAGGTGGAAATAAGAATATCTTCAAATAAAGTAAAAAGGAGAAAATAATCTTAAAATAATGAAACAGATAATAGATACAATAAAGATGATCAACAAAATTAAAAATTGGTTTTTTGAAGAGACTAATCCCTGGAAAGATTGAATAAGGAAATTACACACACACACACACACACACACACACACACACACACACATACACACACACACACACACATATATATATATATATATATATATATATATATATATATATCCCTGGCCAGTGTGGCTCAGTGGTTGAGCATCAGCCCTTGCACCGAAGGGTCATGGGTTTGATTCCCAGTCAAGGACACATTCCTGGGTTGCCGGTTCATTCCCCAGTCCCAATCAGGGCATGTCGGGGAGGCAACCAATTGATGTGTCTCTCTCACATCAATGTTTCCTCTCTCTCCCCTCCCCCTCCCTTCCACTCTCTCTAAAAATCAATGGAAGAGATATCCTTTGGTGAGGAGTAACAAAAAAATTAAAAATAAATAAGTAAATAAAACATATATATATATATATATATATATATATATAGATATAGAGAGAGAGAGAGAGAGAGAGAGAGAGAGAAGGTGCAAATAGTATTAAGAACAAAGGAGAAAAATATACAAATATCAAAAAGATAATAGAAATATAAGATGCAAAACCTATGCTGGTAAGTTTGAAAATGTGCATTTTAAATGGAAATATTCCTAAAAAATATAAATTACCAAAACTGACTAAAAAAGAAATGGAACATAATCAGCATAAAAAGAAATCTTCCCACAAAAGACATCCAAAGCTTTGAGACATTTCAATTATAGCTGCAGATTCTAACCAGTGCATTAAATAAGCAGAATTCATGGCTATACTACATTTTTGTCTTCTACGGTCCCTTTAAGTCTCCTCGGTAAAGGTAATCCCTACCCTGGCACTGGATGAAAACTCAGGCAAGCCCTTGATTTTATGGTTATTACAGAGTAATAAAAATACCTGTACTTACTTTTAGACATAAACCCCGACTCAAATTAGTAACTTAAAATAATAAGCTAGGCTTTCAATGTAAGAGTTGAGACCTCTCCCCCTTCTCTCCCCCACCAGGGCTGTGCAGGCTGGCCACCTCTTTTCCTCTCCCGCCTTCTCAACCACCTTCTCCCGCCCTCCCTCTATCAATCAGGGTCCAAGCGGGAGACAGAAGACACAGCAGTTATCCGAGGACAAATTTAACTTAAAGAATTATTAACTAAATGCCAAGTTACTAACCAGGGTACTGAGGAGACAGGAAGAGAATTATAAAGTACTAGCGTTCCCGTTGCAGGAAAAATCCTGCAATAGGATTTCATGCTGCACTCTACCCCGCCTCCGTTCCTCCCTTGTCGCCCGCCCCGCCTTCTCCTCCAGCCCGCCTGCTTTTCCCTTCGCCCCCAGCCCTAACTTCGCTCCTCCCTTCTCCTCCCCCCCCGCCCCCCCCCCGCTTGCTTGCTTCTTCCAAGCTTTACTCCCTTCTGCAGCTCTTGGCTTCTTTCTACGCTGTCTTGATATGCAAATTAGCCGCCATCTTTGTTGGGGTAATTTGCATACTCGTCCTGATTGGTTGGTGGGCGTGGCTTGGCTGGTGGGCGTGGCTCAGGTGTAGCGAAGGTGCGGTCAATTTGCATATTTGTCTATTATTAGATTAGATTTTCAACGTAGCAATTTCAAGAAGCAGCTACCACCCGCAGGGCCGAGGGAATAAAAGGAAGAGGTTTAAGTTTCTAACACTTCAGAGCTGAGACCAGGGATCCTGTCGCTGAGGAGGAAGTGGTGCCTGGCGGGTGCTGGTGTCTCTGAGCTCAGAGAAACGAGCCTGGGAGGTGGGAGCCACACTCTGGAAAGGGGGTGCGGGCCGGCATGCAGTGCTGCCTCGGGATGCAGGCGTGGATGTGCGGAGTCTGTGCCTGCACGTTTTGTAGAAACTGCACGTGGGATTGGCTGCTGCTCTGGAAGGAACTGCCACTGACGGAGTGAAGAAATGATGCGGCAGCGGCCCTCACAGGGACCGCCAGCGGACAAGCCCTCCAAGGAGAGAAGCAGGGTGGAGTACATCCCTCTGCTCCTCCAGCCGCCCAGTCCCCCTTTAGCATCCTGATCAGCAGAGTCCAATGGGGAACAGCCGCCAGAGCAGAAACGCGGTCTGCGGGGGTGTGGCCCTAGCATCACAGACAGAGAATAAAAGGGCAGGTTTGGGCTGAAAGACAGTAACTTCGTGGCTGGCACAGCCCCATTCGCTCACTGTTGTTTCTGCTCCAGGTTTGGGAGATGGGATGGCAGGGAGACAGAAAGCCCTTACTGAACTGCTGCTGTTTATTTTTAGGGTGCTTTCTCTCTCAGGACCAGCTGAAGCTGACTCTTTCTCTCAGGAGTGCTTTCCTGCAAATCTATGCTCCTACCCATCGCTGCTGATTTCCTCTGACCTGAATGAATGCACTGTATTCTGGAAGTTGCTTATTAACCCCCATTTAGAACCAAAGAAGCAGCCTCCACCTCCAGCTTCCCTGTAATGAAATCTGTTCACCTCCCCACTGACCCGACTCTATGTGATACGATCTAAGATGACCCCAGGCCAGCTCTTCTGTGCATTTCTAGCTGTAGAGGAGACAAGGAAACACTCATGCATTCTTTGCCCAGACAAATTTGGGGAAGCAAGCTGATTCAAGCCCAGCAGCACCCTTCTTTTTCTCCATCCCCTAAGGAGCTAGCCAGCCTGTTCTTGCCTTCTGTGTTCTAGATGAGAGCCAGACACAAGTCCACTGGACCTGCCTAGCAGCAGAGAATACATACGGGGTTCTCTGAGAGGAAGTACTAAATCCTATCTTGCTCAGTTCACGTGAGCCAGTAACACTTCCCCCAAAAAAATCTTGAAAAATTTCCATCAAACTCCACTGCTCTCAAGCCATTACATTACAAGAGGAGTTGACAATGCCCAGGATGAATTCCTGGGTATTTCCTTTGAAAAGGCTGTCTTGGCCTACCATCCCACTTTGGAAGTTCATATCTCTTAAATCTTAGTGCTTCAAATGAAACTTAATGGAACATCTTCTTGCACCAATCTTAAATTCTTCCAATTCAACCTATGAGATTAGTGTAGCATGGGTCCTAAAATTAAATTTAAACGACTAGGAAGGAAAGTTCTAGGCCAATTTTATTCATAACCAAAGTTGCAAAAACAAACTATTCAAAACAAACTATTATCAGCCAAATCCAGGAGAATATGAAAAAGATAATCAATCACACTAAATTGGGTTTATCCCAGGAATGAAAAAATGCATTAACATTACACAGACCATTAATGTAATTCTTTACATTAACACATTAGAGAAGGCAGACCATTTGACTATCTCAATAGATGCAGAAAAAGCATTTGAGAAAAGCAAATTAGTTTGTAACAGAAACTCTGAAAATAAAAATTAGGAATGTAACTTCTTTAACAGGATAAAAGTCCAAAACAAAAGCTTATGACAGATACTAGTATTACTAATGGTAAAGCTTACAAGTATTCCCTCTAAAATCAGGAATAAGTTGATGATGACCAATATCATCATTCCATTCAACATTATTCTCATTAGTAAAATTTAAAAAGAAACATAAATAAAAGGCATACTAATTAGAAAGGAAGGAATTAAATTACCATTATTAGAAGATGATATAATTACTTATAGAAAATATACAAAAGAATCTATAGTCAAGTTATTAGAATTAAGAAAATAATTTAGCAAAGTGGCTGAATATACAAAAACCATTTGCCTTTTCACACAGCAGTCATAAAAATTATAGCAATATAATTTTTAAAAGATATTATTATAGTAGAAATAAAACTATAACAAAATAAGAGCAAGATCTTAAATGTAGAGAAACTTTATTGAAAATGTCAAAACTAAGAGATATACTATGTTCATTGGTAGAAAGACTCAATATTATAAATATGTCAACTCTCCCCAAATTCAATGCAATTTCAACCAATATCTCAATAGTTTTCATAGACCTTAATAACCTGATTCCAAAATTTACATGCGAGAGCAAAGGCCCACAAGTAGTTCTTATTCTTGAGGAATAAGAACAAGGTGTGTGTATGTAATGGGGTGGAGGGGGGTTGCCCTGACAAATAGCAAGATTGATATACCTATGTATGTAAGACAATATAGTATTGAAACAGGAATGGAAAAATAGACCAAAGGAAAAAATAGTGAGCAGTGTGTGTGTGTTGTGTGAGACACAGGGGATGACAGGGAATGAATTGTTCAATAGATAGTGTGGGAACAAGAGTTTATCCATATTGGGAAAATGATATTGTATTCCTTCCTCACACTATATATAAAATAAAGTTGGGGTGAAATAAAAACTTAAACATGAAAGGGAAAACTTTAAAAATTGTATATGTCAATATAGAAGAATATTTTATGATTTGGGGTAAAGAGTATTTTCTAAACAAGAAAATATAAAATATAAACCCATGACATATAAACCATAAAGGAAAAGATTGATAACTTAATATATTTTTAATTGTTATTTGTTTTTTGCTAAATCTGGCAACCTTGCTCACAGGGAGCTCTGGTGATACTTAGAACGTTCCATTTCAGCCCTGGCCATGCAGCTCAGTTGGTTAGAGCATTATCCCAGTCAGGGCACATACAAGAATCAACCAATGAATGCATACATAAGTGGGACAACAAACTGATGTTCCTCTCTCTCTCTCTGTCTCTCTCTGTCTCTCTCTCTCTCTGTCTCTCTCTCTCTCAAAAACAATTATTAAAAGTTTTTTAAAAGAACATTCTATTTCTTAAGTTGGGTGGTAGGTGCATGGCTGCTCATTTTATTGTTTTATTTTAAAAAACATACCAACAAATACTAAAGCAAGTCTGTCATTGTTTATAATCCTTGGTGGATCCAAAGCTTTTGCCAAGAAATCAGCAGAAGTGTAGGCTGGGACTGGGGCGTCAGGTGCTGCTCCTCACTGGCAACCTGGGGATGCGTCAAATTGCTTGTGGTAGGGCTTTCTTCTTGTGGCTCTCTTTGTGCTTCTGTTGGTGATTACTTCACCCACCCCACAGCAGCTGTTGGAATCAGTTAGATAGGCTATCCCACCATCCTCCTTTTACAGTGTCTGGAAGTGTGAGGTGGTATGCAATGCAAGATCCACTTTAAGGTCGTGTTCCAAGCCATAAAAGATTTTTTAACCATCCAAGGGCCCTGCTATCTCCCCAGTTCCTCAGAAAGAAACACATCAGAAAAGAGACCACAAAGAACATCCAGATTAAAGAGCTATTAGTTGCAAAATCACTTTCCTAGTTCCATGGGAAGAAGATTACTGGAGGGAGAAAAGCCTTCCATAACATTTCATTGATGAAGACTCAATATCTAAAGACTCTTCTTGAAGCAAGTGCATAAGAAGAGGGTAAAGACTGCAAAGAATACTGAGAACCCCAAAACAAGAGACGGAGATTCTAGCATACCACCAATAGCAAGGGGTGGCGGGTGGGGGCTGCTCAGGACATACCAGTACAGGGGAGATTCCCATCAGATGGGCCATTACCAAGCCCCGGGATTGTGAGCAGCTCTGTTTTGCTCATGTTGTATTTATCCCCTGTGCTTAATCCAGTGGCTGGCATAGACTTGTCCTCAGTAAATGTTTGTGGGTGGAATGCACCAATGCATCGTGAATGAAAGAAATATTAAAGGGATTTTAAAGATTATTAACAGACTAGAGGCCCAGTGCATGATTGAATCATGCACGTGTAGGGTCCCCTACTTCGCTTTTCGCGGTGGAGCTGGGTGCCTGTCCGTTGGTGCACCAGGCACCCAGCTCCCCACTTTTGATGGTCTGTGGCCGCTGAGGGGGGCTACCCTGCTGTTGAGAGGAGCTGGGGGCGGGACTCCTGTCCCCTGCGCCTCTCAACGGCCACTGAGGGGGACTGCCGAGGACACCTGGCTACCCTGCCATTGAGAGGCACAGCTGGGTGTCCACGGCAGGCCCCCTCAGTGGCCGCGGATCTAGCCATTGAGAGGCACAGGGGGTGGGAGTCCCTCTCCCTGCGCCTCTCAACAGCAGGGTAGCCCCCCTCAGTGGCAGCGGATCCGTGTCTCTCAACGGCCGGATAGGCCACCCCGAGTCCCGCCCCCCAGCCTCCCGCCGCCCAATCGTGGGCGTAGCAGAGTGATGGTAATTTATATGTTACTCTATTATTAGATAGGATCCTTAGAAAATAGGCATTAAAGAGTCACATCAGTCTCTGTTGATTGTCTTCTACATGTCCAGAGAGGGCAAAACCAAAGAAGCAGCTATTCCTAATGGATATTCCTAACAGGTACCACCTTATCTAGGCCTGCTTTCTGCCTAGGTTTGCTTAGTCACTATTGCACACTGTTTTATACATCGTTGGTGCCTTCTGGTTTCTTTTTCCATAAGGTGCTGATACACTGGCCTTCTCCATCAAGTCTTGCATTTAGGTAATCATTCATCCAATAAGTATGTATAAGGCATGTGCCAGGTACTGTATTAAGCCCTAAAGAGTTAGAAGTAGTTTTTAAATCAGGCACTTACTAAATCAGGCATCATGTTAAGCACATTGCTTAACTTACCTAATTTGCAGCCTTCAGCAGCAGGTACTAGTATTATCCTATTTTACAGATGAAGAAACTCAGAGGTGAATAAGACAACAGCTTCAAGAAGGAAGACGAATATTTGCAATACACCCTTCTGAGGATTTTCCAAGGTGCCATGGGAACATAGTGTATATGTGACCTGAGATGCTGTCCCTTACCACCTGTATTAGATAGCTACTACTGCACAGCAATATTAGCATCCAACAAGCACCCTAAAACAACGCACATTTATTTTCTCACAGTATCAGTGGAATCAGGGGTCCAGGTTTAGCTGAATTCTCTGCTTCAAGATTTCTCACAATCAAGGTATCAGCCAAGGCTGGATTCTCATCTGAATGCTTGACTGGGGAAGGAGATGCTTCCAAGCTCCTGTGGTTGTTGACAGCATTCAGTTCCTCCTGGGCTGTCAGACCGAGGGCCTATTTCTTGCTGGCTGTCAGCTGTCAGCTGCCCTCAATTCCTTGCCACATTGCCCTCTCTATAGGGAAGCTGGTGGCAGCCTGCTTCTCCAAAGCCAGTGAAAGAGCAGGTCTCCTAATAAGCGGGACATTAAAGTCTTATGTAACACAATCTAGAAGGGACATCCTATCACCGTTTCCATATTATATTGGTCAAAATGAAGTCACAGGTCTGGCCACACTCAAGGATGTGAATACAGAGGTTGGGAAGCAGCTTTAGAGCCTGTCCACCTACCACCCTTTGCTCTTCTTTGTGTGCCCAGGTTAGCAGCCCCTCCCATCTGCCTCCAGAGCCACTAAGGCTGCCACAGGTGGCTATGTATTCACCTGACTGCTATGTGAAAGGCCCCTGCCCTACCTGGAGTTGTGTAGTGCACCACTTGCTTATATAACCACTAGAGGCCTGGTGCATGAAATTTATGCACGGGGGGGGGGAGGGGTTTGTCCCTCAGCCCAGCCTGCACCCTCTCCAATTTGGGACCCCTCGGGGGATGTCCGACTGCCGGTTTAGGCCCGATCCCACAACCGGCAGTCGGACATCCCTCACACAATCTGGGACTGCTGGCTCCTAACAGCTCGCCTGCCTGCCTGCCTGCCTGATTGCCCCTAACTGCTTCTGCCTGCCAGTCTGATCACCACCTAACTGCTCCCCTGCCGGCCTGATTAACACCTAACTGCTCCCCTGCTGGCCTGATCTCGCCCCCAACTGCCCTCCCCTGCCAGCCTGGTTGCCCCCAACTGCCCTGCTCTGCTGGCCAATTTGGTTCTGATTGGTCAGTTTCTATGCCAGTCAGCGTCAAAAGCCCCACCTCCTAGGCAGCCATTGGCTCCTCACAATTCACCCAGATTTGGTTCTGATTGGTTGGTTTCTATGCCAGTCAGCATCTCTGGGCCTATCTCCAGGCCTGATCATAGAGGCAGGGCTGATCAGCAGCTGCCCCAGGCTGCTGGTGAGTGGCTGAACTGCTGACCTCTGGGAGAGAGAGAGAGGCTTGGCTGCTGGTGAGGGAGAGAGAAGCAAGGTCTGATCACCCTGCTTCTGATCACCCTGCTTCTCTCTCCTGGCCTCACCAGCAGCTGCTGCCACTGCTGATCAGCCCCGCCTCTCTCTCTCTTCGAGAGGTCAGCAGTTCAGCCTGCTCGGCTGCTGCATGCACAGCCTGGTGAACTGTCGAGCCTCCTGGTCATTGCGGATGTGACGGACCCAGTGTTTTTATATATTAGGATACCCAGCAGCTCTGCACTTCCACCAGTGTTCAAAATAATACATTGTGATTATGTTTACTTTTCCCTCTCTTCACTCTACTGAAAGCTCCTTGAAGTCAGAGACTAAAACATACATTTATTTATTTATTTATTTATTTATTTATTTATTTATTTATTGTAAGCATTGTTTTAAATTTTATTTTTAAATTACAATTTACATTCCATGCTATTTTGCATTAGATTCAGGTGTACAGCATGTGGTTAGACAAACATACACTTCACAAAGTGCTTCCCCCTCTATTTCCAGCACCCACCTGGCACCATACACAGCTATTACGATACTACTGACTGCATGACCTATTCTGTACTTTACATCCCTGTGACTATTTGTAACTACCAATCTCTGCTTCTTAATCCCTTCACTTTTTTTACCCAGTCCCCCAACTTACCTCCCCTCTGGCAGCCATCAGAGATGGAAACTCTTATTTTTATAGCCCCAGTACAACAGGTGCCAAGCAAGTGTTTGTCAGACAAATGGGAGACATTGCAGCCAGCTCACCTGGAGTGGCCAGGAGGATGCGTGGGGACGACGTCACAGAGGAGGCAGCATATGCTCTTCCTTGTCACTCAGCTCTAACTGGACACTGAACTTCCTCAGAGTCTCAAGGAACAATTTCCAATGACATAAACTAGTAATAAAATGAATAATTTCGAACAACATATAATAAAAGGAATAATTTCCAATGAGATGTAATAAAAATCTTGGTTTATTGTGCTTTGGTTTCTACTGAATAATCTCCATGGAGATAAAAACAAAAACACCCTGTTGATTCAATCCAGTTAAAACCAGTGTCCTTGTTCTCTTAATGTGGTCATGGGAGGCAGTGAGTGGGGTGTTTCCTAGTTTTCTGGAACTGGCAGGTTGGACCCAGAGCAGAGAAAGGGCGCTAAGCTTCCTGCAGTCCGAGTTGGGATGGCATCCAGCCATGGATGCACTGCTCTACAGGGCTTGCTGAGGGATGGATGCCATCCCACAGTGCCATCTCATAGTGCCATCCCACAGTGCCATCCCACAGTGCCATCTCACAGTGCCATCCCACAGTGCCATCCCACAGTGCCATCCCACAGTGCCATCTCACAGTGCCATCCCACAGTGCCATCCCACAGTGCCATCCCACAGTATCATCTCACAGTGCCATCCCACAGTGCCATCCCACAGTGCCGTCCCACAGTGCCGTCTCACAGTGCCATCCCACAGTGCCATCCCACAGTGCCATCCCACAGTGCCATCCCACAGTATCATCTCACAGTGCCATCCCACAGTATCATCTCACAGTGCCATCCCACAGTGTCATCCCACAGTGCCACCTCACAGTATCATCTCACAGTGCCATCTCATGATGCCATCCCACAGTATTATCTCACAGTGCCGTCCCACAGTGCCATCCCACAGTATCATCTCACAGTGCCATCCCACAGTGCCATCCCACAGTGCCATCCCACAGTGCCATCTCATAGTGCCATCCCACAGTGCCATCCCACAGTGCCATCCCACAGTATCATCCCACAGTGCCATCTCACAGTGCCATCCCACAGTATTATCTCACAGTGCCATCCCACAGTGCCATCCCACAGTGCCATCCCACAGTGCCATCCCACAGTGCCATCCCACAGTGTCATCTCACAGTGCCATCCCACAGTGCCATCCCACAGTATCATCTCACAGTGCCATCCCACAGTGCCATCCCACAGTATCATCTCACAGTGCCATCCCACAGTGCCATCCCACACTGCTAGCCACGGGCTCCTCCCGCCACCTGGCTTCTCTCACTGTCCCACTGTTAGCCCCTGGAGTGCCCTGGGAGCTCTGAAGTGAATATGAGATGGAAGTGGACAGAACTAAGGACAGTATTAAAGCTGGTTACACAGGGTGGGGCAAAAGTAGGTTTACAGTTGTGCGTACATGAAGCTTTATTAGTACTCTTGTGTTATTATTTATTAATTCGTATTATTTTCCTTACAAACAACTGAAAACCTACTTTTGTTCCACCCTCTATATTTCCAAATCATCATCAAGTCTCTTTTTAGTTTTTTCTTCTTTCATATAAAATCATTTTTTTCTTTATGGTTTACATGTTACAGGCCTTAAGTCATTTGCTGTGATTCTTCTGAGGACTGATAACGGCAACATTAAGACCAAGACTGTGTATGCCAGGTCCGGACAGCAGCTGCCAGCGCTGTCTCACCTGGACCTGACCGATGGGCCAACTGGGAGCCGATGGAAACTTCGGGACCAGCAGCCATACATGAAGAAGCCGATGGTGCCTGCAGCAATGCATGGATCGGAATGCACTAAAACCCGAAACGGCTGCCACTTCAAAATGACTCTTCTGTGGGTTTCTCTGTGGGGACAGAGTTGGTGCCTCAAATTAAGCTAATAAAGAAACAGAAAGTCAAATGCTTTCCTGTATGCCACACTTAGGGCATTGTCTTGGGGAGGAAAGGTAGGAATGGCAGAGTAGAGCTTTGATGGAACTCAAAATGCTGTCTGTTCAGTCAGTAGAGGCCTTTGGGCCTGATGGTCCTCCCATGACAAGGAACGTTCTGGCTCAGAGCAGCGGCACCCACCAGCGAAGTTCATGGCCCTCTGCTGTCCCCACCACAGCACAGTCACCGTCACACTGTCCGCCTCCCCGGCCCTGGCCTGAAGGATAGCAGAGTTAGAAAGTTTCTTTTATGTTGCTTCTATTAAATGTGAGCTTTTTGGTGCCCTTGGGTGGTTTTGAGGCAATAAAAACTATTCAGAGGTTAATGTTGCTTTTAAAAATTAATATTTAATTTATTAAAGTTACAGATTAAAAAACTATTTTTCCTGAAGCTTTAAGTTTTGCATCCAATATTATTGTTCTTTGTATATTAGATACAGCCTGTTGTACACTTTTTAAAGCTATGTTAAAGGCCTTTGACTGGTACGTGATCCTGTTTCTAAGCTTAACTAAGTTAATGATTTCAAGCATTTTAAATTGCATTTATAGCTGAAACCGGTTTGGCTCAGTGGATAGAGCGTCGGCCTGCGGACTCAAGGGTCCCAGGTTCGATTCCGGTCAAGGGCATGTACCTTGGTTGCAGGCACATCCCCAGTAGGGGGTGTGCAGGAGGCAGCTGACCGATGTTTCTCTCTCATTGATGTTTCTAACTCTCTATCCCTCTCCCTTCCTCTCTGTAAAAAATCAATAAAATATATTTTAAAAAATAAATAAATAAATTGCATTTATAAATCAATGTCTTCTATTTCCTTTTATATTACTTCAGTGTTTAGATTGAACTAACATAACTTCCTGAGTACTCAAATAACACAGAAAACAAACAAACAAACAAACAAACAAACAAAAATCAAACTTATGAATAGGGTTATCCTTCGTTTCCTTTAAATATTTTAAGTCCTTCCCACTTTGGAAACAAAACAAATAAACAAGAACCTCACCCTCTCTCAGAACTAACCTATGCCGTTCCTTTCCTTCTGATTCTTAATGTCCACTTCTCCAAAGAATCTCCCTTTGCTAATTTCCAATGCTTTCTTTTTTTAAGTTTTAATATTACCATTTGCACATTCTTATTTGAAGGTGCCCCTTTTCTTAAGCCATGCTTTCCTCTGGGTCTCTATGAAGCTCTTTGGCTTTATTTTATTTCTAATCCTCTCTTACCAGGGTCGCCTTCCTAGTTTCCCTTTCCCCTCTCTGAACTCTCAGTGTCGATATCCCTCAGGATTCTCTCTCTTCTTACTTGAAACATCCTCCCTAAGCAGCCTTGTTCCCTGTTGCTTGATGACACCCACATCTGTATTTCAGACAAAGTTCTCACTTGTGTATGCATATGTGCATGTGAGTATGTAAAACAGTGTAGTGAACCTGGAAGGCACCTAAAATGTCCCATATTCAAGCCTCCTTCCTGCTCATCAGACCTGCTTCTCCTTGGTTTTTCCCACCTGAGAGACACTCATCCAATAACCTAACTTTGGAGACAACATAGATTCTTCCCTTTCCCTCACTCTCATACAAACAATTGTCACCTCTTGATTCTGCTCCCTTAATATCTCTCAAATCTGTCCCCTCCCTCCTGCCTTCCCCTGTGTGCTGCTCTGCCTGCACACTGCTTCAGGGTATGCCTTCAGTCCTCACCTTCACTCTTCAGCTCTTGATTCCTGACCTTTTTGCTTGTACTCCTTGACTCCTCTTTGGAATTTTGGATTTAGTAATCTGCATTTATTCTCACTCACAATCCAGGACATGAAGCCCTGATCCTGGTGTACAGTCCAAAAAGCACTCTTCCCCTACTCTTACCACCATCCTCCATAAGGGGGAGAGAAACGGGACACTTTCTCTTGGTTGAGGACACTTCCCCACAAACCATAACTCAGTCAGAAGTAATTATTATTCTCTTTTGGACTTGTTGGTTCCTTTGTTGGCCTCCACTTTATGCTCTGAATTATTTGGCAATACTTGCATGCCTATTTCAATATCTAGATCATCAATAGGACTACTTCTATTATCTGCATTTTCTTCTGGTTACTAGTCACGTTTTATTGCCACATCACATGTCCACTAATTTTATAACATACTAGAGGCCCAGTGTACGAAATTTGTGCAAGGGGTGTGGGGGGGTCCCTCAGCCCAGCTTGCACCCTCTCCAATCTGGGACCCCTTGAGGGATGTGTGACCACCCATTTAGGCCTGATCCTGGGGGATCAGGCCTAAACAGGCAGTTGGACATCCCTCTCACAATCCAGGACTGCTGGCTCCCAACCGCTAGCCTGCCTCTGCCTGATTGCCCCTAACCGCTTTGCCTGCCAGCCTGATCACCCCCTAACCACTCCCCTGCCAGCTTGATCATTGCCTAACTGCTCCCCGGCTGGCCTGATTGCTGTACATAAACTAAGAAAAATGTAACTTAAAAACCTAAAGCAACTATTCACACATTATAAATTGGAGTTTGCAAATATGTTAATTTTAGTGCTGGCCAGGTGG
Organism: Eptesicus fuscus; assembly: GCF_027574615.1. NCBI lineage: Eukaryota > Metazoa > Chordata > Mammalia > Chiroptera > Vespertilionidae > Eptesicus > Eptesicus fuscus. The sequence goes on from NC_072481.1 coordinate 62,518,796, forward strand.
CTTAGTTGATTCAAGTATCATCCCATACACCAAATAAATAAATAAATAAATAAATAAATAAATAAATAAATAAATAGATGGTTGTGGGTTTGATTCCCAGTCAGGGTAAATACCTAGGTTTTGAATTAGATCCCTGGTTGGGGCAAGTATGGGAGGCAACCAATCTCAACATCTCTCTCTCTCTCTCTTTTTTTTCCTCTCTCTAAAAAAATCAATAAAAACATATCCTCAGGTGAGAATTTAAAAACACAAATATGTTAATTTTAATATTAGACCAAATTGTCTTAAAGATTCCAGGCCCATAAAATACAAAGTATGTGCTTTTCCTTCACACAAATATTAATATACAACAGGTTTATTTCCTTAAACACCACAATACTTAAATCTAAACAAGCCTGACAACTGTCAGTTTTATTTCTGTATCTATGAGTCTTTTTCTATTTTGTTCATTAGATTCCACACATAAATGAAATCATATAGTATTTGTCTTTCTCTGATTGGCTTATTTCATTTAGCATAATACCCTCTAGGTCCATCTATGTTGTCTCCAAAGGTAAGATTTCCTTCTCTTTCAGAGGAGACATTTGAGTAAAGACTTCAAGGAGGTGAGGGAGTGAGCTATATGTAGATATATGAGGAGCCAGTAATTCAGGCAAAGGAACCAACAGTGCAAAGGCCTCGAGGTGGGAGTGTCCCTGACATGTGCAAGGACAAGCAAGAGGATGATGTGGCTGGAGTGGTGTGAGTGAGGGGGACACAGAAGGGAAAGAGGCAGAGAGGCGACAGTGTGGACACGGAGGTCATTGGCATCACTCTAATAAGATGGAAGGGCATTGCAAGGTTAAGGGCAGAGGGATGACATGATTTGACTTGAATTTTAAAAGGCACACTCTGGCTACAGTGTGGAGAATAGATGTAGGAGGGGAAGAGTGGAAGCAGGGAGACCAATCAGATGGTATGTAGGAATTCGAGCAGGAGATGCAGGTAGCTCAGACTAGGAGGCACCGCTGGAACTGGTGGTTGGATTCTGCTTTTACATTGAAAAGAGCTAAGGGAATCTGTCGGCTGATTGCATGTGGGGTGTGAGGAAAAGACAAGTGAAGGAAGACACTAACATGGTGACCTAAGCAAACTGGAGGATTGCGTTACCATCAACTGAGATGGGCAGGGCTATGAGTAGAGCGGGCTTGAGGTGGGAAGGAATAAATACTAGATATTCAAGGGGAATTTTCTTTTTAAAAATATATATTTGTATTAATTAAAGAGAGGAAGGAAGAGGGAGAGAGGGATAGAAACATCATCGATGAGAGAGAATCATTGATTAGCTGCCTCCTGCATGCCCCCCACTGGGGCCCGAGCCCATAACCCAGGCATATGCCCTTGACCAGCATTGAACCTGGGACCCTTTAGTCTGCAGGCCAAAGCTCTACCCACTGAGTCAAAACGGTTAGGGTGGGACTTTTCTATATAAGTTTAGAGTTTGAGAGCAAGAGAGAGGTCTTGGCCATAGGCAGAAATTTTGGAGTTGTCAGCAGATAGATGGTATTCAGAGCCATGTGACTTGATGAGATGACCAAGAGAGTGAAGCTAGATGGAAGAGAGAACTGGGCCAGTGGCAGAACCCTCCAGCAGCTGCAGCCAGGGAGAAGAACAAAACCAGCAAAAGAGGCTGAGAAGTGGCAACCAAGATAATGTGGTGTCTGGAAGCCATGGAGCCGTATCCTTTATGGCGCTGGAGTCTGTATTTAACTTTGGAATGCCCTCCGTGTGACGACAGCAAGCCCCTTAGCAGTCCAGGTGGCACCTGCCCTCGCCCTCCCAGTCCCACAAACTCTTCCTCTCTAGCAAAACATCTTTTGCCTTTCTGCATAGACTTTTGCAGGGGAATCAAATGGATTTTAATATTAAAAAATAATAAGGGAAATAAAAATCAAGAAATGCACCTATAATAGCAATAATAATTTTTTTTAATGTATGCCTATAACGAATTCACATAATCTCTGTAAAATATGCATTTCAGATGCAAATACCCTTGTGGTCATTCGTTCTTAGGGAAATTCCAGTTGGTCCCATAGCAGTAGTAAATTTTACACCAGACCCTGCAGATTGTACAAAGGCGACCCAAGCGGCACTCCTGGGCAGTCATAAATCTGGTCATGCATTTGGACAGTGTGGGCAACCCCTGAATATTAGCCTCTTTCTTGCCCCATGAATCTGCTGGAAGAGCCCTAGTTACTAGTGCAAGGTCTTTTTGAGCTCACGGTCCATCTTATTTTCCTTGGTCTTATTTTCAGTGCCCAGCACACTGTCTGGCTCAGGGTGGACACTCTATAAAAGTTTGCTCAGTGAATGAATGAGTAGGGCTGGCTGCATTAATGAATTACTTGAACTAAAAAGACGTTCTCGGTCAGAAATGGAAACTCAGACAACAATCATACTTGAAAGCTACCTTCTATGTTGAATTCATTGCGTACTTTTTGACTGGATGATTTATACATTTTCCCCCAATAAATAAAAACTCGCAAATGTAGGCTTTCTATTACAGGATAGGCAGGCGACTTTCCCACCTTATTTGGACCACATCTATTTCCCAAAAAGGAATAACGAGGCCGAGACGGAAGATCCAGCTCTCTAATCAGCACTACTGTTGAGGAGAGGTGCTAGTTTATTTTTCGTGTATCTCTCTCTCGTTTTGCTACTATTTCAGGAATTATGGTTTTCCCTATTCTTAAAGTAAAAACAAAGCAAAAAGATCTCTGTGAGAAGGCAATCAAACTGATGTTATTGCCGTGTTCATCCCACAGGTGGGTCTGAGCAGCCAAAGAGGCATAAAGTAGAGTTACTTGCAAACCAATCAAAAGGGCCATTTCAGGAGCAGCCGCCTTATTAGATGCATACTCAACAGTGTCTACTTAGGGCCTCTTTCCATGGGGGAAGCAGGGAGATAGAAATTCATTTTGTCATGTTTTCATATCACTCTTTGCTGTCTCCAGAGTGTGTGTTTTTTTCCAGCACTCAAACAGACAGACGGCTATAAAATTGATTGGCTTGAAAGCCACATAAAATAAAACACAGTAGCCTACTTTATCATTTACTACTGGCTATTTATTATGAGCAGTGCTACGTGGGGATATCGACCCTGAGATTAAAGCTAGAGAAATATAGATGCTAAGATTCTGTGGACACATAAAGCTCCCCAGCCGCGGTGACTGATGGTCATGAGATTATGCTCAGCGGCCATCTTTTATCTCAGTGGAGCCCAAGAGCTATCATTTCTGAAAAATAAGGAATTGTACAAGCAACACAGGGGGCGTTGGCTTAGCAGGTTGGCAATGCAGCTTCCTCGTGCCCCACGTATATTGGCAGGCAGCCCCGCTCTCCGGCTATGGAAGACAGACACCATCCCAGTTCCTTTGTGTGTTGGTTGGTGGGTTGAATCATTTGTTCCTTTACTTCATCCCACCTGGCCAAGAGAGGCATCCTGCCCCCTGAATATTCCTTGCATTCATCATGTTCTTTCTCGCCCCCCAGGCCTTTCTTCTCAGAGCATCCCTCGCCCTCTTGAATCTCCAAAATCAAAACCCCACTGCACCTTTAACACACAGCTCAAGTGCCACGTCTTTCACAAAATCTTAAGAGTAAGTTGGTTCTGGATCTAAATCCTGGCTCTGTTACTGCTTAGAGGTGGAGCTGAGGGCAACTCACATCGCCTGTCTGGGTCTCAGCTTATTTCCTCTAAAGCAGAGGTTATAATTCTCATTTTATTCGGGGCTAAGTACATAACGTTCACAGCACAGTTTCTAACCCAGAGCAGGCACTCAATCAATGCTAGTTTCTCCTCTCGGGCTCCTTTGCTCGGTTAAATCGACAGCCCACGTTTAGGTAATTTAATAGACACTGAATTTTTCACAGCAGGTGTCCTGGATCTCCAGCTCTTCTGGGGACCCTCCCCTCACCTTTAGCTTTATTTAATCCATGGTTCTGAACCCAGGCTGCACGGGCCAGCACTTCGGATATGCCCACTGGGGGATGGGTCCTAGAGATTTCTGATTTAATTGGTTGGGAAGGAGCCCAGACACTGTTTGACAAACAATTCCACTCTCTGTCTGCACCTCGACTGCAGCCAGGCAGCGAGTCAGGCTGCAGAAAAACATGAATTTTCAGAAATGTCCCAAGTCGGTGCTCACCGGCCTCCAGGATGGGCTTTGGTCTGGCAGCCCCACTCAGCCCCCTGGTCCACCAGCTCTCCCAGGCCCCCTGATTCTTCACCTCCTTCTCTCTCCTCAAACCTCCAGCTCCTCTCGCCTTATCAGCTGGTAAGAATCTGAAGCACTCACTCAGGAATGAGACAGGAGACAACAGTAAACACACCCCATCAGCACATCTTCCAGCGCCCTGCGTGCATGCCCTGCCTTCCCTCCTCTTGCTGTGGGTGTGATGGTCTCTGCTGTCGAAGCCCCACTCCTTCCAGGACTGATCCCCATGGCTCCTGAATCAGTACTTACTCCCTCTCTACTGGATCATTCCCACCAACTGCTAATACGCTGTAATGATTCTGATCTTGAAATAAATCCCGCCCAGCTGGTGTGGCTCCACGGTTGAGCATCGACCTATGAACCAAGAGGTCACCGGTTCCGGGTCAGGCACATGCCCTGGTTCCTGGTTGAAGGCTTGATCCCCGGTGTGGGGCATGCAGGAGGCAGCCGATCAATGATTCTCTCATCATTGATGTTTCTATCTCTCTATCCCTCTTCCTTCTTCTCTCTCTAAAAATCAATGAAAATATCTATTTTTAAAAGAAATATGCCCCCCCACCCCCCCCGCCTTGGCCTCACAGGCCCCTCCATCTACTACCCCATTTCTCTGGTCCCTTTTTAGGAAAATAAAACAGTTTAAAAATAGCTAGTCCTCACAGTCTCCAAGTCTCTCCTGGTCTCACTTGAACCCCCTCCAATCAGGCTTTCATCCCCACCACGGCACTGAGACAGCTTTGTCAACCTCACCGAAAACCTCCCCGCCAAGTCAGCTGTCAATTCTCAAGCCTCAAGTTTCAGCATTTGACACAGCTGATCACTCTAGTCTCCTCCGACCCTTCGTTCTCTTCATACACCACAGGCTGCTCCTTCTGTCTCCTCAACTGACTCCTCATTTCTCTACCTCAGACGTTACAAATGCTCGGGGTCAGTTCTCAGACGTATTATTATCTCTACCCTGGCTGTCCACGTGACTTAGGCTAGCCTCGTGGCTTTAAATACCATTCCCATACTGCTGACTCCAAGTTAAATGCCTCTGCCTGCCCCTCTCCCCTGAGCTGCAGATTTGTTTATCCAGCTGCCTCTCGACATCTCCACCTGGCCCTGTCTCTGCAACAGCAAATGGCACACTGAATCAGAAGTCCTTCTTTCCCTTCCTCTTCCCTCCTCTCCCTCTCTCTCTCTCAATCTGCCATGTGAAGGCGTAGCAAGAAATCGGCCATCTGCAAGCCGAGAAGAGAGCCCTCATCAGAAAACCACCCTTGCCGGCGCTCTGATCTCCGACTTCCAGCCTCCAGAACTCTGAGAAATAAATTTCTGTTGTTTAAGCCAATCCCCCCCTTCCCCACCCAGAATGCCAGGCTCCCATCCCCCACCTCAGATCTGTCGGCTTTCCACCTTCTCTATCTCAGTAGAAAGAAATTTCACTTTTGTGGTAGTTTGGACCAAAAAACCCTGGGAATGACTGTAAGACACCTCTCTTGCTACCATATCCAATCCACCAGCAAGTTGATTTGTACATCATATAGGTTTTTAGATATTATTAGATTATCCATGCCCATAATTTTAAATTGCATCCTGTCAATAACAATAACTGCACATACACAGTGCCCGGCATTGTTTTAAGGGCTCGGCATACATCACTTACTCTCCACAGCAACCCTACGAGAGAGGCAGAGTTCTATCCCCATTTTATAGGCGCAAAGCTAAGGCTCAGAGGACCTTGCCAGCCTCGCACAGCCAGCGAGGGGAAGAGCTGAGATCTGCATCAAGGCAGCTTGACTCCAGAGTCATGGGTTTGACAGTGCTTGCATTTATTGTGCGCTGAATGTTTACATTGTTTAGAAGTTTCCAGTTATAAATCATGGTGTTTTGACCACCTTCCCGACCACCTTTGCCTAATTTAGAACACTAAGCTAGCATATGTTCTCAGGAGTCGAATTGTTCAAAGAGCACAAACATTCTTAATCCCCGAAACTATTATTAGTAAACACTGACTTTTTGAAATGTTAAGTTATGTAAAATTATTAGGGAACTTTCTCATGATAAAGAAGAAGCTACCTAAGTATGATCTTTGATTTAGTCACATACTAGTAAATACTCATTCAATATTATGGACTTCAGTTTCCTCAACTGTAAAATTAAGATAATCCCTACATTACAAGGATAGATAAATCAGGCCCTTATTTCTTCTACTTTTTGAAAAATTTTCTTTATTTAAAAAAAACACATATTTTTATTGATTTCAGAGAGAAAGGGAGAGGGCGAGAGAGATCGAAACATCAATGATGAGCGAGAATCATTGATTGGCTACCTCCTGCACGCCCCTTACTGGGGATCAAGGATGCAATCCAGGCATGTGCCTTTGACTAGAATCAAACCCAGGAATTTTCAGTCTGCAGGCTGATGCTCTATCCACTGAGCAAAACCAGCTAGTGCTCTTCTACTTTTTCTTTTATTTTAATTCTTTATTGATTAAAATATTACTTATGTCTCCTTTTTCCCCCATTGACCTCTTCCCGGCCATCTCCACTCCCCCAGCACATGCCCTCACACCCCTAGTGTCTGTGTCCATTGGTTATGCTTATATGCATGCATACAAATCCTTTGGTTGATCTCTTATCCCCCTGCCTCCCCTGCCTTCCCTCTGAGGTTTGACGGTCTGTTCGATCTATCTCTGGATCTATTTTTATTCATCAACTTATGTTGCTCATTATGTTCCACAAATGAGTAAGATCATGTGATATTTATCTTTCTGTGACTGACTTATTTCGCTTAGCAGAATGCTTGCCATGTCCATCCATTCTGTAGTGAATGGTAAGAGTTCCTTCTTTTTTACTGCAGCATAGTATTCCATTGTGTAGCTGTACCACAGTTTTCTAATCCACTCATCTGCTGATGGGCACTTGATCTGTTTACAAATCTTAGCTATGGTGAATTGTGCTGCTATGAACATAGGGGTTCATATATCCTTTCTGATTGGTGTTTCTGATTTCTTGGGATATATTCCTAGAAGTGGGATCACTGGGTCAAATGGGAGTTCCATTTTTAGTTTTTTTGAGGAAACTTCATACTGTTATCCACAGTGGCTGCACCAGTCTACATTCCCACCAGCTGTGCACGAGATTCCTTTTATCCACAGTGCTATACCAGTCTACATTCCCACCAGCTGTGCACGAGATTCCTGTTATCCACAGTGCTATACCAGTCTACATTCCCACCAGCTATGCATGAGATTCCTTTTTCTCCACATCCTCGCCAGCACTTGTCGTTTGTTGATTTGTTGATGATAGCCATTCTGACAGGTGTGAGATGGTACCTCATTGTCGTTTTGATTTGCATCTCTCGGATGATTAGTGACTTTGAGCATGTTTTCATTATGTGTCTTGGCCTTCTGTATGTCCTCTTTCGAAAAGTGTCTATTTAGGTCCTTGGCCCATTTTTTGATTGGATTGTTTATCTTCCTTTTGTTAAGTTGTATGAGTTCCTGGTAAATTTTGGAGATTAAGCCCTTATCGGAGATAACATTGGCAAATATGTTCTCCCATACAGTGGGCTTTCTTGTTGTTTTGTTGATGGTTTCCTTTGCTGAACATTTCCGTGGCAGATGATTATGAGAGATGAGAAAGGCAGAAGGGAAGCAGAAGCTGTCATATTCTTTTTAAAAAATATATATATTTTTATTGATATCAGAGGAAGAGAGAAGGAGAGATAGAAACATCAATGATAAGAGAGAATCACCAATTGGCTGCCTCCTGCACTCTCCTCACTGGGGTCTGAGCCCGCATGCGCCCTTGACTAGAATCGAACTCAGGACCCTTCAGTCCACAGG